>NC_050449.1:91359397-91683397 GCF_903995425.1 Onychomys torridus | reverse complement strand
TGCTGTTGTCTGTGTGAGCAGACACTGTCCAGTGTCCACACCCCCTGCTGTTGTCTGTGTGAGCAGACACTGTCCAGTGTCCACACTCACTGCTGCTGTCTGTGTGAGCAGACACTGTCCAGTGTCCACACCCACTGCTGCTGCTGTCTGTGTGAGCAGACACTGTCCAGTGTCCACACCCACTGCTGCTGTCTGTGTGAGCAGACACTGTCCAGTGTCCACACCCCACTGCTGCTCTCTATGTGAGCAGACACTGTCCAGTGTCCACACCCACTGCTGCTGTCTGTGTGAGCAGACACTGTCCAGTGTCCACACCCACTGCTGCTGCTGTCTGTGTGAGCAGACACTGTCCAGTGTCCACACCCCTTGCTGCTGTCTGTGTGAGCAGACACTGTCCAATGTCCACACCCCACTGCTGCTGCTCTCTGTGTGAGTAGACACTGTCCAGTGTCCACACCCACTGCTGCTGCTGTCTGTGTGAGTAGACACTGTCCAGTGTCCACACTCACTGCTGCTCTCTGTGTGAGCAGACATTGTCCAATGTCTACACCCCCTGCTGCTCTCTATGTGAGCAGACACTGTCCAGTGTCCACACCCCACTGCTGCTGCTGTCTGTGTGAGCAGACACTGACCAATGTCCACACCCCACTGCTAGCTACTACCTTCTTCTTTGCTTTCCGGGTATAGTTCCACCTTTCGTAAGCTCTGGTCAACAGAAGATTGGGATAGGAGGTCCTGAGAGGCCAGGGGACACATGGAAGGTATAAGGCTCTGCACATTTCTCTGACGGACAGGATGGTCAAGAATTTTGTTGTGTGAGAAAGGCCCCGAGCCTGGACTCAGGAGAGCTGCACTGTTGTCTTTGGTGCTCTTGTCATGGACCTAGTCTTCTCAGTTTGCCCTGAGAATTCAGTCAGTGTCTGCATTTCCTCGGGCCTCAGTCTACTCTATGAGCTTTGGAACATGGAGTACAAAGGCTTTACTCGTTACTGCACCTGTCAGTCACCCCTCAGAGCTGCATGTGCGCCCTGAGCTTTGCCTTCACCCACAAAGACAAGTGAGGTTCCTGTGGTGCAGGGCTGAGTGTTTAGGATGCTGGGGATAGAATAGTGTGTGTGTGTGTGTGTGTGTGTGTGTGTGTGTGAGAGAGAGAGAGAGAGAGAGAGAGAGAGAGAGAGAGAGAGAGGGAGAGAACAGTGTATCTATGTGGGTACACAGGGTAGATTACAGAGGACGACTTTCAGGAGGTGACATTCTCCTTCCACAGTGGCTTTCTGGAATCAAACTCAGGTCATGAACTTGTCTGACAAGCATTTTACCTATGGATTTTCACCCCAACTTTGTGCCAGTTATTGTTTATTTAGTGTTTAGATTATTGTACATCAAATAAAACTAAACAGAAAAGAATTTTCAACATCATCCTTGAGTGTGGTCTAAATGGAAGGTTTTTAAAAAATTGTGTGTTATGGCTAGAGCTATGGCTCAGAGGTTTAGAGCACTGGTTACTCTTCCAGAGGACCAGAGTTTGATTCCCAGCACCCACATGGCTGTTCACAGCTGTCTGTGACTCCAGTCTCAAGGATTATATGTCTTTTTCTGGCCTCTGTGGGCACTGCACACAGAGTTCCCAGGGAGCTTGTGGCACTGTGACTAGCATGAATCAATCTGGCCTTGGCATTCGTAGATAAAACTGACCTCCCAGAAGCTCTGGCTAATTCCCTTGTCTATATCTGCTGGGAAGAGCAAACATTTGCTAGCAGAAACTTGGGTCTGTACAACACTGGGCAGTGGGTGGTGCTCTGAGGGAGTCATATAGAATGATGTAATGTTCACAGGCGTTCCACTTTCATGAAGGGCAACCCTGGGTGGGAACTGCATCCTTCTATATCCAGGTCTCACCCACAACTTCTCATGCTGTCTCCTGATTGGCTTCAGCCTGGAGCCAGCCAGTGAGTGACAGCAGATGCTCAGGGTCATGCACATGTTTCTCTCTCTAGGTTCCACTGAAAGTGTGAACATCACTACTTCAGAGCAGGCAATTCAGGAAGCCCAAGGGGAAACTGTCCATCTGCCCTGCATGTTCACTCCTAATCCTGAGGGCCAAGGACCACTATTCGTTGACTGGATGCAGCTTACAGGACCTGAAAATGAAGTGGTGAACCGCATGGTGAGTGTGCCCTGTGCCTGCTCACTCTCATTAGGCAGATGTGGTATCACAGTCAGAATCCCTACTGCCTAGACTTATGAACCTGGGAAGAAAGTCTTGGATTTCAGAAGAGGAAGGTGTCATCAGATTCCTTGAATGCATCAGGGACCAGAGGATGTTGTAGAAGTTCTGAAAATGTGGACTTGAACATCTGTGACAGCAGGCAAGGGACAAGAGGGGTGTGCTGAGTGGTCTGGGCAGCAAGGGTGTGTGTGTACCAGTCACTAGACTCTTGTCTGAAGTCAGGTTCTATGTCCTTTATTTTTATCATGATCAAGCTTCAGCCTCCATAGTTACTGGAACTACAGGTATGTCCCATCATGCCTGGCTTCCAAATTGCGTTAAGACAAAAAGCAATTTGTCTTTTTTTGTTACATTTCACAGGCAAATTATGATAGCCTTCTTGAGGGACAAAGGGTGGCCTGTTCTTATTTTGACTTGATTCTTTTCCTACATGCTCCGGAGCAGTTCATACACAAGAGCATACAGGAATGAAGAAGTATGTGGTCCTGGCCAGTGTCACCAAACCCTTCTCTAGTACTGGCTGGGTTACTTAATCATGTTCATGTTATTTAATCACATTGGACTCTGGAGTTTTCTTTTATAGTGGAAATATGGAACCCAAAGATTTGGCTCAGCACTTAAGAGCACTGGCTGCTCCTCTAGAGGACCTGGTTTCAGTTCCCAGCATCAACATTGTAGTTAGAGTTTTCCTGCCTGGCCCAGTTAGGACAAATCTCTCTTACCCGCCAGTCCCACAGTTGCTCAGACCCAACCAAGAAAGCACACAGAAACTTACATTGTTTAGAAACTGTATGGCCGTGGTAGGCTTCTTGTTATCTACTTTTTCTGTCTTAAATTAACCCATTTCTGTTAGTCTATACTTTGCCACATGGCTTGTGGCTTACCAGTGTCTTTACATGTTGCTTTTCATGGTGGCAGCTGGCGGTGTCTCTCTCCAACCTTCTACTTCCCAGAATTCTCTTCTCTCTTGTCCTGCCTATATTTCCTGCCTGGCCACTGGCCAATCAGAACTTTATTTACACACAGCGATATCCACAGCACAACATGGCAGTTCACAACTGTTACTTCAGTTCCAAGTGACCCAGCACTCTCTACTGGCCTCTGAGTGCTGGTGTTGTAGAATACTATTTTAACTAGGCAAAGATGTGTTACGTTTGTTTATGCTGCAGAATATTACTTTAACTGTGTAAATGTGTGTTACTTTTGTTTATACTGCATTTGTTTAATAATGTAAGGATGTGTGTTTAATTATGCATCTGTTTCACTTTGCCTGCCTAAGGCACCTGATTGGTCTAATAAAGAGCTGAACAGCCAATAGCTAGACAGGAGAAAGGATAGGCAGGGCTGGCAGGAGAGGGAATAAATAGGAGGAGAAATCTAGGCTAGGAAGGAGAGGGGGAAGAAGAGAGAAGAAGGAGGAGAGAATGAGGGACATGCCTGGGGCAAGAAGCCAGGCAGATGCCAGCCAGAGAAGCTGTGAAAGTAAGATATACAGAAGGAAGAAAGGTTAAAAAGCTCCAAGGTAGAAGGTAGATTTAAAAAAAGGTTAATTTAAGTTTTAAAAAGCTACAGAAACAAGCCTAAGCTAGGCCAAGCATTCAAAACTAATAATAAGTCTCTGTATCATGATTTGGAAGCTGGTTGGTGGCCCCAAAGAAAAAGCCTGGTACACACTGGGATTATAGGTGAGTGCCACCATACCTGGCTCAACCTAAATATAATTTAAAACAATAAAAAACAAGGCTTAAAATAGTAATAAAAAATAAGGTTGTGGGGCTATACCCCAGGCCACACCAGCCCATTTCTTCTTCATCATTCTGTGTTTTTAAGTATTGTAGGTTTCCTTATATTGTGTTCCTGTCTTTCTTTTCTTCTCCTTCCTCCCTCCCTCCTTCCCTCCCTCCCTCCCCCTTCCTTCCTTCCTTCCTTCCTTCCTTCCTTCCTTCCTTCCTTCCTTCCTTCCTCTCCCTCTCCTTTCTGTGTATATAACATAGTGCATGTGTGTGCAGATATATCTGTATATGTGTGGACACACATGTGGAAGCCAGAGGCTGAGGTCAGGTGTAATCTGCTATCTCTCTCCATCAAGTTTGAGTTTGAGATATGGCCTCTCAGTGAAACTGGAGCTCACCAACGGCTAGACTGACTGGCCAACAAGGGCCTAGGGTTGGCCCCCAACCCTGACTCTAGTGGTAGGCTTACAGAACTGTGAAATCATGTCTGGCTCTTACACGGGCAGTAGGGTCCTTACTCAGGTTCTTGTCCATCAATCTATCTACTTACTGAGCTGTCTCTCCACCAAGCTCTCTTTACGTTCTCTCTTCTTCCCTTTCTCTCCTTCCTGTTTCTTTTTTAAAACTCTGTGATAACATGGTATATGCACAGCTTTAACAAAAGATGTTTTTAGTTTTATTTTTATGTGAGCCTTTGGCCTATATGTTCATCTCTGCACCATGTGCATGCCTAGTGCTTGTGGAGGCCAAGAACTACGTGATTCTAACCCGAGTCATTTCCTCAGCCCATGTTTGTTTTTCTTCTGTTTTGGTTTTCTTTTAGTTTATCGTAAATTTAGCAGACAAAATTTACGATGACTTCTATCAAGATATGAAAGGACGTGTGAAATTTACAAGTAATGATATCAGGTCTGGTGACGCATCTATAAATATAACCAATGTTCAGCTCTCTGACACTGGCACCTATCAGTGTGGAGTGTTCCATGGCCATGGTACTGTCAAGAGGACCATTCAGCTGATAGTTGTTGGTAAGTTACTGTTGTTGGTAGAGAGCAATGGCTTACTAACCAGAACTAAAATCAAGCATTTATGTGAAACACACTGACCTTTTACAGTAATAATTGTATTTATTCATTTTTGATATTGGAGAAGTGAAGCCTGGGCCTTGCTTGCCTGGAAATAGCTCTACTACTGAACCACAGCCCTAGCTCTAGAACTAAAAGTAAACTTTTGAAGTAATTCTATTGTTCTCTCATAGCTTAAAACATAAAGCTCGTGTGGTTTTAGATAAGAAAAATAAGAACAACTAGCTTCTTTGTAAAATTCCTTATGATTTTCAAAATAAGCGAAGTTTAATTGTGTGAGAAAGGCCCCCGAGCCTGGACTCAGGAGAGCTGCACTGTTGTCTTTGGTGCTCTTGTCATGGACCTAGTCTTCTCAGTTTGCCCTGAGAATTCAGTCAGTGTCTGCATTTCCTCGGGCCTCAGTCTACTCTATGTGCTTTGAGGAGAAAACTGATGGACTGGAGAAGGCAGTCCACATCAGGCAGGGATGTCACATCCCTGGTCTCACTGTTTTCACCCTTAAAATGAGACAGGCTGGGACATGGTGAAGTTCTCTCACTGATGGTCATGAGCACAAGTGGGGATTCCTTGTGGTTGCCAGGCTACCAAGTTTCCTTTCTTTCTGTGGATCGTGTGGTAACGTGCCCAATCTCCATCCCCTCGAGGTCAGACATTGGAAAGGTGATAGTTCGCAGTACACTTGAGTGCCTTATTGTAGCAGGCTTTACACAGGTTGATGGTGTCTAGTGCTCTGTGATGGCAGCTCCCTGTTAGGTTGTGATAGGTTGCTCCCTGATGGCAACCTAAGGTCTCATGTTTTAGAAGGTTCTTGTGGACATGTTTTGTAAGAATTTCTGATTGTCTGGTACAACCTGAGAAGTAAACAGTCTACACCCACTCCGACTATACCTTGATCCTTCTGTTTTATAGGCTCATCAAGGATAGTGGTGAAGAAGGGTCACATGTGGGAGTCAGTCTTCTGAACACTGCTGTCTTTCAGAGCAGGAATATCAGCACAGAGACTAGGAAAGAGAAGGTACACAGAGCACATCCACAGGCAGCGTCAGACCTCGTCTCCTATTGGCAGCAGCATTGAGCACACTCCCTGGTCACAGGCACTCTGGCCTGACTGCTGCCAGTTAAAAATGAGTCCTACAGTGTGAAATAAGTGACCTGGCCTGAGGGACTGTAGTTCTCGGTCACGATCTCACTGCTCCAAATACTTCTTGGCATTCTTCGGTACACTTAATTGAATTTCTCTATCGGTTACTACTTCGTGTATATATTTTTATCACATTTATTTGTGTGTGTGCGTGTGCATGTGTGTGCGTGCGTGTGTGTGTGTGTGTGTGTGTATGTTCATGTACCATGACACATGCCTGAGGTCATAAGACAACTTACAGGAATTGGTTTCTCTTTCCACCATGTTTGTCCTGGGGATCAAACTCAGGGTACTCTGCTAATCAACAAGTGTTTTATCCACTGTCCTGTTTGTGTGTTCTAACAAGGACAGCCTATATTCTTTATAGTATGTCAAGATTTACTAGTTTTGTGTATTCTCCCTCATGTATGTGTGTATGTCTGCACCACAGACATGACTAGTGCCCTCAGAGGTCAGAAGAGGGTGTCCGATCCCCCACAACTAGAGTTATGGTTATGAGCCACCGTATGGGTCCTAGGACTCAAACAAGGGTCATCTCTGGGACAACAAAAGCTCTTAACCGCTGAGCGTCTCTCAAGTTCCAAGGATAGCATATACTTTTAACTGTACTATTGGTTTTTTTTTTTTTTTTAGGGTCCCCTGGCTGACCTTGAACTTGGGTTCTTTCTGCCACGCCTCCCAAGTCTTGAGATTACATATTTGTATCTGTGGATGGTTTGAGATCTTGAGATTTTAAAAATATTTCTAATTTTTATTAGCATGTGTAGATTATACCTATCCTGCACAGCTGCTTTTCCTAAGCAAATGTCTTTCTTTTCAGGCTAATCATCTGCCCCAGAGATCACATCAACTGGACTGTTAATTAAGTTTTGCCAATTATCTGATCCCGTGACTCTTCGGTGAAATGAGCCTTGTGCTCCTGTCCTCCTTCAACCTCAGAAGAATCCTTTGTGAGAATAAACTAGAGTCTCATCATTTGTTGCCGTTTTCTCTCTTCCATTCGCTCCTCTATTCTAGGGTTAAAGAACCCAGGACAAATATCTTGGTGGTAGAGATGTAATTTTTCTGGATATCAGTTGATAAAAACCAACATGATTTGAATCTTGAGTTTTGGAGATGGAATCTAAGTCCTTCAAATGGTATTACTTCAACTCCACTTCCATGCTCTCTGGCGGTGGGGGGACTGCAGAGCCAAAGCAAGCTCCAACAGTTGCTCACTCTCCTGTTCTGTACGTTTTTAGCGCAGTGGCTCTCCAGTGTTGGGCTCCTGTAATTCAGCATCGGAAACACCTTCCCCAGGGTGCTGAAGGTTTCACACTAATGTGTATATTTTGCTTTATTGGAGTATGCATGTGTGTTGCGTGTGGTGCATATATGTGTGCCCAAAGTTGAGGTTGGGTGCCTTCTTCAATCACTCTCCACTTATTCAGTTGGGGTCTCTCAACTGAACCTGGAGTTCAGATTGGCTGGTCTTTCACAAGGCTGGGGTTCAGTTCATAGCCCCCGCAACTGACTGTAGAGCTAGCTCCAGAGTGTTCAGTGTCGTTTTCTGGCCTCCAAGGGGGCCTGTCCACATGTGCAAATGCACGCAAACACACATGCACACTTGGGCACGTGCGTGTGCATGCGCAAACACCACACACACACACACACACACACACACACACACACACACACACACAGTTAATAATGAGTCAGATCTTGCTGTCATTCACTTAGGATAAACAACTGTTTCCCTACAGCTGCCATAACGAATTACTAACAGCTCAGTGGCTCAAGCTACAGGAATTTCTTCTCAGTTGTAGAGACATAACATCTAAAATCAGGGACCACAAGGCTCCTGCTGCAGACTCCAGGGCCAACTCTGTTTTCTTAGTTCCGTTTGCATGTATCCCGGCATCCTCTTCAGATATGCCTTAGTGGTCATGCATTCCTTTAATCTGATTTTCTCAGATTTTTATTCCTCCTTATATTACAATTGATAGTTTTGCTGGGTCCAGTAGTCTGGGCTGGCATCTGTGGTCATTCAGAAATCTCATATAATCAGTCCAAGCCCTTCTGGCTTTAAACATCTTCACTGAAAAGTCAGTTGTTATTCTCACAGCTTCCTTCCAAAGGTAACTTGTTTCGCTCTTGAGGCTTTCAATATCATTTGTTTGTCCCGTGCGCTCAGTGGTTATTACCCGGCCATGTCTCATTGGTGTTGTGTGCATGCCTCTCGAACCCTGACAGCCATTTCCTTTCCGGATATTGGGGGTTCCTTCTGATCTGGTTGAAGATATTTTTGTGCCTTTGACTTGGGTTTCTTCTTCTCTGTCTATGATTCTAGGTTTTGCCATCTTACAGTGTCCCAGAGTTCCTCCATATTCTGTTCATGGGTTTGGTTTTATTTTTTTAGATTTAACATATTCTTTGACCTGGTTATCCAATATCTCTACCTTGTCTTTAAGCCTTGATACTCTCTCCCACTTACACCATTTGATTTACTGAAAAAAATTTTTTTCAACAGGGTTTCTCTGTGTAGTTTTGGTGCCTGTCCGGATCTCACTCTGTAGACCAGGCTGGCCTTGAACTCAGAGATCCGCCTGGCTCTGCCTGTACTGGGCTTAAGGGCGTGCACCACCACCTCCACCACCACCACCACCACCACCACCACCACCACCACCACCACCACCACCTCCACCACCACCACCACCACCACCTCCACCACCACCTCCACCACCACCACCACCACCACCACCACCACCACCACCACCACCACCTCCACCTCCACCTCCACCACCACCACCACCACCACCACCACCACCACCACCACCACCACCTCCACCACCACCACCACCACCACCACCACCACCACCACCATCATCACCACCTCCACCACCACCTCCACCACCACCACCACCATCACCACCACCTCCACCACCACCACCACCACCACCACCACCACCACCACCACCACCACCACCTCCACCTCCACCCAGCGATTTACTGAATTTTTAATTTTGAGTTTCATTTTGACTTTTCTTCAGAAATTCTCTTTATTTACTTCAATTTTCATATGTTGAATTGTGTCCTTTATTTCATTCAACTATTTTCAGTATTCCTTCATGATATCCTTTTTTAAATTTCTTCAATGTATTTATAAAAGCTATTTTGAAATCATTTTTTTTTTGTATGTCATTAAGCTGCCTTTCCCAAAAAATTTAACTATGAGAATATGCATTTTTGGAGATGTCTTATCTGGTTATTCATGTTGTTTGCATTTTGTGATACGACCTGTATATGGAGTTTTGATTTGGGGTTGTGTTTCTTGATATGGACATCTGTTCCACCCTTGTTGAGTGGGCACGTGTTGGTTTGCTCTTACCTAACTTGTCAGGTTACAGGCCAGCTGAATGGTGCTTAGAGTTCCGTCTTGGTGCCCCTCAGTGTTTATGTCCAAATGGAATGCAAATGGAGTCCATCCTCCTAGGTTTCCAAATGCTTGGTCTACCTCTCCAACCTCCCCGACTCCAACACCTTGGTTTGCAAGTGGACCCCTATATAGCTTTTCTGGTGCCTTCAAATGGTCACTGTTGCTGTTTGTGACTTTACTCATGCCCCACCAGTTCCTCACTCACATTAGTATGACGGTATTTCATTGAGACTGTTCTCATTCATTCCCTCACCATCATCCATGGGGTTGCCAGATCCACTGGTGTCTTGTGTTTTGTAAAATAAACATCTACACATCCACATAGGATGGAAATACAGACACCAAAGGAAGATTCTATCAAGTCTAGCTTGGCAAACAACTGGGCTTCCTGTTTCTCACAGGAGCATGGGTGATTCCCAGGCAGCTGGACCGCTGGCCAGCCCCGCCCAGTCCGTGTTGCCTCTCATATTGAAACAGAGGGAGTGCTGATTGGAATCTCATGGGAGGGTTTTGTGACTCTTCCCCCTCCTCCGAGAGGAAGCAGCAATAAGGCCCACTGTATTACCATACACCTAGCTACCGGCTATAGTTGTTTATTTTGGCACCATGACAGCCAAGAATCAAGGTCCTTCATAAACAATCTGCTTCAAGGTGGTAATGATGATGTCAAACCTAAAAGAAAGCTGCAGCCATGCACATCAGTTCTCAAGCTTCCCAATGCTCAGCAGTGACATGAGACCATCAGCTTCCTGATTTACACCTTCTTGCTTGCCTCCTCCATTTTAGGATTGTTCTACCATCTCAGACTTGGATCTGTTTTACTTCCTCCCTCTGTAACCAATCCTGTCACTATGACAAAATGCCTGAGAGGAACAAGTTAAAAGGCAAAGAGATTTGTTTTGGGTCACAATTTCAGTCCAGGATTGGTTAGCTCTGTTAATGGATTCACAGTGCGGTCTTAACCACCAAGCCATCACTCATGGTTTTATTCTTAAGTGACAGACTGCCAAGAGAAGAGAGATGCTTTTTAAGAATGCACTGAGTATACATTAAAATCATTTGTGTGTGTCTGTGCACATGGGGCCAGTACTGGGATTGAACACAGAGCCTCACTCATGCTAGACAAGCACTCTATCACTAAGCTACATCCCTAAACCCAATTATAAAATTATTATTTTCAGATTTATGCAGAGTATATGTTACAGAAAAGTAAATGGCACACAGGTATATTAGTTTTCATAAATAGTCTTTGTAACCAGCATTCAGACAAAGATAAGAAAATTACCATCAGCCTTGAGGTTCCATTTTTACCACTTCCGGTTATTAATTCCCTCCTAATTCAGGCATTATGTGGACTTCTAAGGCTACAGATATATCAGGGGTATTTTTTTCCTGCCTCTGAATCTTATAGAACTCTTCATGTAAGCTGGCATAGTGATCACACCTGTTACCCTTGTGCTTAGGAGATGGAGGCAAGATGATCAAAGTCACTCTCAACTGAGTTTAAGGCCAGTCTGGGCATATGAGACAACCAAAATAATTACAAATTGACTGTCAGATTGGTTTCTAAAAACATAAAATATTTATTCTTTCCCACCAAAGTAAGAGACAGCAGGGGAGATGGCTCAGTGGGTGACAAGCCTGTGGACTTGGGCTTCAGGCCCCAGAATCCACACAGCTCCCTTACCAGAGCATGAGTAGTGGGATCGAGAACCCATGGAAGCTCACAGCCCAGCCAGCCTACCATGCACGTCAAACAAGAGGCCTTGTCTCAAACCAGGTGGAAAGTGAGGACCACACCTGAGGTTGTCTTCTGACTTCCATATTTGGGAAGTAGGTGCCTGCCATGAAACTTTAGAGAAAAGCAGGAAGGCAAACCATGGGAGAGCAGTACTGAGCATGTCCACCCAGAGAGGTACCTTTGTGCACAGGAGCAGTGCTCTCCTCTGAGGGATACAGTCCATGTAAATGAGATCATCTCTTTTTCTTATTTCCCACACACGAATGAAAATAAAACCACCTCTTCAGAAACCCACATTTTAAATTAAAATTTTTTATAAATTATTTTGTATATGTAGATTTGGGTGCACATGCACACACCTGAGGGCCATTTTAGGATTCAGTTTTCCCTTTTGCTATCTGGTCTTTGGGACTGAACTCAAGTCTGCCTGCCTCTGCCTCCCAAGTACTGGAAGTAAAGACATAACCCACCATACCCATATAGATGGAAATCTTTTCATTTTTAAGTGATTTATTTTTACTTTGTTTTTATTTATTTATTTATTTTTAAGATTTATTTATTATGTATACAGCATGTATGCCTGCAGGCCAGAAGAGGGCACCAGATCTCATTACAGATGGTTGTGAGCCACCAAGTGGTTGCTGGGAATTGAACTCAGGACCTCTGGAAGAGCAGTCGGTGCTCTTAACCTCTGAGCCATCTCTCCAGCCCTATTTTTACTTTATGTGTATAAGTGTTTTGTCTGAATGTGTATGTGTGCACCAGACGCATGACTGATATCCATGGAGACCACAGCAGAGTGTCAGATCACCCGGGACTAGAATTACAGAAAGAAGTGAGCAGTCATGTGGGTACTGGGAATTGAACCCAGATCCTCTGGAAGAGCAGCAGCATGCACTCCTAACTGCTAAACCATCTCTCTAGCACCTAAATTAAGTTCTTATATGATATTATTGGCTTTTTTTTTCATGTTTTCGACAGAAAAGGCTTCTTGTTTTCTCTGGTTACACAAACTGCATCATAATGAACCAATTGCTTCAAATACAGGCCGAACTACCTTGCATGTGAAAGACATGTGAAAACAGACCCATGGTGACACAGCCAGCAGCACCAGTTTATTTTACAGTGTTTCCTATAGTCAAGGTTACTGTGGTGAGAGGTTAGTGGTTTTGGTCCATATTTTATTTTCCATTTGAATTAGAAACACATTAGTTAAAAAATAAATTTTTATGATTCCACATTTTTCTTGCCCACTGGAATATTACAGTTTCAAGTAACAAAAGATAAAATAAAAACATTGCAGACTAAATCTACCAGTATGTACAAAGAGAACACATTTAATTACCACAGCCATTAGCAAGTCCTGATGTCTCCTCTTCAGCTCAGAACTCATTAACAAGCAGTCACTGAGGGATCTCTGGGATCTCCCTGTTATCCACAATGAGTGTATGGATGATCCCTTCTCTCCTCTTCCCGCTGCTGACAGCTTTTATGTAACAGTCATGGCTCCCAACACTGAAGTGTGTTTCAGTCCCATCATCTACAAACTCACCCTAGGACAGCAAGGGAGAACGCATCAATGTTCCAGAAATCTCTTTGTTGTAGCACTAACATCATCTAAAACATACTGGTCTTAATGTCAAGCTCTTTGAATAAGAGCCCAATTATGCACACAGCCCTGTGATTTGCTGTAATTTCCAAAATCCCGAGTGATCTTAACTTTCAGAAGAAGGTTCTGTGTCCACAGTGTAGACAATGTTTACAAAACTAAAAATGGTGAGCATGTCAATAAACATTTCTCAGTTACTAATGCTATCCCAGCTTATGGGCATCATTTCACTGTCTTTACAATAGCTGCCAGAAGTATTGTTACTATTCTCATTTTATAGATACAGAAACTGAAGAGCAACATACTTAATAATTTGCTGAAGGCCTATCCAGTAAGACAGAAGGGTTCCCACCAGAAACCCAACTTCCTCCTGGTGTAAGATAACCAGGTAACACTGACCACTGAGCCCCACAGACTTGACTAGTCTGAATGATATGCAGGGTTCAATGTTAACTACAGGAAGACCTAACATGAAACAATGCAAAAAACTAGTGACTTTTTTTTTTTTTTTTTTTTTTTTTTGAGATAGGGTCTCTCTACGTAGCCCTGGCTCTCTGAAACTCACTATGTATATCAGGCTGTCCTAGAACTCACAGAGAGTTACCTGTCTCTGCATCTCTTGAGTGCTGGGATTTGGATTAAAGGCATGTGCCACCACGCACATCTTTATGACATTTCTGATATAGTGATTTAAGTTAAACATTGAAATGAACCCACCTTACATTTTCTTTTCATGTTGCTACTGGAAAAGGTGACGTTACCCACAAGTCTCACACTTATGGTTCATATATATTTCTACTGCATGGTGTTACTCTAGAGTGAAAAGGCAGGAGTTCAGAGGACAGAAATGAAGTGTGCCAGAAGCTTTCACAAGTAGACTTAAACCCTGTCGGCATGGGCTGGAACTGAAACTCAGTGCTGGAGGCCCTGCTTAGCAACGGGTCCTTACAGCAGAACATGTCTGAGCATCACAGAGGTTGAGAGTGAGTGAGCCTGGAGTCCACACTCTCTAAGCAACAGTAAGCACAGGAGCATCCGAGGAAGAGCTTTCTGAGCTCTGAGCACCTCCAGCAGGTGGGCTTTAGAGGCTGTGTACGGTCAGCCAACCCATTCCTGTGTACGGAATGACCTGGAGTACCCCATTCCTGTGTATGGAATGACCTGGAGCACTTTGTTTGGAGCCTTGGAAGAAGCTTTGAGGGCAAAGGTTGCTATCACTGTCTCTCTGAGTTACTTCTTAGCAATTTCACACACTGACGTGATGATCCTGGGGTGAAAACATGTGCTGCACAGGAGCAGGGCATCTGTGCATGTGCAGAGACCAGGGCAGGCTGATAGGGAAGCCGCCTGGACAGCTCTGCCGCCGTAGCTACAAGCAGGCAATGCGGTTACAGAGGGCTGTCTTCACACTGGCTTCCTGCCAGTGACTAGGAACAAGCACATCACAGACGAACATTGATTTTAGCCTATTTAAACTCACATGCACTTATACTGAAAACCATTGTTCTGTACGAATGACATACATTAATGATTTCTAGAAACCTACCTTATTGTCAGTTTTTACAGTGCTAAGGATGAACTCTAAGGCCTCACACGGGCTAGCCACATGAGTGACCTACTACTGAGCTGCAACCCTAGACTTGGTTTATTAAAATTCATTTTCATTAAAAAAATTTTTTTTTTTTTTTTTTTTTTGAGAAGCAGGGTGCGGTGGCACACACCTTTGATTCCAACACTTAGGAGGCAGAGGCAGGCAGAATTCTGAGTTTGAGGCCAGTCTGGTCTATAAAAGTGAGTTCCAGGATAGCCTGGGCAACACAGAGAAACCTTGTCTCAAAAAACCAAAATGAATTTTACTTGTATATATTTTTAAATTGTATGTGTCTGCACGTTTTACCTGCATGTATGTCTGTGCATCAGATGTGTGCCTGGTGCCAATGGAGGTCAGAAGAGGGCAGTGGATCTCCTGAAACTGGAGATATGGATGTTTGTGAGCTACCATGTAAGTGCCGGGAATTGAACCCAGGTCCTCTGCAAGAGCAACAAGTGCTCTTAACCACTGAGCCATTTCTCCAGTTGTGTGTGAGTGTGTGTGAGTGTGTGTGAGTGTGTGTGTGTGTGTGTGTGTGTGTGTGTGTGTGTGTGTGTCCTAACTCAGATCCTTATGCATGCCTGGCAGTTTAACTGACCAGAGCTGTCTCGACAGCTCCCATCCTCCCCACACTCACACCCGGCTCTAGAATGAGGAACTGTCACTCACACACACTAGAAATAAACAAATGGCAACAACTTACTGCTGTCTCCAGTTTTTGACCATTGCACCACACATCCATAGTATCTTTTTCTGTAAGAACAACAGACATTTCAAAAGTTATAATCCCATAGTTAAGGTTAACCTCTCTTAGAAAGTTGGAGACACTATATTTCTAAACTGCACTCAACATTCTAAAGCTTAGTACTTTGAAACTCAAAATTTGAAGAAACTTTGTTCACAGATAAAACTAGTTTTTTTTTTTTAATCTTTTTTGTTTGTTTGTTTGTTTTTGTTTTTTTGAGAGAGAGAATGTTTCTCTGTGTAGCTCTGTCTGTCCTGAAACTTGCTTGAAAGACCAGGCTTGTCTCGAACTCACAGAGTGCTAGGGTTAAAGGTGTGTTCCACCATGCCTAGCTTTGAATCTTTTAAGAGAAAGCATACTCCCATCAGAATGTGATAAAAATCTTGTTAAACAAAGCAAATGCTGAAGGACAATCTTGGTAAAGGAGATTACACACGAAGGAACAAGGAGGACCTTAGTCATAGGAAACCAGCTTAATAAACTTAAACCAACATCAGAAATGTGATTTACATCAGTGACTAGGTGACTTCTGCCTGCTATGCTGACAGAGCTAAGTGGATGATGGCATAAAGAACACATGCCTTGGGGTTTGTAGAAGGCAGACAGTAGGAACTTAGTTTTTAGTTTCTTCCTGGACAGAACAATAATCTATTTTATGGTGGCTTTACTTTGGGGAAAAAAAAAACTACTAGATTATAAGGAAAAACAGATCAAACATGTGGTCTCTACAGTATGGAGGACAGGGCACAATACTACTGCAGCAGCATGTGGTCTCTACAGTATGGAGGACAGGGCACAATGCTGCTGCAGCAACCTCACCTAGCAGTTTGCTACCATAATTCACTGCCAGGTGGGAGTGCCCAATACTTCCTATCAACATTAGTGTCCTAATAGTTGGCTGGAAGAAGACTATCATCACCAAGGAGTCAGATGACCAGGTAGAGAACGTGCCTGTGTTTGTGACCTGCATGGGCTCTAGGATCCAAGGACAAGTCTGTCCATGGATCATGTCTGAGGACCCAGACAAGGGTGTAATTCTGGCAGGCTAGCTACTGTAGGGGCACAAGCCCAAGGGGATTCTCTTCTCCCTAATTCCTGAGCCAGGTGGACACTTCATTTAAACTACAGGAAGCCTTTAAGGTAGGCTAAATGTGGCAAGGGGAAGGCAGTGGTGGCCTCAGGATAGGGGCAGGGCTCACCCCAAAGGCAGTCTGAATGTCATACATAGTCAGAGGCAGGGAAACCCAGTTGATCACAATATGTGGATGAACACCCAGTGCTAAGATCTACGACTTGTAGTGAGAGCTGGCCATTAGCCTATTTATTGAACATGCATACATATTAAGATTATCTAAATTATCTAGAAGGGTTTGCCATGAGGAACATAGCTAATCCAGAAACCATAAAAGGAAAATAGAAAAACATCTGAAAGACCATGGACATATACAACAAGGAGCAAACACTGCATTTTGAGGCCATTTCAACAGTCAGAACAAAAACAATGGCCCACATAGTCAAATACACTGACTCTCTAACCCAGTGGTTCCTAACCTTCCTAATGCTCTGATCCTTTAGCATTGTTCCTCATGTTGTGGTGACCCCTAACCATGAAATTATTTTGTTGCTACTTCATAACTAATTTTGCTACTGTTATGAATTATAATGTAAATACCTGACATCCAGATTATCTGGTATTTGACCTCCAAAAGGAGGCACAACCTATAGGTTGAGAACCACTGCTCTAACCCTTTCATAACTAAAATTTCCATTAATAAGTGATGGGCGCAGTGAGTCACGACATCCCTGACCACATCATGGTGATATTCAGAAAGTTGGATGAAACAAATTATAAAAGGCTCCAGTAAGAAAAAAATGAGAGTCACACAGACACAAAACTCATTCAAAACAGTGAATAATAGATTGTGGGAGTGAGACCTTCATAAATTCTGAGGAAAAACGATTTTACTGTACTCAACAAAAATAGCAACTCAGCTTAGAAGCCAAGATATGTTTAACTCCTTGACCAGAGGAATAATCCCTTAAAGATGTCTGTCAAGGAACAAGTTGAAACTGGGAACTGCTGGTAGTAACCAGCTGACCTGGTGCTATGAAGTCAAAGCCCAGGTGGCCACACTGGAGAAGGCTGGGAGCTCCCGCTCTCCACCAGAATGGAAACAGACCAAGAGTGTATACCTCAAGAACGAAAGGGATGGGGGCTGGAGAGACGGCTCAGAGTTAAGAGCACCGACTGCTCTTCTAGAGGTTCTGAGTTCAATTCCCAGAAACCATATGGTGGCTCACAACCATCTGTAATGAGATCTGGTGCCCTCTTCTGGCCTCCAGGGATATGGGAAGGCAGAACACCATATATATAAATACATACATACATACATAAATCTTTAAAAGAAAAGAACAAAAGAGAGGGGGCTGGAGAGTTGGCTCAATGGTTCTGAGCACTGATCTGGGTTTGATTACTGGCACCTATGTGGCTGCTCACAACTGTAACTCCAGTTCCAGGGGATCCATTGCCCTCTTCTGACCCCTGCAAGTACTGCAAGCATGTGGTCCACAGACTTACATAGAAGCCAAATACCACACACACAAAATAAGAAAAATCTCAATTTTTTTTCAAGACAGGGTTTCTCTGTGTAGTTCTGGATGTCCTGGATCTCACTCTGTAAACTAGGCTGGCCTAGAATTCAGAGATGCACCTGCCTCTGCACCCCTATACCCCAGTTCAAACATTTTTTTTAAAAGAAACTCAAGCAATACAGATGTGAGAAAAATGCTGACATAAGAAAATGAAAAGATATATAAACAGCGTGCGCGCGCGCGCGCACACACACACGAGACCTGGAGGTCTGTACAGACAGGCAGTGATGAGGAAGTGAGGTGGCTGGGCTAAGAGCCAATGAGAAGTCAGAACAGCAAGACAATAAAGGTGCAGGTTAGACAGGAAGAAGCTGGTTCTCTCGAAGGAAGCTATGGCATGTGGTGAGTAAGGTTAGCTGGTGGTTATCACTATTTCTCTGATCACTATGGCTTTCACCCCTATATTTGGCTCTGTGTTTTTTAATTAATTAATTTATTTATTATTATATCGTATTCTGTCTGCATGTGTCCTTGCAGACCAGAAGAGGGCGCCAGATCTCATTATGGGTGGTTGTAAGGCACCATGTGGTTGCTGGGAATTGAACTCAGGACCTTTGGAAGAACAGTCAGTGTTCTTAACTGCTGAGCCATCTCTCCAGCCCCTGTGTTTCTTATTTAAAAAGACTGTTTAGAAATTCATCTACAAAATTGGCGCCCACATGGCAAGAATTCTTTAAAAAAAACTGTTGGTGGCCATACAGGCCAGAGGTTACAGGCCCCCAGGCCCAGATGGAGCTACAAGTAATCTGGCTACACACAGCTGTACCTACTTGTGGCCAGAGCTACAAGGGGCTGGAGCTGCAAGCAGCTAGACTGCTTGTGGGTTTACAGACTCCTGGCTCACACCTGAAAGGGCTCAGGCCAGAACATGAGGCTGGACTGTAGCTTTCAGCTTTGTTTTCTTCTCCTGGTAGATAAGTGCTTTCTCTTTCTCTCTCTGTCTCTCTCTCTCTGTCTCTCTGTCTCTGTCTCTGTCTCTGTCTCTCTCTCTCTCTCTCTCTCTCTGCAACCATGCTAGATAGCTGCTTTGAAATTCCCTCGGACTTCTGTTCTATGCAGACTTGGTAAGTCAATTAAGATATCAGATATCTTAAAGGGAGAGACTAGTTAAAAGACAAAACTTTTCCCACATTGAAAAATGGGAAATATCTTTACAATGGAAGACAATTGGTCTCTTTTGGATGACACATTAGTCAGTCTGAAATGGAACAATTACATGAGAGGAAAATTAATGTTGATGGGATGTATGTAACATTAATTATACATATTTGTTTAATTATGCTTATTTTACTATTAAAAAAGTTGGTCAATTTAAGTGACAAGATAAAAGCTTTAGAAAAACCTATTAAAATGAATTATTGAGAAATTCAGACTTGAATAGAAGAATTTAAAGGTGAATTCATTTCAGGACTGAATTATACAGTTACAGAAAGACAGCTTGTTTTCAAACAACCAAACTTAATTTATCTGGTAGCTATACAGGAACTACCTGCTCAAGAACATGTACAAGCTAATTGGACTCCAGTTGAAATGTTAAATTTAAGGAGATTTAGGGAAGCTATACTATTCTATGGCATGCATTCTCCATTTGTAAAGTAAATGTTAAACTCATGGTCAACTTGTAATAGAATTATTCCTCAGGACTGGAAAGAATTAGTAACAGCTGTCCTGGAACCCGAGCACAATTACAGTGGTGCACTTGGTTTAAAGATGAGGCTAAGACAATAGAAAATCAATGTAGAGCTAGAGGTGTGGAAATTTCCCAGGATCAGCTTCTTGGAGAAGACCAATATGCTGAAATACAAAGGCAATGTTTATATGATAACCAAACCTCAATTCTATGCTGTGTGGCAGCCATGAATGCATGGGACAGAATCGAGGAAGCAAGAAAGAAAACTGAATCATTCACAAGCTATACAGTGCCCAAAAGAATCCTTCACAGATTTCTTACAAAGGCTGTCTTCAGCAGTAAACAGAATGATACCAGATTCAGAAGCTAGACAGATAATAATTGAATTTTTGGTTTTGAGAACTCAAATGCATGCAAAAGAATAACCAGGCCATTAAAGGCAAGATCTGTACCCATGGAGGATTGGATCAGGGACACAATTAATGTTGAGTCTCGTGAACATGATGATATGTGGGTAGGAGAAGCATCAAAAGTTTTGCAGAAAAATGTCAGAGGTGTTGGGTATGGAAAACAAGGTCATTTGAAAAGGGAGTATAAACAGGGCGTTCCTAAAAAGAATGTTTATTGAAGAAACAATTGGCAAAAGACTGCCCCTCCCTTGTAGATTATGCAGAAGGTGTGGTAAGGGTAAACATTGGACCAACGAATGGAGATCAACAAAGGACAGACAAAGTAATCCTTTGCCTCTGTCCTTGGGAAACTCCTAGAGGAGTCTCATGCAGGCCCCCACAGCAAATTCAGTTCAGACCTTTTCAGCCATCATAGAAGAAACCCCTACTCAGAGCAATTAAAAAACCAAATGCCTACTGTAATAAACCAGGCTGCTCGGGGTGGTAGAACAGCTGTAGCAGAGAGAACAGGAAATTCTGGAGAAACCATAAAGCAAATTTTTTGTCAAACTTCTATAAATGATAAAAGACCAAAATAGAAAATACAAATAAATGACGTTTTCTTGGATGGTTTAGTAGACATAGGTAAGGATGTGACAATTGCACCAGAATTTTGGCATCCAACTTGGCCTCTTCAGGAAGTAAATGTTCAGCTGTTAGGGATTGGAACATAATCTCAAGTGAAACAGAGTGCAAGATGGCTTGAATGTATAGGTCCAGAAGAACAGAGGGTAAAATTAAAGCCATAGGTGGCTAAAGTAGCTAAGAACTTATGGGGTCATGATTTATTACAACAATGGAATACTCAGATTAACATCCCTCCTATCTCAGAAACAAATCATAAACTAACACGTTTCTTGGAGAAACATTAATATTAGAAGATATTATTCTAAAGAGTGGTCACCAGCCATCCAGATCATACAAGAACAGGGCACAACAACTGCTGATCTTCCAAAGACACCACCAGCTCTATCTTTAAAATGGTTAACAGACAAGCCTGTCTGGGTTCATCAGTGACCTTTAACAACAGAGAAACTCCAGGCTTTAGAAGAGCTGGTAGAAGAACAGTTAAATGCTCAGCATATTGAAGAATCAACCAGCCCTTGGAATTCTCCTGTATTTGTTATTAAAAAAGAAATTAGGTAAATGGAGAATGGTAACAGACCTTAGAGCAATTAACAAAGTAATTCAGCCAATGGGCTCTCTATAATCTGGAATTCCTTTGCTTACTCTGTTGCCTAATGGGTGGCCTCTTATACTTATCTATTTAAAAGACTGTTTCTTTTCAATACCCTTACATGAAAATGACAGAAAAATCTGCCTTCACGGTGTCTACTTGTAATAATTCTCAATTGGTTAAGAGATATCAATGGATGATTCTCCCACAGGGAATGCTGAATAGCCCAACCCTGTGCCAATATTTTGTAAAATAGCCATTGGAATATTATGTAAAAAATTTCCTAAATCTATAATTTATCATTATATGGATGATATTTTACTAGCTGACTCAAATGCACATACTTTAGAAAGAATGTCTGAAGAAGTAAAGAAAATTTTGCCTTGCTGGGGATTACAAATTGCTCCTGAAAAGATACAAAGAAAAGATTCTATTATTTAGGATATAAAATAGGTCTACAAAATATTATACCCAAAAAGGTGCAAATTAGGAGAGTAATTACAAACTCTTAATGACTTTCAAAGATGATTTGGAGACATTTCCCATCTATGAAGTATTGCTGGGGTAAAAAATGATGAACTGAGTAATTTGTTCAAAATCTTAGAAAATGACAAGGACTTAAACAAACAGTCCAAGAGAATTATCACCTGAAGCTGAGAAAGAATTGGCCTTGGTAGAAAAGAAAGTACATAAAGGACACGTGAATCATGTAAATCCAAAGCTGGATTGTATTTTGGTTATTTTACCTTCTAGGCATTCTCCTACAGGAATTTTAATGCAGAGGGAAGATATTATATTGGAATGGGTATTTTTACCAAAAAAACTGAGTAAAAAATTAAAAACTATGTGGAAAAAAACCTCTGACTTGATTTAAAAAAAAAAAAAAATGAGATTTCGTCAATTAGCAGGAATAGACCCAGCAGAAATTGTCATACCTTTAACTAAGGAGGACATTGAAAAATTATGGGCAGAAAGTGAACCTTGGCAAAGAGCTTGCAATAATTTTTTTGGGACAGATTAACAGGAGATATCCCAAAAGCAAACGAGGTTTTGCTTTTGTTTCTACAGGAGAAGATAAGCTGTGGATACCATCAAAACTGATAAAAGTTCAATTTGAACAAGAAAGACCTCTTAATTAGAAGAGGTGATAGTTCTCAACCAGCATGACCATTCAATTTGAACTAACTTATACCACTAACAAATGCTTTCCATTTAATCAGATATTTGCCAAAAGGAAACCTCCCCAAAATTAGTCTTGAGGAAAGGGTTTTGTTTTTGTCTTTCAGAAGAATGAAGGCTAAGGAATCTGAAGAATACTGGACAAATGAGATAACTGAAGAAAAAGGACAAACCATCTAGAAAAAAATGTCCCAAGAAAAAGAGTAAATTGGCCTATTGGTATATCATACATAAAATTCCTAAGTCGCCAGGTGGTGGTGGCACACGCCTTTAATCCCAGCACTCGGGAGGCAGAGGCAGGTGGATCTCTGTGAGTTCGAGGCCAGCCTCATCTACAGAGTGAGTTCCAGGGCAGGCTCCAAAGCTACACAGAGAAACTCTGTCTTGAAAAACAAAACGAAACAAACAAACAAAAATTTTCATAAGTCTTCCTACATGTTTGTTTCTGCTCTTCTCTATAGACACTTTACACAAATGGTCTTTTTACAGTCCCAATTCAATTAAAAATTAAAGCTGGCTTTGGAGTTGGAGAATTGCTTTCTCCTTTAAACCCAAGCATGTTGTTAAAAGGAAAATGCAAAATCTCTGTATTATGCCAGAAGAAAGAGCCATCTTCTGATATGGGACAGAAGAAAATGAAAAAATTAAGGGACTATTCTGTTGCCACTAATCTCATTCTTTGGTTCTATTTTGATTCTTTAAACTTTTCTTAAGGTATAAATTTATATCAAAATTTATAACATTAATATATATTAAACTTTTGTTATGATATTAATGGTCATATAGAGTACAAATTCTAGAAAAAAGGCTTCCTTTAACTGCCTATACATGTTTTTGTGTTGGAGTCTCTATCAGTTTTCTGAAGGGAATAACAACCAGGCCTAACATGGAATTTGAAGTCTCCAGAAAGATGATGGGGCCCCACAACAACGATTCCACCTGGACAATAATAATAACACTAAGCTAACAAACATCACCCAAAGATCAGCTTTGGATTACAAACTGATCAGAACAATTTCAAATGGCTAGCTGAGATGATCCAGTTTCACAGACTACTCAAAAATAAATGATATAGCTACCTTTCCTAGAATTTGACAATTAACCCAAATATTTTCTTTTCAGAATCCCCTACAGATGCCTACACCCACAACCAGTAGGAAGCAATTTTAAGGACACGACACCCATATTCCCAAAGAGGTGGGATGGGACAGGTGATTTTTGGTCTTTCTATGGGTTTTGGGTTTGGGATAATTTTCACTGTTTAGGAGGGTTGATAACAAGTTGTTGATAATGGCTAGGAAAAAGGCTAAACAAAGGAAATTAGATTTAAGGTTCTTGTTTGGAAAAAAAAGATAAATAGAAATGATGGAATAGAGGGTAGATTATTGAATCTACTCTAAAAAGTAAAGAGAGGATATAGGTATGATGTAGATAAAAAGGTAGATTATTGAATCTACTTCTAAAAGACAATTACTAGTTTTAAATACCTTACATTGGATTGGATTTTTATATATTGCATAAAAATTATATATATTGAGATTGATATTGTTAGAAAATGCTGTATGTATATTTCTAATCTTGTTCAAGATATTGTACTTATACAGTTCATTTAACAGTATAATACAATTTGCTAATCCTTAAATGTTATTATTACTAACTATTAGGATATAAAGAAATGAAAGTTAGTAGTTAGACATTATAATCGAACTTGTAGTCATATTAGGTATGTTTTCAAGGTTAAGCAGAGATATATTTTAGATAGACAGGTCATCTTCAAATCCTTCAGAGATCTACAGAATATGACATTTAAAATGTTTTAGTAACTTAGATTTTTTTTTTTTTTTTTTTTTTTTTTTTTTAACAACTGTGAAACATCGGCTCCTGGCAGCACCACTCTATTTCAGAGAAGATCTGGGCATTGAAGAAAAAACTGCATATGGAGTTAACTTTCACTGTGGCAAAAGTTAGCCTCTGGGCAACAAAGTGCCCTTGAATCAACTACTGACAGTACACTATCCAAAATGGACAAAACAAAGGACTACTGATCCTTGCCAAGACAAGTGTGGTTGCGGCTTTAGCAACAGGCATCCTCTGAGGCCAGGAAAATATGGCACCATCGCTCAAGTGGTACCATAAACCAAAGCCAGGCTGTGGTAGCACACACCCTTAATCTGATCACATGGCAAGCAGAGTCTGTATGTGGTCAAGGACACAGCCAGGCATGGTGACACACGCCTTTAATCCCAGTACCAACCATAGAGACCTGGAGGTCTACACAGACAGGCAGTGACGAGGAAGTAAGGTAGTTGGGCTAAGAGCCAATGAGAAGTTAGAACAGCAAGGCAATAAAGGCACAGGTTAGACAGGAAGAAGCTGCTTCTCTCGAAGGAAGCTATGGTGACATGGTGAGTAAGGTTAGCTGATGGCTATCACTATTTCTCTGATCGCTATGGCTTTCACCCCTATATTTAGCTCTGTGTTTCTTATTTTACTGTGTAGGAATTCATCTTCTCTCTCTCTCTCTCTCTCTCTCTCTCTCTCTCTCTCTCTTTCTCTCTGCCCCCCCCAAGAAAAGAGAATTCCAGGCCAAGTGGTGGTGGTAGTGTACACCTTTAATCCCAGCACACAGGAGGCAGAAGTGGGCAGATCTCTATGAGCTCGAGGCCAGCCGAGTCTACAGAGTGAGTTTCAAGACAGCCAGGGCTACAAAATAAATCCTGTCTTGAAAAGCAAGATAGATAGATAGATAGATAGATAGATAAGAAAGAAAGAAAGAAAGAAAGAAAGAAAGAAAGAAAGAAAGAAAGAAAGACAAAAGAAAAGAAAAGAAAAGCCCCTGGACAGACATTATGCAGACACTAAGAGACCAGGAATGCCAACCTGGATTATTATACCCAGCAAAACTCTCAATCAACATAGGCAGAGTAAACAAAATATTCCATGATAAAACCAGATTTAAACATTATCTTTCCACAAATCCAGCCCTACACAAAGCACTAGAAGGAAAAATCCAACCTAAGGAAGTTAGATGCACCCATGAAAACATAGGCAATAGATAGTTCCACACCAATAAATACCAAAAAAGGGAAACATAAAACACTACCACCAAAAAATAACAGGAATTAACAATCACTGGTCATTAATATCCATTAATATCAATGGTCTCAATTCACCTATAAAAAGGCACAGGCTAACAGAATGGATATGAAAACAAGATCCATCCTTTTGCTGCATACAAGAAACACACCTCAACTTCAAAGACAGACACTACCTCAAAATAAAAGGCTGGGAAAAGACTTTCTAATCAAATGGATTTAAGAAGCAAGCTGGTGTAGCTATCCTAATATCTAATAAAATAGACTTCAAACTAAAAGCAATCAAAAGAGATTAGAAAGGACATTACATATTTATCATAGGGAAAATCCAACAGGATGAAGTCTCAATTCTGAATATTTATGCCCCAAATACAAAGGCACCTACATTTGTAAAAGAAACTCTTCTAAAACTTAAATCACACATCAATCCCCATACATTAGTAGTGGGAGACTTCAACACCCCAATCTCACCAAGGACAGGTCTGCCAGACAGAAACTTAACAAAGTAAGGAAACTAACAGACATTATGACTCAAATGGATTTAATAGATATCTACAGAATATTCCACCCTAACACAAAACAATATACCTTCTTCTCAGCAACGCATGGAACCTTCTCCAAAATCGACCACATGCTTGGTCACAAAGCAAATATCAACAGATAAAAAAAAAAAAACTGAAATAACTTCCTGTATCTTATCAGATTGCCATGGCTTAAAGTTAGATTTCAACAACAACAAAAATTACAGAAAGCCTACAATCTCATGGAAAATGAATAATGCCCAATTGAATCACCAATGGGTCAATGAATAAATAAAGAAATTAAAGATTTCCTAGAATTCAATGAAAATGAATGTACAACATACCAAAACTTATGGGACACTATGAAAGCAGTGCTAAGAGGAAAATTCATAGCACTAAATGCCCACATAAAGAAGTTGGAGATGCCAGGCGGTGGTGGCGCACGCCTTTAATCCCAGCACTCAGGAGGCAGAGGCAGGCGGATCTTTGTGAGTTCGAGGCCAGCCTGGGCTACCAAGCAAGTTCCAGGAAAGGCACAAAACTACACAGACAAACCCTGTCTCAACCCCCGCCCCCCCAAAAGAAAAGAAGTTGGAGAAATCTCACACTAGTGACTTAACAGCACACCTGAAAGCTCTAGAACAAGAAGCAAACTCACCAAGGAGGAATAGACACCAGGAAATAATCAAATTGAGAGCTGAAATCAATAAAATAGAAACAAAGAGAATACAAAGAATCAATGAAACAAAGAAATAGTTCTTTGAGAAAATCAACAAGATAGACAAGCCCTTATCCAGACTAACCAAAAGGCAGAGAGAGAGAGAGAGAGAGAGAGAGAGAGAGAGAGAGAGAGAGAGAGAGAGAGAAATCCAAATTAGCAAAATCAGAAATGAAAAGGGGGACATAACAACTGACAATGAGGAAATCCAGAGAATCATCAGGTTATACTTCAAAGACTTGTACTCCACAAAATTGGAAAGTCTAAAAGAAATGGACAATTTTCTGGATAGGTACCACATACCTAAGTTAAATCAAGACCACATGAACTATTTAAATAGACCAATAACCCCTAAGGAAATAGAATCAGTCATTAAAAGTCTCCCAACCAAAAAAAAGCCCAGGACCAGATGGTTTCAATGCAGAATTCTAGCAAATCTTCAGAGAAGAGTTAATACCAATACTCTTTAAATTGTTCAACACAATAGAAACAGAAGGAACGTTACCAAACTCCTTCTATGAGGCTACAGTTACTCTGATTCCCAAGCCAAACAAAGATGTAACAAAGAAAGAGAATTACTGACCAATCTCCCTCATGAACATTGATACAAAAATACTCAATAAAATATTGGCAAACAGACTCCAAGAACACATCAAAACAATTATTCACCATGATCAAGTAGGCTTCATCCCAGAGATGCAAGGTTGGTTTAACATACAAAAGTCTGTCAATGTAATACACCACATAAACAAACTGAAAGAAAAAACCCCACGTGATCATTTTATTAGATGCTGAAAAGGCCTTTGACAAAATCCAACACTCCTTCATAATAAAGGTCTTGGAGAGATCAGAAATACAGGGAACATACCGAAACATAATAAAGGCAATTCACAGCAAGCCAACAGCCAACATCAAAGTAAATGGAGAGAAACTCAAAGAGATTCCACTAAAATCAGGAACAAGACAAGGCTGCCCGCTCTCCCCATATTTATTCAATATAGTACTTGAAGTTCTAGCTAGAGCAATAAGACAACAAAAGGAGATCAAGGGGACACAAATTGGAAAGGAAGAAGTCAAGCTTTCACTATTTGCAGATGACATGATAGTATACATAAGTAAGCCCAAAAATTCAACCAAGGAACTTTTACAGCTGATAAACACCTTCAGTAATGTGGCAGGATACAAGATTAACTCAAAAAAAATCAGTATCCCTCCTATATACAAATGACAAACAGGCTGAGAAAGAAATCAGACAAACATCACCCTTTACAATAGCCACAAATAATATAAAATACCTTGGGGTAACTCTAACTAAGCAAGTGAAGGACCTGTATGACACGAACATTAAGTCCCTGAAAAAAGAAATAGAAGAAGATATCAGATTCAATGCAATCCCCATCAAAATCCCAACACAATTCTTCACAGATCTGGAAAGAATAATACTCAACTTCATAAGGAAAAACAAAAAACCCAGGATAGCCAAAAGAATCCTGTACTATAAAACAACCTCTGGAGGCATCACAATCCCTGACCTCAAGCTCTACTATAGAGCTACAGTAATAAAAACAGCTTGGTACTTACATAAAAACCAACATGTACATAAATGGAACCGAACTAAAGACCCTGACATTAATCCGCATATGTATGAACACCTAATTTTTGACAAAGAAGCCAAAACTGTACAATGGAAAAAAGAAAGCATCTTCAACAAATGGTGCTGGCATAACTGGATATCAATGTGTAGAAGGCTGCAAATAGATCCATATCTGTCACCGTGCATAAAACTTAAGTCCAAGTGGATCAAAGATCTCAACATAAATCCAGTTACTCTGAACCTGACAGAAGAGAAAGTGGAAGTAGTCTTGAACGCATTGGCACGGGAGATCACTTTCTAAATATAACACCAGTAGCACAGACACTGGGAGAAACAATCAATCAATGGGACCTGTTGAAACTGAGAAGCTTTTGTAGAGCAAAGGACATGGTCAACAAGACAAAGTGACAGATTACAGGATGGGAAAAGACCTTCACCAACCTCACATCTGACAGAAGGCTGATATCCAGAATATATAAAGAACTCAAGAAATTGAGTTATCAAAATAACCAACAGTCCAATTTAAAAATGGGCTATAGAGCTAAACAGAGAATTCTCAACAGAATCTCAAACGGCTGAAAGACATTTAAGGAATTGCTCTACATCCTTAGTCATCAGGGAAATGCAAATCAAAACAACTGTGAGATACTATCTTATACCTGTCAGAATGACTAAGATCAAAAACAGTGAAGACAGCTTATGTTGGAGAGGATGTGGAGCAAGAGGAACACTCCTCCACTGTTGGTGGGAAGGCAAACTGGTACAGCCACTTTGGAAATCAGTATGGCACTTTCTCAGAAAATTGGGAATCAATCTCCTTCAAGACCCAGTTATACCACTCTTGGGCATATACCCCAGGAATGCTCAATCATACCACAAGGACACATGCTCAACTATGTTCATAGCAGCATTATTTGTAATAGCCAGAACCTGGAAACAACCTAGATGCCCCTCAACTGAAGAATGGATAAAGAAAACACGGTACATATACACAATGGAGTACTACTCAGCAGAGAAAAACAATGACAGCATGAAATTTACAGGCAAATGGATAGAACTAGAAAATATGATCCTGAGTAAGGTAACCCAGACTTAGAAAGACAAGCATGTACTCACTCATAAGTGGATACTAGATGTAAAGCAAAGGATAACCAGACTGCAACTCACAGCTCCAGGGAGTCTAGCTAGTAAAGAGAACCCTAGGAAAGACACAGGGATCGCCCATCAACGGAGAAATGGATGAGATCTACATGAGCAAACTGGGGTTGGGGTTGGGGGTAAATGGAGGGCCAGAGTCGGGGGGGGGGGGAAGAGAGCTTAGGGGAGATCCTAGCTTGGATCAGGAACAGAGTGGGAGAACAAGGAAAGAGATACCACGATAAATGAAGAAACCATGGGAATAGGAAGAATCAGAGTGCTAGAGAGATCCCCAGGAATCCACAAAGATGACTCCACTATAGACTACTGGCAGTGGTCGAGAGGGTACCTGAGCTGACCTACCCTGGTGATCAGATGGCCGAACACCCTAACTGTCAAGATAGAAACCCTCATCCAGTGACTCATGGAAGCAGATGCAGAGATCCACAGCCAAGCCCCAGGCAGAGCTCCAGGAGTCCAATTGATGAGAGAGAGAAGGGATCATATGAGCAAGAGGTATCGAGACCATGATTGGAAAAAGCACAGGGACAAATAGCCAAACTAGTGGAAACACATGGACTGTGAACCAATAGCTGAGGAACCCCCATGGAACTAGACTAGGCCCTCTAGATAAGTGAGACAGTTGTTTAGCTTGAACTGTTTAGGGGTCCCCAGGCAGTGAGACCAGGACCTGTCCTTAGTGCATGAGCCAGCTTTATGGAACCTAGTGCCTATGCTGAGACACTTTACTCAGTCTTGGTGCAGGGAGGAGGGGACTGGACCTGTCTCAACTGAACGTACCAGGCTCTACTGATTCCCCAGAGGAGATCTTGCCTTTGAGGAGGTGGGAATGGGGGGTGGGTTGGGAGTGAGGCTGGGGAGTGAAAGGAGGGAGGACAGGGGAATCTGTGGTTGATATGTAAAATGAATAGAAAAATCTCAATATAAAGAAGAAAAAAGAATTGTTCTCTCTCTCTCTCTCTCTCTCTCTCTCTCTCTCTCTCTCTCTCTCTCCCCTCCCTCCCTCCCTCTCTCCCTGCCTCCCTCCCTTCCTCCCCACAAGAAAAGAAAATGCCAGAGCCAGTGGTAGCAGTAGTGCATACTTTTAATCCCAGCACTCAGGAGACAGAGGTGGGCAGATCTCTATGAGCTTGAGGCCAGCCTGGTCTACAGAGTGAGTTCCAGGACAGCGAGGGAGGGCTACACAAAGAAACCCTGTCATGAAAAACCTAGATAGATAGATAGATAGATAGATAGATAGATAGATAGAACAAAAGGAAGGAAGGAAGGAAGGAAGGAAGGAAGCAAGGAAGGAAGCAAGGAAGCAAGGAAGAAAGAAAAAAGAGAAAGTCAACAGAAAAGCCTGGAAACATAAGTAAGAACTGTATATAAAAATATTATTCAAATATGAAGAGAATGTAAAGAGGGCAATTTTGAATAATGGACACAGATTATTAAAAGGATTATCTTCCAAATTTTTTGACTATATACTGAAAAGACTCATCACATTCATGAGAAAATCAATTGAAACTGATCATTCACACAACATAGGATTTTTCTATTCTAGTAAAAGTACTGGCCTTCCTTCAAAGAAAGGGATAAACTCTTTTTGGGTGCCCAGGTAAGAACAAGCAGAGTGGTTAAAGGCTCAGTGTTCTCAACACTTCCTGAGGAGGAAGCCATGTCTGTGTTGCTTGCTCTTCTCTTGATCTGGCAGAAACACCTTACCAGAGGAGAGGGTTATTCTGGATGCTTGAGCAGGGGAAGCATGGCTGGGCTGCTCTGTAGCAGGAGTGGGAACTACTGTGTTGTACTTTGGTGGGCCAGGAAGCAGAGAGTTCAGCAGAAAGCCGGTTGGCCTAGTATCCTCAAACTTGGCCCCTGTAGACATACATGGGCCAGCCAGACCCTTTGCCCAGTAGGATTCATAGCCTCCCCAAATGGGGCCACCAACTGGGGACCAAGCAACTGGATTCAAACACATGAGCTGTCTGTGACATTTCAAATCCAAACCATACTACCTAAGATTCTTGAAAGAAAATGTAAACTGAGAATATTAGATAGTGAAACTGACTTTCAAGTCCCCCCTGCCGCCCCCCCACACCCCAAAAGAAATAAACAACAATAACAAAAAACCAAAGGCTATCAGAATACAAGAACTCAAAATACTGTTCCCTTGAGCCCTTCTTAAGTGTTAACAGAAAAAAGATTCAGGCAGGCAATCACAGTGGCCAGACAGAAGGCGCAACATAATGACTTAATCTACATGTAAGTGTGGGTTGACAGGAGGAGGGCAGAGCACAGTATACATCCTGACCATGTGAGTACCACACACTGAGGATGGTGCAAAAACAATCTAGAAGTCTTTGGTAATTATAGTCATGGTGGTAGCATACATATTATCATACATATCATCAATTTAGCAAAAGCAAATAAGTAGTTATGTGATATTGTAATTCTGTCATCCTGTATGTCCTTGAGAAGGAAGATTCTAGGTGTGGACAAAGGGAGATACAGGTGTTAGATAAGATTAAACAAAACATATACTCCTCAATTTGACCTGCAAGTATCAATATGAACTCAGAAGACACCTTCAAAGAAAGATCTCTCAGAGGCAGGCAGATCTGTGAGTTCAAGTCCAGCCTGGTATACATATCAAGTTCCAGACTAACCAGCGCTCCACAGAGAGACCCCATCTCAAAAAAACAGAAAAGAAAGGTCTGTCCCTATCTTTTCTGCGTTCCTTCTCTCCTCTCTCCTCCTACCATCCCCTCATTCTCTATCTTTTATATCTGTCCACCCACCCACCACCCACCCACTACCCACCCACCCACCACCCACCCACCCACCCACCCATCCACCACCCACCCACCCACCAACCTAATTTCCTTGTTCTGCTCACTGAAAATTGGAATATGATGAAAGAACACGCAGTACTTGGTAAGATTATGCTCTTGAAATACATTTTTATCCAATATCCAATTCTAGGCAAAAATATTCAAAACAGCTTGAAACATCCATTATGCCAAATCTGAAGGAAGTCGCCAAAGCCCACTAGGAATATGCCAGAAGGACTCAGGAGGCACTCTGAGGAGCCTGTGGTTCAAAACAGTACATTTTTGTGATTCACACCTATAATCCAAGCACTTGGGAGGCAGAGGCAGAAGTATTAACAAAAGTTTAAACCAGCCTGGGTGGTAGTGAGCATCAGGCCGGCAGAGATGGAGCAAGACCCAGTCTCAAAACAAACACACTTGTACACAAATTCTCCTCTCCCAAAAAGAGACATTTTAAGCCTTAATGAAAGTGAGGACTGCAATGTACTAAAGTGAAGCAAAGTGTTTCTATCTCTGTATTAATAATGATTTAAAACTGTAGACAATTCAGTAGTTTGAAGGCTGGAGACTAGAGGGAATAACACAGCTACCCTGCACTTCCTACATGAAATGTAGGTCTCTGCAACCCAATGGGTAGTGACTGGGAGTTTCCAGTTGAACAAACATCTAGATAGGAAGCAAAGAATAAAAGAATCCAAGTATTACAATTTGGCAACAACTGATGAGTGAATGGTCGAGGCGTTAAGCATTAATAATTGTTGTAATGTTTAATCCTGGTTGTCAACTTATCTGGATCTGGAATCAACTAGAAGTTAAGCCACTGGGCACATCTGTAATGTTCTTGCTTGGGTTATTGGAAGTGGGAAGATCCATGCTAAATGTGGATGGCACCCCCCAGTGGCGCCCCTGATGAAAAGGGCTAAGAGGAAGCTTTGCCTGTCTGCTTGCCTTCATTCTAGGTAAGTGCATCTACCCTGATGCTACTGCATCATCCTTCACTGATACCAGGACCCAGGCTTCCACTGTGGACTGAAGACCAGTGGGGTCTCCAAGAATTCTTCATTAACAGGTTGGTACTACTAATGCATCAGATTCACAGAATGAACCAGGCTTTTAGCCTCTCCAGTGTGAGACCACCATTGTTGGAATACCCAGACCATAGCATATAAGCCAATGTGATAAATCTCCTTTCTACACACACACAAACACACACACACACACACACACACACACACACACACAGAGAGAGACAGAGACAGAGACAGAGACAGAGAGACAGAGAGAGAGATCTATTCCTCTAGGGAACCCTGACTAATACAGTTGTCAATGTTCAAGAGAAAGGAAAAAAAAAAGGCCAAGCAAACTGTAAACTGGGTTTGCCAGAAAGAAAATCCAATAAAATCTAAATCTGACAATTCTTCAGTTAGCTACCACTTTACAGAAAACATGGAAGAGGAATTTTACAAACCACAGGCATTCAATCAGCAAAACCCAGGCCACAGGAAGTACCAGAAGCCAAAGTGACTTTTATAGTAAGTAATTAATTTGGGTTCTTTTATTTACTTCCCTTTTTTAAAAGGACAGTTTTACTCTGTAGCCTAGATTAGCCTCAACCTTCTGGTTCTCCTGTCTCAATCTCTAAAGTACTGAGATTTCAGGTATGAGCCACCATGCCTGGCTTTTATTTTTTTAATGTGATTTATTAGTTGATAAACATTTCTGATCTAAAAAACAAAAATCCAAACAAAAACCCTATTTGCTAATTTGCTAGCATCCAATTAGAACATGGACCACCAAGGCATGGTCACAGTTCCTTTTGTCTGTGTACCCTCAATACCTGGCAGACAGACTATCTTTTGAGAGGCAGTTAGTAAATACAACCCAAATAAATGAATTGAGATGATTTATTAAACCATTTTCACTTAGTAACATGAGGAAGAAATGCAGGCGCCAGAAGAGTGAAAAGGTCACTTCTTTTTTTTTTTTTTTTTTTTTTTTTTTAAAGATTTATTTATTTATTCATGTATACAGCATGTATGACTGCAGGCCAGAAGAAGGCACCAGATCTTGTTACAGATGGTTGTGAGCCACCATGTGGTTGCTGGGAATTGAACTCAGGACCTCTGGAAGAGCAGTCAGTGCTCTTAACCTCTGAGCCATCTCTCCAGCCCAAAAGGTCACTTCTTAAAAAGCCTCCTTTTAGTTGGACTTTGATGGCTCTGGTCTAAGGGAACCCTACTCCTACTGTGACCTGCCAAAAATTCTGTCCTAATGAGGAATCTTAAATCTCTAACTGCTTTTAATTTATAAAGAGAAATACCAAACAATCGATGTTTGCATTAATATTACTTCTTAAACCCAGGATTTTAATCATCAAATCTAACTTATCAAACCTGGCATTAAGACACCATATACAAACCCCAGTGGACTAAAGGAATACCCACTCCTGCAGGAAGGAGAAGTACAGCTGGGCTCCCATTTCCTCTCCAACGAAAGCGCCCACAAAAGTCTGCAGCGCAGGACATCACCAAAGCCAAAGGTTCTGAAACAGCCTGACTCACCCAAAACAACTCTCAAGTCCTCGCCATCCAGCTTCAGTACCCAGGTGTTGGTGGTCTTTGATCTGTTCTCCATGTACTTCTTGAGGCTTTTCCCATCGATTTCCAGAGTGTACTCATACGCAAAGCCACTGACAGCATCTATGTTTATGGTGGCTTTGGTCTTTGCAGCTCCGACATAGAAGGTTTCTTTCCCCACCAGTTTGAACATCCACTCTTTTCTTATCTCTTCCTAGATGGTTATATAAGAGTTTAATAAACACAAACAGAAAAATTAGTAGTTAATTTTTAAAATAATATAAAATTTCAGACTGTCCAAATGGCAGTACTATTTATATTTTCATTATTTCATGTCAAGGTTCCACAAAGTAGTCATTCTGTGATTAGTCATTAGATGTTAACATCTGCATATTCTGTAATGACTATTAGATTGCTCTATATAAGTGAAAAAACAACCAGCCAGAAAACAAAACAAAAGCTTTACTTTTTAAGAAGCTACACTGACAAAACCAAGCTTCACTGTCATGTTTTACAAAGGCACACACGTTTCCCTACCTTCCCATCCACGTACACAACTCGTTTTCCTGATGTGGTCCCATGCTCAAATTCAATCTTGTGGATTCCATCACTTAATGCAACATCCCAAACAGCTACAAGATCTGTCATTTTTTCCAGGCTATAAAGAGGGCTAAAGGAATAAAACAAAGCCATTAGAATGGGCCAAAACAGTAAGAGAATGACTAATTAATTCTTCCACCATGAAAATACCAGATTTTCAAAGGTCCTAAAATTACAAAATAATTAAGTGATATGATATTTCTTGATGTCCTACTCACAGCACATATAACTATTTTCTCTCTCTCACTGGCTCTTCCCTCAAGAGACAACCATGCACAGGTATAGTCTAGTAATCCCAAAGTCACCTTAATACTAATAAGATTAAGACTGTAACAGTTAATCTCCGACAGCACTCTGGGCTAGGCTGCTCTAGTACATGGGAAGGTCAGTAAAAGTCTCTACTTTATGACCATCTCCACAAAAAATGTTCAGAGATTTGGGGTTTTTCCTTGTTTAGATTAAATCAATCCCAAACAAGAATTCTTTCAGAACCAGTGCCTAGGGATTTGTTTTAACAAGGAAAAGAAAAAAGAAAAAAAGAGGTGTTCTGATGTGTTATTCAGAAACTATCGTGGAAGAATTTGACACTGACATAGATTATAAGCTGTAAGAAGTAACATGTACTGCATATGAGGGTCACAGCTGACTGCAACTGACCAGTCGCTAAATCACAGACGCTTCTCTGGGATACGGATGCTGTCAGCCCTTACTCTGTAGAGGAAGTACAGAGCCACTACGGTTTTAGCCACGGTCACAATGTTAACAAGTGGCAGGAGGAGCGGGCTTTAACCAAGGACTCTGAATCCAACACTGTTCTCCCTGTATTTCCTTCTTGGCTTGTTTTAATCTCTTACTCTGCATGCTGTCAATCATTTTCAAGCGGTTGTCAAGACATCTGTGCTGAGAATCGGTGGAAGACGACGCCACATTTACGGTGGCCACATCCACACAGGTAATTCACTACCCTCCTCTGAGTCAGACAGCAGAGCCTGCATTCTGCAATGGCACAGACTGTGTCTCCAACGGACACAGAACTCTCCTATGGACCTATCCTAGCAATCCTAGAATCTTCAAAGGCCAGTTTGGTTGCAAAACAAGACATTTACCTTTCATCGTCTTCAAAGATAGGACTGTCATCTCCAGATGCCATGGTTAGCAACAGTCTGCAATCCAATTAGCAGCCAGGAAAGAGAAAAGCAGAAATGCAGCAGAGAGAGGTTGGAAGCAACAAAGACAGCTACAAAGGGTTTTTTAAACTTTGCAATCCTTTTAGAAGTTGCCTGCATGTTCCGATGAAGCTACATGCACAATAGAGGGGCAGTCTTTTGTTTTCAGAGTTTGAGCACACAGACTGGCCACTTTTCTATGTTAAGTATTTATAATTGCTTAAAAATAGTTTGTTAAAACAGGAGAATAAAGTCTAGTTTATCTTGAATATTATATCACATTAGAGCAGCAGGACCGGAGGTACCCTCCCACTCCCAGGTGTCTCAGCCTGGAGCACGGGAGGCCCCATGGGTTTGAGAGAATGCTTCAGGGAGCACATCAAACATAAGATAAACAGCTTTCCCCCAGTGAATAAGTAAAACACCAAAGCAAAGAGGATGGTGGCATCAATCTTCAGGGTGAGATTTAAAATCCAATCTTTATAGTATATTTTAGAAGGTTAACATAGCTCCAAAGAAATTGTGAATTTGTGAGAAGTAGCTAGGGATATGCTGGCCTGTTGTGTGGGAGCAAAGTTTATCCACTCATTTTCTGAAGCCAGGAAGTCCACAGTTACAGGACTCGTTCAGTTCACCAGCAGAGTCTCAGCTGGAAGCAGAGACCAGTGCCAGGTAAGAGGGCACTGCTGTAGTGTCAGTTAAGGTTCACAAGCCGGAAGTGCGCCTACGCTCACATGCGCAGCAGACACAACAGGCAGAAGGCTGCGGTGCTAAGGAACTACTCAGAAGCAACATATGCTAACATGCACAGGAGGCGTGTCTGAGAAAGCTAAGGTGAACAGCCGCTCCTGCAAAGCTGTCATAACTTTGGCTGTGGTTTGCTCCCAAGGCCTACTCCAGTCCTAACACTCTCCCCAATGAGTGCCTTCCCCCACCACACGCCCCGATGTCCTAAGGTGCTCTCCCTTTGCTGACAATGGGAGACTGTCAAGCCCTTCTGCTGGAAAAAGTCAGGAGCCACAAACTGTTTTCAAAGATGTCAGAGAAGGAAGGTTTCTCTGCACAGCGATGGAATGCACCCAGTGGTGTAGGATAACTGCTGGAGGCATTCTCTGTAAATCAGAGAGAAGGAAGGGATGTCACTAAAATTTTGCTACACAACTTTCAGAGTGTTCTAGGAAGTTCACCACTCACACCTGAAAGTGTTGATGTATTCTGGATTATAAAGAGCTCCAAGTATTACTAAGATGCACTAAATAAAGCCTGGGGGGCTAGAGAGATGGCTCACTGGTTACGAAGATGTACTGCTCTTTCAGAAAACACTAGTTCTGTTCCTACCACCCAGGTCAGGCAGCTCACAACCACCTGTAACTCCAGCACTAGGAGGCTCTGAATCCTTCTTCAAGACCCTGCGTGCACTCTCAAATGCATGCACATACCCTCCACATACATACACACAGAATTTTAAAATATTTTTTTAAAAAGATGATGCACGGGATCACCCTGGTTATGACACCCCTTCCGACCCAAGTATAAAAGACACTGGCTCACTGGGTGTGGTGGCACACACCTTTGATCCCAGTATTTGGGAGCGGAGGCAGAGGCAGGCAGATCTCTGTGAGTTTGAGGTCAGCCTGATCTACAGAGTGAGTTCCAGGACAGCCAGGGCTATGTAGAGAGATCCTATCTAAAAAAAACAAATATATAAATAAAAGACCCAGTGAGTCTTCCACAGTGAGTTGAAAGGAAAGTTAAAAACCAAGATTATGAGGGACTGGGGAGTGGGCTAGGGGGGAGCGGGAGGAGGGATGGGGGGATCTGTGGTTGGTATGTGAAATGAATAAAAAAATTCTTAATTAAAAAACAAACCAAGATTACATTTTATCTTTAAAAACCATTCTAAACTATCAACAGACATTCATACATGTAACAATTATTCACCGATATTTAGAAATTAGTGATTTTAGGCCTGCCAGTGTGGCACACGTCTTTAATACCAGCACTAAGGAGGGAGGGGGAGGTGGATCTCGGTGAGTTTGAAGCCAACCTGGTCTACAAAAGTGAGTTCTAGGACAGCCAAGGCTACATAGATAAAACCCTGTCTGGAAAAACCACACACACACACACACACACACACACACACACACACACACACACAAAGAATCAGTGATTTTTTACCCTCCAATAATTTAGAATGCACAACTTAGGAGAAAATTATATAAAATGGTCAGAATAAGCAACTGCCTGACAAATTCTATTTATATTTGTGTATAGCAAATTGGCAGAACACAGATTCACAAATCAATACAAAACTAATTTCTATGTTTTTTTTCTATAGATACAGTCAAATAAGCAAAAGGCCACTTTAATGCAAGTTAGCAGCGTTTCCATTTTCCGTACTATCCACTGTTTTTAAGCAAACAAACTTAAAACCTTTTTGTTTTATTATTTTTAAGTGTGTGTGTGTGTGTGTGTGTGTGTGTGTGTGTGAGAGAGAGAGAGAGAGAGAGAGAGAGAGAGAGAGAGAGAGAGAGAGAGAGAGAGAGAGAGAAAGAGAGAGAGAGGGAGAACAGGTGCCCAAAAAGGCCATAGGGGAACAGCAGATCTCCCCGGCCTGGAGGCACGGGTGGTCCTGGAACTCTGGTCTCCAGCAATAGCAGGAGGTCCTCCTAGCCACTGTCATTTCTCCACCCCCTCCCCCAAAGACTTAAGACTCCTTTTTAGAAAACTGTAGGACCTTTTAATAGCATTTGTGGCTTCTGAAAGGTTTTGAAGCATTGAATTCTATGACATTTTCAAGGAGAGAGAAACTTAAAAGTGCCTTCTATGAAAGGATTAGACCTTGTCACAACCCAGTCATACAATTTCCGAAAGAAAAGTCACAACAAAACGCAGTGAGCTCACCTCCTCTAGACTCTTTCGCTCATTGTGGGGAAACCAAAGTAATAAGACACCCTTTTAAGAGACACTCCCACCACTATTCCTAGGTTCTTACCATCTGTTCAACTTTCCAACAAGGCCACAGAGGACACTGGGTGTAAGAACATTTTTCCACAAGATCCCATCTAGGATTGCAATCCGCATCAACAAATTTCATATTAACATTTAAGAACACGTTCAAAACAACTCTGCAAAAGTCCTGCCTTTGGGTTCCACTAGTCTTGTGACCTGTGATCTTACACATTTCATTTCAAGTTCAGCACTTTAAACGTTCACTGGAGTAGTAACTGATAGAAGCAGATGCAGAGATCCAGAGCCAAGCACCAGGCCCAGCCCAGGGAGTCCAGCGCAAGAGAGGAAAGAGGGAGTCTATGGGGTGGGGGTGGGGGGTGTCGGGGTTAAGATCATGATGGAAAAATCTACAGAGACAACTGAACCAAGTTCGTGGGAACCCACTAACTTTAGACCAACAGCTATGGAACCTGCATGGGACCGGACTAGGCCCTCTGCATACGGGAGACAGTTGTGTAACTTGGTCTGTTTGAGGGTCCCCAGGCAGTGTGATCAGGATCTACCCCTGGTGCATGAGCTGGCTTTCTGGATCCCATTACCTATGGTCCTACCTTTGCCCATCCTTGAGGCAGGGGGAGGGGCTTGGTCCAGGCTCAACTGAATGTACCAGGCTTTGCTGTCCCTGAAGGGAAGACTTACCCTTTTGGAGGAGGGGATGGAGGGGGGGGGGCGTTGAGGGCAGGAAAGGGGGAGCAGAAGGAGGGATGAGAAGGGGATCTGTGGTTGGTATGTAAAATGAGTAATTTTTTTTTTTACAGTTCACTGGAGTTGCTCTATTGGCCCAACGGTTGTTTTTGTTTGCTTGTCTTAAACCACCCGGCTGTGGTCAACATAATTCACATTAAGCCTTTCCATTCCCACTTTGTTCCATGCCTGCGTTCTGACCTAAAGTCAGACCGTACTGCCACCACTCTGTCCTATGCCACATCACGACCTACACGGGTCTGCTTTTAGCACGAAACCTTACAAAGCAGGCAACAATCCCCAAATGACTAACGGCCTGCTAAGTACTCAGACTCCGTGGAGATGATTTTACTAGAAATTGTATTTCCAAATATCCATTCAGTGTTTCAGAAAGGGTACTGATGTAATTATGATGACTTCACCAGGCAGTAACTAACACCGCCCACAGTGATATTTACATAAGCATTAGTTACAATGCAGAGGATTTCCATACTCTTGTGTTTACATGCTGTTACAGGTGACAGATTAAATGCCACCTGAGATCAGTTAAACAGCTAAACAACTCACGTTGCCTGTCCCACCATCTTCCACCTTGAGTAAAGTGTGATTTCGCTGGGTTTCATTGAGCCAATTCATTCCATACCTGAGAAAGGTTTCCAAGTCAGCCTTTGCAAGAGAAACTACAGAATTCTAGGAAGAGACTTACAGAATCCCACTCTGGCCGCTGGAAGATAACAGGCTCCTGCATTAAGCAGCATATTGCAATACTAGGGCAGATCAGAAGTAAATGTTCCTCCAGTGCCAACCTGCACGAAGGAACTAGACAGAGCCAGTAAGGATGCTGCAGCGGGTTGCTCCCAAGAGCTCCGGTCCACTGAGTACCTACAGCAGGATTAGCTCGGCCTCCCCCAATCCCCGGGAGGTGTGTGTGCTCGGTTCACATCCCTCCTGGGTATTTCGGCCAAGGCCGCGCAGGATGCGTCTGCTGCTGCACCTGGACTCTGACCGGTCCGAAGCCGGAGGACCTCGAATTGCGCCGCGAACGTTGCACCGAGGCACCTGAGGGTCGGGAGCTGCGGGGCGTCCGCATTGACCGGCCCAGCTGCCTCGCACCCAGGTCCTCCGAGGCCTCCTGCCCTGAGCCCACTGTGGCTCGTTGTCTGCCGCCCGAGGCCTGGGCGCCGCACACCTCGGAGCCCGCACGGCCCAGCGGAGCAGGAAGCGCCCTCCCGAGCCGCCAGCGCCGCCTTCCGCGCTCACCTGCCCGGCGCACGGCCACCGGCTCCCGATTCCACAGTGCAGTCAGCAGCTAGCTTCCACCGCCGCGCCCGCCCGGCTCCTGCACCCACATGCCGGGATCTCAGCCTCCTACTGCCTTCCGGGCTCAGCGAGACACCCGCCCACTGCCCAACTGAGCCTGCGCATGTGCGACCCCTCCCCCGAGGCCCCACCCACCTACCGTGCGAGAGCCAATTCCCGGTGTCCGCCTCCCGAGGCCCCGCCTATCCTCCAAGAAGGAGCCAATCCCGCTCCTGCTGTGCGCCCAGCTGTACGCCCTGCGGCGCCGCTGCTGCCTCGAGGCCCTGCCGGTGGCAGCCTCTTAGGGTACTGCGGTGTTAGCAGCCCTCTACTTGTAGCCTCAGGGATAACCGAACCCGCACCTCCTGGTTCGGCAGCTCCTCTGCTGACACCCTTTGTTCCCACCACCCAGCTGGCCTTCCATTCCCTGTAATACGAACGATCATTTTAGGTGGAAGAGTCCAGCCTCTGGAACACTTCTGTGTTCATCTCTGCACAACCGCAGATGACGTTTGGTTGCCAAAACTTACACTTAGCCCAGAGATTTTTGCTTGGCACATCTCCCTGTTGTAGGGAAATTTCATAGTCTTTCTTTTAGTGAGACGCTTCAATTTCATTTCCTAACAGCCAAACCTTGGGGGCTGGGGGTAGAGCTCAATGATAGGGCACTTAGCTATCTTGGGTGAAGTCCTGGGTTGTCTATGTTACCCTGACTGTCCTGGAACCTACTCTATAGACCAGGCTGGCCTCGAACTTAGAGAGATCCGCCTGCCTCTACCTCTCAAGTGCTGAGATTAGAGGCGTGCACCACCACCGCCTGGCTACTACACACACACACACACACACACACACACACACACACACACACACAGCCACTATATTATCTCTAATGCAACCCAATGCTATTGTAAAAGCTCAGGCAAACAATTGAGTAGTCTCAGATAGAATCTACAAATAAATCTCATAAAGTAAAGGGAACAAATGAATTCAGAGATTTAAAAAAAAAAAAAAAAGTTTGTCCGGCCGGGCATGGTGGCACATCAGAGCTCTTACCAGGCTATCCTGAGTTTTATAGCTAAACTTTGTTTTGAAAATTAAAGTAATATGACTTAAGTGAAGCAGAAGTTTTTGGTAGAATATGCACAACATTAAAGAACATTAGTCTACCTAGTATTTTGAAAATTCTGCTTGACATGACAATAAATGTTTAAAAAAATACAAATGGAAGAGAACTGGACAAAACAGATGGTAGACACATTGTACCTCTTACATAAGAGAGTTTCTGTAAATATGTTTTTAAAACACCAAATGGTGTTTTTAAAATTTTGGTGAAATATACAAATAGGATATTAAGAAGACAGGAAACAGGCTGGAGAGATGGTTCAGTGGTTAAGAGCACTGGGTGTTCTTCCAGAGGACCCAGTTCAATTCCCAGCACCCACATGGCAGCTCACAATTGTCTGTAACTCCAGTTCCACGGGATCTGACACCCTCACACCAATGCACATAGGATAAATTTAAATAAATTATTTAAAAATTAAAAGAAGCCAGGGAATATAAATGGTGAATTTAAAAAGAGCTTACTTTTTCTGATCCCCAGTACTGAAAAAAAAAAGAGTTTAATCTTATCACAGACTCAACCAATTGCAAGTCAAAAATATTTTGTAAGGTCTGAGCAGTTGCTAGCATATGTGAAGCCCTTAACCTAATACTCAACGCTACAAAACACACACATACAAAAACTCGATGTGCATAAATATATACATATATTTTAGTTGCACTGAATATATGCAGATTCATTATTCCTGTCTTCCTAGTCCATAAATAGAATATGACTATATAGCAACTATATTAAATATTATAATCTAGCAGTGATTTAGTATATGGGATTGGGCATATAGGCTTGGTGCAAATGCAGAGACATTATATATGGAATATTAGTGTTCTTGGATTTTTTTTTAAGTATTGGGGATTAAACCCAAGGCATCACACATGCTAGGCATATGTGCTACCACTGAGTTAAACCTTCAGCCCTCATCCTTGGTTTATAAAGGCATCATCCTCATCTCTGCCTTCATCTGTGGACATGTGTGTGCATGTGTGAGTGTGTGAGTGTGTGTGTGTGTGAGTGAATGTGTATGTGTGTATGTGCACATGTGTGTCTTGCACATATATGTGGGCCATTTTCTTTCTTTATAACATGCAAGTTGAGTAGAATTAGAGACCGTTTAAACCAGTTAGAGTCCTCATTTTAACTTTGTAAAAACACCCCAGCAACAAATCCAGTCATATTCTGAGGTTCTGCACTTCAACATATGAATTTGGAGGCGGAGGCGGGCGTGTAATTTAAGCCAAAGCATACAGACGCTGAGGGAAAAGGAAGGCAGAGACAGAGTTGGGAGCAGTACAGTTATAAGTCAAAGAACACCAAGGACTGCTTGCAGAAACAGGGAAGATTCTGCAGGAGCTTCAGAAGGAGCAAGACTTATCAGTGCATGCATGCCAGCCTATCAGCCTCTAGAAATGTGAGAGAATGCTTTGTTTTCCTTCTTCTTTTCTTCCTTCCTCTTGTTTTAAGCCACCACTATTCTTGTGGTGATCTGTTACAGTAGCCACAGGAAGCTAGTCAGGCAGGCACCTTGAACTTGATGGATACACCCTAAAGGAATGGCTACACCAGCACATACAGCTCCACACCGATGAACAGCTGGAACTGGGTTGGGAAAGGAAAGTATTCACATCACAAAGAAACCATTTTTTCTCTCAAGCCACATAACATCATGTGTTACAGAAACCAATCCTGCTCACACTGGCTGACTAGAAAGCATACGTGGTACAAGGAAGGCATCCTTCTTGTTAAGACCCGTTTTGTGACTTTTTCCTGGAGAGAGGTGAATGAATATTTATTCACTCCAGGTAGTGTACAAGCACTGGCCAAAGACACTAGTCTAGCTATGACCAGCTTGGTGGACAGACTCATTCATTTTATGGCTTGTGAGGAATTCCACAGAGGAGTCTTCTCTCTCCCAGCAATTGCTTATTGCTTATGTAACTCCAGTGAGGGGCTTCACGAGTCTTAGGTTTCTCTTCTGAGTTCTTCTAACTTCCCTGAGAGTCTCCTGAGCAACCTCCCTTCCTTCCCTGTTCTCTCCATAAGGGATGTTTAAATATGGAGGAGACAATGTCACACTAGGAAAACTGGCCAGTCTTCTTGGTATGTGCCCAAGGCTGTACCCAACCATGCAGAGCACAACATGGTGTGAAAACATGCCCAGGGCTGCCAGGGACCTTTTATTCTTCTGGTGCCAAGACACAGCTGCTGCTGCAAGAGATACTCATCTAAGCCTCTTGATTAAAAGCATTTGTGTCCCTCTGCTTTGGCTCTTAAGGATTCCCTGTATTTTGTTTATCCACTGGGATTCTTTCAAACAGTCTGAGTTTCCGTTAGTCTTTCCCCCTGACCCACTCTCACCATCCCCCACCCTCCGGACCCACACCTTAGGGCAACAGAAAAGCTAAAGGGTAAAGAAAACCAAAGTTGTTAAGATGAATAGCTACTACACAAAAAGCTACGCCACTAAGCGCTGATGGCACAAGACTGTAGCCCAGCATCTGAGAGGCTAACACAGAAGGATGATGAGTTCAATGTCAGTGCCAGTTTCCCTTTCTCAGGACATCTGTCTGGGTCATGTCCGTCTAAAAGGCAGGTTATTCTCATCCCTGCTCTGCCGCTGAAGGTGATTTTAAACGCCTGGTCCTACTGCCTCTACCTCTGAGTGCAGGGACTGCAAGGGAACACTACCAGACTGGGATCCAACATTCCTTTTTAAGAATTAAAGATTCAATTGCTAACATCTACTATGAAAGATGTTTGTCCTTTGCATTGGTGTTTTACCTTCATGTATGTCTGTGTGAGGATGTTGGGTCCCCTGAAACTGGAGTTACAGACAGTTGTTAGCTGCTATGTGGGTGCTGGGAATTGAACCCAGATCCTCTGGAAGAGGAGCCAGTGCTCCTAACCACTAAGCCATCTCTCCTGCCCCACAAGATTTTTTGTTTTTGTTTTTTGTTTTGTTTTTCAAGACAGGGTTTCTCTGTGTAGCTTTGGAGTCTGTCCTAGAACTCACTCAGTAAACCAGGCTAGCCTTGAACTCACAGAGATCCACTTGCCTCTGCCTCCTGAGTACTGGGATTAAAAGCATGTGCCTCCACTGCCTCATTCACAAGATGTTTTTTGAGACAAGACCCAATTATGGGGCCAAGGCTGGCATCTAACTCAAGAGCCTCCTGTTTAGTTTCCTGAGTATAGATAACAAGTCTATACCACCACAGTTGGTTTATAAGATTTTTTGTTTTGTTTTTGTTTTTGTTTTCGAGACAGGGTTTCTCTGTGTAGCTTTGCGCCTTTCCTGGATCTCGCTTTGTAGACCAGACTGGCCTCGAACTCACAGAGATCTGCCTGGCTCTGCCTCCTGAGTACTGGGATTACAGGCATGCGCCACCACTGCCCGGCTGTTTATAAGATTTTTATTTGAGAATATTTTGACAATAAATGTATTGACTAGGGGTAGTGTCACACACAACAATGGTGGTGCACAACTGTTATTCCAGCAAGTGGAAAGCAGAGGCAGGAAGACCTCAAGTGGAAGCCAAGTCAGCTAGCCTGTGATATGTGACTATACCCTATTTTACAAGGAGGGTGGCTGCTATATTGTTTGGCATGAAAGAGAGTAACTTGTGTATGCTCTTTAATTTTAAAATGTGATACACAAAAACCCATCCATCACCCTAAAGGGAATAGGAGATAGTTTATTATAGAGCCAAAGTGACCGTGGCCCTAGAACAGAAATTTAGATTTCCCAAAATTCCATGTTCCAATGTGATACCAGCTCCATGGAATTTTTATGGTAGTGTAACAAAGGAAATAATACATTCACACATTTTTCATTACTTTGATGGCAACGTCAGGAAGGTAGGTTGTAGCAGAGCTGAGAAATCACCATAGGCCTTAGGTGCTCGGTGATGACATTCTTGGCCTTTGTGTTAGAGAAAGATAGGTGATGGTACTCATGCTTCCCAAAAGAACGTTCTACTGCTCACAAGGACGCTAAGTCACACGGAGGAAGTCAATACACAGCTATTTAGGGAGCTAAGGTAGCTCAAGATGATTGGACTCTGGACCTGCAGCATTCCTCAATGCTTCTTGAGTCTTGAGGGGATTGACATGCTGTCTCATGTAGAGGTGAGCACTCAGAAATCATTTATTCAGCACCGTGACCAGTTAGGAGTCCCAGCATTAACTGCTGCAATGGTCGGAAGACGTTTCTCTGTAGTAGGAATGAGGCTATTTTACTTTTACTTTTTTTTTTTTCTTTTTTCTAAATAGTTATTTCAAACATGATTTTACTAGGTAGCCCAAGCCAGTTTATGTTGTGGAATACACTTTAACTATGTAAATAATATGTTACATTTGTTTATTTTCCAGAATATTACTTTAACTATGTAAAGATGTGTTACAATTGTTTAAGTTGTGGAATATTACTTTAATTATGTAAAGATGTGTTACATTTGTTTATGCTGCATTTATTTAACTAAGCAAAGATGCATTACCTTTGTTTATGTTGCATTTGTTTAATTATGTAAAGATATGCTGCTACAGATGTGCTGCTGTTTTTCTTTGCCTTCCTAAGGCGCCTGATTGCTCTAATAAAAAGCTAAATGACCACTAGTGTAGTTAGAGTTTTTCTGCCTGGCCCAGTCAGGACAAATCTCTCTTACCCACCAGTCCCACAGTCGCTCAGACCCAACCAAGAAAGCACACAAAAACTTATATTGCTTACAAACTGTATGGCCGTGGCAGGCTTCTTGTTATCTACTTTTTCTATCTTAAATTAACCCATTTCTGCTTATCTATACTTTGCCACATGGCTTGTGGCTTACCAGTGTCTTTACATGTTGCTTCTCATGGTGGCGACTGGAGGTGTCTCCCTCCAGTCTTTTACTTCCCGGAATTCTCTTCTCTCTTGTCCCACCTATACTTCCTGCCTGGCCACTGGCCAATCAGAACTTTATTTACACAGAGCGATATCCACAGCACACTAGCTAGGCAGTAGAGGGATAGATGGGGTTGGTTGGCAGAGAGAATTAGTAGGAGGAGGAATCTAGGCTTGAGAGAGAACAGAGAAGGGAAGAGAAAAGGAGGGAGAAAGAGAGGAGGACACCCAGGACCAGCCAGCCGCCAGACAGACAGACACAGTAGAAAATACAGAATGAAAGAAAGGTAATAAGCCCTGAGGCAAAATGTAGATGAAGAGAAACAGGTTAAAGTAAGTTAAAAGAGCTAGTGGGGCAAGCATAAGATAAGGCTGAGCATTCATAACTAATAATAAGTCTCTGTGTCTTGATTTGGGAGCTGGTGTGGCCCAAAGAGAAACCCTACTATAGGTCTAGAACTTTGAATCCTCCTGCTCATTCTCCCCAGGGATAGGATTACATGCACAAATACCACACACTGAGGCCCCCTTTCTAAGTGCACATAGAATCTTTTCATTTCTGTGTCTGTGTGTAGGGGATATAGAGCTGAAATACACCCAGTATAAAGACCTGCCTGGATGGAGTCACATGGTGGCCAAGACCACTTATACACACTTAAACCTAAACCTCATGTTAGGCCCTAAAGCCAAACATTTGTCCCTCCTCCCAGTGGGACCACAGTGAATAAACCTCTTCTCAAAATCCTGCCTAGAACCAAGCAAGTGCTGACTAAAGGGATGGTGTCAGGGATGAACAGCTGGGTGAAGGGGAGTGGACAGATGTGGAGAGTAGTAAAGACGGATCAGAGAGGCATCTAAAGTTTGCTATCTGGACTTGGAAACTCACTCATTGACTCATAACTGGTCGAAATGCTAAGAGTAAGTGACTGTTAGTGATCAGCCATAAGCGGTGCGCCCATAGAACCCCCTCCCATACAGAAACATTACAGGAACATCACGGAAGAGAGTGCAGAAAGAATACCAGAGCTGGGGGTGATGTGGAACTGCCTTCCCCACAAGCCATGCCACAGGCCTCCTGAGTTCACACCTATCATTACTTACAAAAGACCTGTACAAGATTTTGCCTGTCAACATCCTGCTATGGGGGTGGGTGGGGGTCAGAAACCTTCCAACTACCATGAGAATGTATAGGCAGCTAGTGGTTACTGGGGGAGGGAGATTTCTTCAGTAAATGTAGCTACTGGTAAGATGCCCTGGCTTCTGTAATTAACATCTCCCTCATGTTTCTGTAAGGAACTCCAGTGAAATTCACTGGGACACATATATACACCGCACACACATACACAAACAGATACACGTATTTGTGCAAATGCATACATGTGAGCGCACACATGCACATGCATGCATGCACGCATGCACACATGCACACACATAAAGACATGAAAGTGGAAGGGGACTAAACTGAGGAAAGGAAGGGGACCACTGGAAATGGCAAGGGGACAGAGTGAGTAATAAGAGTTAAACATGACCAAAATAGACTATTTGTGTGTGAAAATGTCATAACGAAACCCATTATGTATATTAACATATCCTAATTAAAACATCTTTTTGTTTGTTTTTATTTCTCCTTTTTTTAAAGAGATTTTTCTGTTCATTTTACATATCAACCATAGATTCCCCTGTCTTTCCTCCTCAGGCCCTCTGGATAAAAATATCTTTTAAAAGTTCACTCATAAACCAGGCAGTGGTGGTGGGGGACTTTAATCCCAGCACTTGGGAGGCAGAAGCAGATGGATCTCTGAGTTCGAGGCCAGCCTGGTCTACATAGTTCCATGACAGCCAGAGCTACACAAAGAAACCCTATCTTGAAAAACAAAAACGAAAACAAAAGCTCATTCATTTGAGGGCTGATGAGATGGCTCAGTAGATAAAGGCTCTTGCTGCCAAGCACAAGGACATGAGTTTGTCCCTGGGATCCACATAGTGGTAGGGAAACACCCATCTCCACGAGCTGCCCTCTGAACCCTCACTGTGGCAGACATGTGTGCAATCTACCCTTGCCCCGACAAATAAATAAATAAATAAAATGTAGTAAATTTTAAAGCTTAGTAAATTTAACATCCCCCCAATGCCCGCCCTTACCTCCAACAGCTGCTTGGCTGACCTCTCCCTTCCTGCGAGGATCTACTATCATACCCCTGTGTCATCAGAGAGGACCTCCTGACCAGCAGGTGCAGAGCAAGGCTCTCCACTCACAGAGCTCTCCCGGTGGGCCCTCACCTCCGCCCCACTTCGTTGTTCTCGGTGGCATCCGTGCACTTCTGACACGCGTTTACTATATCTGTTTATTACCGCCTCCCCTGAAGTCGAATAGACGCTTCACAAAGGCAGGGGACTATGCTTTATTTTGTAGTTCGCTGACATCCCCTGCCTGGGACAGATAGCCTGGCATTTTATAGCTGCTCAACTGGTACCCGCCTGTCGCCTGGCAGCGCCCTCTGGCGGACACCGACCTGAGCCGCACGGGTGGCTCCTTTGCGCAGGCGCTGGACAGCGTGGGAATTCCTGCTGTTTTGTAGGGACTTAACAGAGGATTTTGCTTTTCCGGAGATGCAAGGCAAGACAAGTGGGGACCGGAGAAGGAGGTGGGGTTCCTGGGCCTTCTCCCTCAACGTCACTTGGAAGGCTTTCTTTTTTCAAGGGCGAAGACCACTCATTTTTGGAGGGTTTTAGGTTTCCTCAGACCCCATTTCAGTGACATCTTCCTCCCCTCCTCGTATCAGGCACTCTGTGACCCGGTGTTCCCGGCCAGGTGCTTGGGCTCTGAGGCCACATAGAGCAGCTAAGACCCGGGTCGAGCATCTCTTCTATGCTCTCCCGCGGTGAGTGGCAAGGCCCGTGAGAATGGATGCCAGCGAGTCACCTGTTTTTGGCTAGCAGCTCCAACGACGCATCCTGGTGTACGGAGCTGGCTCCAGATCTGCCCTCGCTGCCCCAAGATTCCCAGTCCTTGACAACTAGAGATTGGGGCCTGGATCGCTGGCTTGTGTGCAGTGCTGAAGTGGGATTTGGGTTTGCAGAGTTGAGGAATGAACCATCCACTTCTCAGTTTCTGTTGCCTTCAGAGGTAACTCTAGGACTCCAAGTGGCCGGCTTCTTCTTTGCTCAGGTCTCTGTCTTTCCCTGTCTACCTCCTAACGATCAACTTTTATTTAGACCTTGTTTTGATAAAACACGGGAGTGTGGTTGTAAAAGGAATGAGTAGTGGGGACTCTAAGCAAATGTGGGGAGTTCCTCTTCTCATCCAAGAAGGATTTGGCTTCCGGCAGGCAATGGGTTGGTCCTAGCAGAGCCAGGTTCACCTGAGTGTTGACAGGGCTGTCCCATCTCCCTCCAGGGTGGGAACCAGGCTGGGGGCAGAGCAGGGACTGGGGGAGGCTTCCTGGCAGGAACAAGGACTCTTTTTGTATTGCTTGATTCCAATTTTTGTTCTAAAATTTAATGGTGTACTTTTCAGGTTCTTGCCCACTCAGTTTTTTGTTTTGTTTCGTTGTGGTTTTGTTGTTGTTTTTGTACCAGGTTTACCTTCTCAATCTCCTTTCTCCTTTTTGTTTGTTGTTTTGTTTTTTATTTTGTTGTGTTTTAAATCCCTTTCTCAGTTACTCTGACTTATAACGGGCCACATCCATGATGGACCAAGATCCCAGATGTGCTGTGGTAGAAGCAAAAGTTGTGGTTTATTTCCTGTGTTTAGTCAGTTATGTCTAGTCTCAGCAGCTAACAGTTCAGTAATAAATTAATTATGCACTCTTCATTTTCTTTATTCCATAGTACAAAACTGTGTTTATTTGTCCCTAATCATTTAGAGACTGCCTGTCAGTGCAGCAATTCTGTCAAAAGGCTCCACAGTGTGGAGCTAGCACTCCATGTCATGGGGCTCATTCAGGCATTCTGAATAAAGAGGGAGGGCAAATCTTAGTGGCCAAGCCAAGGTTCTCCCACTCCCATAAGTGCCAGACCATGTTTAATGTGGCAGTTCTCAATTTTGGGACTTATGAACCCTTGAAGTATTAAGAAGACAATATAGACATGCCAACTGGTGTCCCTGACCAGGACATGAGCAAAGTCAGATTATTGGCAGTTTAGAAAACACAGGGTTTATTTGTTTGTTTGTTTTTAGGTGGGGACTCACATTGTACAAGTTGGCCTTGATTTTATTATGTGGCTAAGGATGACAATGAACTTCTGATCTTTCTCCTGCCTTCACCTTCCGAGTGCTGGCATTGAAGGCATGTGCCATTATACCCAGCTAAGAAGGGACATTTTAACACCAAGAATTTTCAAATGGGATTCCCCCCACACCAATATACCAACACTAGGTGGCATCTGCAAACACCATCAGGAACCCTGATGGGCATCTAGGTCCTTACTGGTTCCCTTCACAGAGATGGCTGCCTTGAGTTCTCAGGGACTCAACAGTCAAGAGGGCCATCCCTTCAGGGAGCAAGTTTCTGGAGATAGATTTCAGAGAACCAAACGTGGTGTTTCACCTGTGCAGTGTGTAGACTCCTGGATCTCCAGGATGCTTTGTGCCATCACATTCCCTGTGTTGGTACATGAGTCTCATTGCCTCACTCAATAACTAGCTGACTAAACACAGAAGTCTCCTCAGACCTGGCTGGTATCTGCCCAGCACTCAGTAGGGAATTTGCCAATAAATTAGACGCAATCTCTCTCTCTCTTTTTTTAATCTCCCATTAAGTAACTAAGGAAATACTTGCTATATACTGCTTCAAAGAGAGGGGAAATGACTAATAGCATGCTGGGAAAGGAAATAGTTTCCCCTAAAGGCTGTTTTATAGCAGCTTGATTTCCTCCAGGCCTTGTGTCTTTGACTTGGCAGTCTACACTGTGCAGAGGGAAGGTGCCCATGCCTTTCACGGTCCCAGTTTCTCAGCCAGCTTGCTGCATTTAGAACCACCTACTTGAGAAAAAACTGATGGTGCTCAGGGGCCTACCACTGATCAATTCAGTCAGAATCTCCAAAGGTGGAGTCTGGGCACCAGGGTGTGTCTTCTCGATGTTCCTGATGATTCTGTGTGTCAGTGGCTGAGACATTGTGTCTAGAAGCATCTTTTGTACTCTAGTAAAGCAGGGGGCAGTTGTGAGGAAGCTGTGGATGAGCGGGGAAGGCTGGGATCCCAGACCTTGTCTACAACATCCTGTAGGCTCAAGTCCTTGGTTTTGTCTTCGACAAAATGGAGAGCATGCTGGCTACCACACACAGCGGTTTTTGAGGTTATTGTTGTGCCTGGCAGCAAGTGTATGCTTCTGATAGAGGACCAGGGCCTTTTTGTTTTGTTTTCTGAAACCGCTTCTCTTCCAATCCAGGCTGGTCTGAAACTCACTATGTCACCAGATTGACCTTAAACTACTGATCCTCCTGTCTCAGACTCTTGAACTCTGGGATTAGAGACATATGTGAACACACCTGACTTATGCGGTGCTAGTGGCTTATCCAAGGTCTTCTTCACACGTGGTGAACAAGCTCTCGTTCAAGCGAGGGACATTCCCAGCTTTGTTTTTAGTTGTCTGGGGTCGGATCTCACTGGAACTATCTGCTGTCCTCTCATCTCAGCTTCTAGCTCCAATCCCAGCTGTGATGGAGAGGTTTCTATCAATTTAGCTGTGCTATCCTACTCAGCCTAGGGAAATTTGTATACGCACAGACGCGGGTGCGTGAACACACACACACACACACACACACACACACACACACACACACACGACTTTTTTGCCACTGTCTGCAGTGTTGGTTGCTAAAATTGAGTGGGGAGTGAGGAGAGGGGCACTGACTGGCAAAGGCTAGAGATACTGCTACATCAGCTCTTCACAACCTGGATGTCCATAGCCGGCTGGAGAGCATGGAGTCATGGGGGCACACTCCTGCAGCCCTGGCCAAGCACAACTACTGAAGGATGGAGTGTGTGGCTATGGGTCACAGGCATCCTGGCTAGAGGTGAGAGTATACAGAGTCACAGAATCCCAGATGCTCCCGCTGGAAAGAAACTCAAAGGCCCAAACAAGACTATCCTCAACCATTGCACAGGAACAGTGTGAGCCAAGAAGCTGGACAGTACCACCAATGGGCTTATAGATAAGCAAGAGATACAAGCCCAAAGAGAGTTCTTTTCCTGGAGTTTGGACCTAAAACTTTTTTGAGATGAGTTGGGAATGTTACTCAGTGGTGGACTACTTGTCTAGCATCTGATACTAAAAGATAAAGTCAGACCAGCTGAGTGTGATAAATCATGTCTGTAATCCAAGCACTCAGAAGGCAGAGGCAGGAGGATCTTGAGTTCCAAGTCAGTCTGATTTATATGTAACTAGTTCTACTTTGTGAGAAATGATCTCACCTGCATCCCCACCCCCTGTTGCAACAACAAACAAGAAGGAAAGAAAGAAAGAAAGGAAGAAAGGAAGGAAGGAAGGGAGGGAGGGAGGGAGGGAGGGAGGGAGGGAGGAAGAAAGGAAGAAAGGAAGGAAGGAAGGAAGGAAGGAAGGAAGGAAGGAAGGAAGAAAAAACAAGTTGAGCATAATGTGGTTGTGCAAGCCAGCTACTTGGGATGCTGAGGCAGGAGGATTGCTTGTCCAGGCATTCAAGGTCAGCCTGGGCAACAAAGCAAGAACACACCCACCCCCAGTTCCCAGAGAGGCTGTCAATTTGCAGAGCGGATGGAGACTGGAGGGTCATTGGAGGCCACTTGTACACCAGCTCCAAGAGGGAGCAAGAAGTTGATCCAGCAGACCATGGTGAATATAAGAGAAGCAACAAACTGCCCAGGAGGGAAGGCCAGCCAGACCACAGAGAAACCCCTGGTACCATTGTATCCAGACTCAAGACCACACAATGAAATCCCTTTTTCTTTGCTCAGAGAAATTTCATGGTCCAAACCATACTAATTTGAAATTTTGCATTTAATTGATTTACTTCTAACAATGAACATATTAAAGAGTATTTAAAGATACATATAAATAATCAAAGTGGGGGAAGGAAAATTTCAAATTGCTTAACTTATAGCTCACATATATTAGTTATTTGTCTAAAAGTCTCAAAGCCCAGACTGGCCTGGAACTTACTCTGTAGACCAGTCTGGACTGTAATCCTCCTGCCTCAGGCTTCCAAGTGCTAGGCTTCTAGGCATGTTTAGTTCATTAATCTTGAGGGATACACTTCCCTTCAAGATTAGAGTGTTATCTGCCTCCTTCTTTGGGGGGTCTTTGATTTTGCTAAGGGATTATAGTTAAATGACTATATAATTGATTATATAACTTAAATGCTATAGCAATCTGGTATCTACTCCGACATACCTCATTGAGCCAGCATGCCCCCCTTCCCATTGGCTGGTTTAAGAACAAGTACACTGTTCACTTAGCATATAAGATGAATGTAGTGGTCACTGAAGGCTTCTGGGAACATAGTTCCAACACCTAAAAGAAATACTGGGAGAGCTGATTCCTCTTGCACTGCCATCGGGTATTTAAAATGTGATTGTGATGTTTGCTGCAGTTTCAGGAGGTAAAAGGTGGTCAAGTAGCATGGCTGATTAGCAAGTCTCTTAGCTCCTGCACCTGTGGGCTAGAACCACTGATCTCTGAGTCTTTTTTTTTTTTTTTTTTGTGAGACAAAATTGCCTTCATCATTTAAGTAACAGATGCAAAGATATGGCAGGCTATTAATCACAACTCGATCATTGTATCCAGAATTGAAAGAGACTTAGAGGTCCTCTGTATAGTGTAATTCTATTCTGAATTATATAGTGGAAAGTACATGGATGTGGAATCAGTTTCTGCTCCAGGGTTGTTATTTCCAAGCTGAGGACCCTGACAAGGACCTTTATCAATCTTACTTTCTTTATAAGTTGAAAGAAATGAAAATGTAGTTTTTAGGAATTAAGTGAGATAAAGCATTGTGGCTGGAACACACCAGAGACACAATACAAACTATCTATGAAGATTATTATTCACATGAAAGAAACATGGGCTCTGCTTTAGTCATATTACAATTATGGTACACAAAAAGCTAGCCATGAAATACAAAGCAAAACAAAATTCATAAAACAGCCAAACTACAGAAGTAATGGGAATATGTGTTGTCAGAGTTGAGGCAAGAAAATCTTAATGAACAAAAGAGGAATTGGAATCCTGGCTAATTTTTACATATTTATAATGTTTTGAATTTTTCAAATTCCCTACCAAAAAATACTGCCTGCACAATCACACAAAACTCATAAACACACACTGTGAAGTTCTTAAATAATTTAAAGAAAAGAAGCAATTAAAAATCCGACTGCCACATTTTCTTTTTACAATAGCAGAAAACTTGGTAGCCTCCTTAGTGGGTAAATTAGGTTGCATCTACATGGTTGAACAGTCTGAAGTTATTAAATGGTTAAGAACTGTGTAGCAACATGGAAAAATGGATACATTAGTGGCTTTATTAGTGGTCAGACTTTAGAAGATTGTTAGATTCCCATCCTATTTATAAGTTGTCATGATTTACTACAGTGTTGTTTTGTAATAAAAAGCTAATGAAATCAAAGAAAATAAGTGTAAAATTCGATCAGAACATGTGTGACTTTGGGGATCCAGTCTTTTCTCTTGTGGTTGTAGTTGTAGAACTAAACTGTCTCTCCCATCCAGGCAGGTCCCCAAGGCAGACCCATTGACTCTCTAGAAGCCAGACAGTGGAAGTCACAGCTCTTTCGTTTGCCCAAACCAACTGGCAACTCACTCCTTCGCTGTGTGTTCTGGGGCTGTCCCCAAGTCTGCCAGGGATCATACGACAGGGGACTGGGTGTGGTTTTTCTTTCTTTTCACTGATATTCGACAGTATTCATGAAACGGATGCCACTCAAGGAGGGTAAATGGTCTACAGAGTCTGTGTGGGGGCCCCAATTTTTGCGTACAAGTGAAAGAGCTTCACTTTTCTCTTTCGGTTTAGGGGTGTCTGCTACCCCTTCCTCCTTAAGAGCCAGGCTGGGCAGGCCCAGAATTAAAGCCAAAAGGCCTGTGAAGTCGCTTTCACCTAAGGGGCAGGTGCTATGATGCCCTTTCCGGGAACAGCGTCTGGTTGGAAGGGAGCCCCTTCGAACTGTCCTGGCAGGCGACAGTGGGCTCTGTGGCCTCCTGCCACAGCGCTCCAGCCTCCCATTTCCCCTTCCCCGTGGGGCCATCTGTAACCGGGCGGGGAGGGGCGGGTCCTGGGTGTCCCCGCGCAGAGGCGGGTCAGCTGCGTCCAGTTAGCGGGGACAGGCTCCGCACTTGGAGTCAGCGCGTAATGGGGACCATGCTGGGCCTAATGGGAAGCAGCCGCCGCGCCGCGGCCAAGCCCCTTCCCACGGGGCCAGAGAGCAGCCGAGATAAAACGCACGAACCGCGAGAGGAGCTTTGATTCCAATACGAAACAAATTATTCCTCCCGGAATGGAACAAAATCAGTCAGGGCGGAATCTCACGGCCGTCATTCCTCCAGCCAGCCTCTGCCGGCGGCCCAGGGGCCTGACGACCGTGATTCTGGGCAGGCACGCTGCTCTCAGAGTTGGAGCTGACCAGGGCGACCCCAAGTCGCTTTCAGATCAGCGGTCTTGAAGCTTGGGCAAAGGTTCCTCAGAGGGGCCAGGTGACGTTGAAAACGCTGGGCGCCACCCCTAGAGTTTCTGGTTCTATGGGTGCGGTGAGGGTGGATTTTCCAGGTAATTGGGGCCGTGGCATCACTTTAAGAACCATTTGACAGATGGGGACAGGTGGGCAACTTGGCCTTTGAGACCGTCCCCCATCCCCACACCCCACATTCAGATGGATGAGTTCTAGGGGGTTCTCCAATAGGCTATTTGTTCAACAAGGGCCCACCAGTGGACAAATAAACACACCTTGTATCATGAGTCCCTGATATTTCGACTTGTCCCTGCAGCCTGTGCGGGTGTGTGAGCAGCTGCCAAAACCCTTTGAAAACAAACAAACTGACCAAGACCTCCAGGCAACCCCTCCCGATGAGGGGTTTTGCTCCAGCTGCTCTGCGGCTAGAGAAGGTTCCTGGCCCTGTGTTACCCTACCTCAGCCACAAGTAACTCCAGGAAGGAACAGGTGGGGACAAGGGTGGAATAGAAGACTGGCAGCAAGTTGAACAGTGGCAATCCTTGCTGAGGTGACCAATTGGAGCTGTGCCTGGCTCCTTAGAACCTGCTCAGGTTTCCAAAAGCTCGGCAAAGCCTGAGATGTAGGGTCTCTGGGATAGCTCCCCTTTCTGCTTTGCCTATAACTCTTCTCCTCCCTGCTCTCTCTTACCCTCTCCCTTCCTTGAGTAGGGAAAGAGCTGATGGCTGAGAAAAGGGTGATTCCTTTCATATGCACCATAGCGTCCCTGCAAAGACTGGTAGATCAGGCGCTTCTGCCAGGGAAAAGCCTCTGGGGTGATACTTCTCTTTTTATACTGGACCCGTGCAGCCAGACATCTTGGACATATCTGCTTGTTGGTTGACTACTTAGGGAAAACTACCAGGGAGGGGACACAACAAAGCAGAATGAAAACATTCCTTCAGCATACCATGGACTGGGGCAGGTTTGGATCAGTGTTTCCAGCTTGAATGGGGGCTAGTCTCTTCCATGCCTGAAGGCAAGGAGATAGGCTAGAGACTCTTTTGTGAGTATCCTGAAGTTTGGGACTGCGGATGGAGGCAAGCATGGTCAATACTGTCCAATTTGGAGAGTTTTGAGACTGCCCAGAAAAGGACAGGGAATATTATGTCTGAGATCTCCAGAAAAGCAAGTATCTTCAGAAATTTAACACATTTAAGAGATTTAGAAACTATCAAATGTGAATAATCATGGCATTTGAAATTTAGGTTAATATGCTAGTCTCTAGGTGAAAATAAGCTATGTAAAAACCATTTAAATATATGTGTGTGTGTGTGTGTGTGTGTGTGTGTGTGTGTGTGTGTGTGTGTGTATGGATGTTTTGCCTACTTCTATGTGCATTATGTGTGTGCCTGGTGCCCGAGGAGGCCAGAAGAGGGCATCAGATCCCCTGAAACTGGAGTTCCAGATGGTTGTGAGCTGCCATGTGGATGCTGAGACTCAAACCTGAGTCCTCTGGAAGAGCAATTGGTGCTCTTAACCTCTGAGCCATCTCTCCAGCCACCAAACACCATCTTTTAATAATTTTCCTCTTAATTTTGGTTACGTTGAGTTCATGTTAGTAGGGAATGGCTAAATTGGCTTATTGTTCTGTATCTGGTTTTTGCCACAGAACTCAACCTCAGTTCTGTATTAGAACCAGCATGGTTATTTAAAAAAAAAAAAAAACCCAAGTGTCCTGGCCCACCCTCCATGTGGAGCCTGGGAAGAGTCATATTTTAAAGCCAGCTAGGTACTTTCAGATACCAGTGAGGACCAGAAACTCGAGCAAGTGTGTTGGTTTCTTTCTAATTGCTGTAAGACTCCATGATTAAGGCAACTTACTAAATGAAAGTGTTTGATTGACCTTCTGGTTCCAGAGGGTTAGAGCCTGTGATGGTGGAGTGAAGGCATGGTGGCTGGGACAGCAGCTGATCTACAAGCAGGAGGCAGAGAAGAGACACTGCGAGGGCATGGACGGACGTTTGAAACCTCAAAACTCATCCCCAGTGAGACACCTCCTCAACAAGGCCACACCCCCTAATCCTTCCTCAACAGTTCCACCAACTGGGGACCAAGTGTTCCAATATCTATAAGTTTATGAGGCCATTCTCATTCAGACCACCACAGCAAGTGAGTGATTGGATTGGTTTCAGACTAATGATAATAAGAGGTTAAGGGGTGTCTGCTTACCTGCTCCCTAATGAATGCTAACTGATTACCTTCTGGAAGGGCTCATAGTCAGACCCTTTTCTTCAACAGGACCAGGATAGCACCTGACCCTCCTCAGCCAATCAGGTAGGGTGGCTCATGCCTTTTATAACAACACCCAGGAGACTAATTTACAAAGATGCCATGAGTTTAAGGCTAGAATGGCCACATAGGAAGTTTCAGGCCAGCCTGGGTTACAAAGTGAGACTTTTTCTCCAACATATCTGTCTGTCTGTCTGCCTATCTATCTATCTGCTTAAAAACTTTCCTCTGTGAGGTGTGTGTGTGTGTGTGTGTGTGTGTGTGTGTGTGTGTGTGTGTTAGAGAGAGGGGGGGATTTGAGATTGCAGGATTAGACTGGTTGGGTTAAAATGGGTTTTGCTGTCTTGTTTTGAAGACAAAGTGTTGCCAAGGGAGCTTGCCCTGCCTTGATGTAGGCCAGGCTGGCCTCAAACACATATATCCTCACACCTGAGTTTGTTGCATGCTGAAATTATATCACCAAACTTGGGCATAAATTAAAGTTTTTAAAATTAGGCACATGCCTTTATTCCAAGCTCTTGGCAGGCAAAGGCAGACCTCTTGAGTTTGAGACTGGCCTCATCTACACAGTGGATTCCAGGCCAGCCAAGGCTACATAGTGAAACCCTGTCTCGAAACAAAAACAAACAAACAACATCAACAAAAAACAATAATTAAATTATTTTTGAATTTCCTTTCTAGAGGGAAGTGGTGTTCTAATCATCCTATCCCTTATGGAAGACAGATTCTGGAAGGTATTTTGTATGGCAGACCAATAAAGGCCTACTTTTATTATGGACATAAATACAGAACCCAGTGAAGCTCAGTCTTGTTGGAGTTCATAGGACATAAATTCAAGCCAAATGGGCCTTTCCAGCCTGGCTACTTGAGCTCGTGGAATGAATCAGATCAGTTGCCTTCTGAGCTCTAGAGACAAAAGTAAGTGTGTGTGTGTGTGTGTGTGTGTGTGTGTGTGTGTGTATGTGTGTGTCTGTGCAAATGTAACTTTTATTTTAGAAACAAAAATATCATTTCTGACCCAACAATAGCCGGATCCCTGTGAATGAAGGGTTTGCATATTTTCCTGTTTTAACAACCCAAGCCCAGGCCTGATTGTCAGTAGGTCATGAGCAGCCCAACCAGCGTGTTGGAAACAACTGCCTGAGCCCTGAGAACCTATGCCCAGCTTCGTGCCAGAATTTGGGCTTGTATTTAACAGTAGTCATGAGGTCAGGAGTTGAGGGAGAGGGCAATTGCAGTGATCCCAAAGCCCATAGCTACTGCCAGAAGCAAGAGCCATAGCTGATATGGAGACAGAGGTGGGAAGAGTGGTAACCACCACATGTTTGGAGCTTTCTTTGTATGGGGACCGGGCTGAGGGTGTAATTATTCACTCGATATAGAAGGCATTATTCTTGAAATTTGTAGGCAGCAGTTCAGAGAACATAAGCAGTTTTTCTGAGGGTCAAGTGAATGCATGTTTGGTCCCTACCCTTACCAGGCATTGCATAAACTCTGGTCACAAATACTGTTTTCTTTTCAGTTTGCCTGGCTTTGGTCCTAGAGGTAGCAGAGGATGGTTGTTCAGCTGCAATATTGATTGCTGATGGTTTTCAAACCTATCCGTCCTGCTCCCTGGGTCTCCGGCAGAGGGAGGTAGCTGTCAGAAGGTTCTAGAAGGTCCTCTTCTAATCTAGAGCAAGGCAATCATAAATTTTTGGTTGGATTCTTTGTGTCCTGAGAATGGGACCCTAGCTCTCCTTATTTGATTATTAAAAGAGTTAATATTTACTGATTAACTACTAATTGTGTAGCCAAGGAGTGTGGCTAAGGAAATATTCTTGGTCGGGAAATAGAATTGGTAGCTCATCCATTGGATGGGTTATTAAACAGTCATTGCATATGTTTTTTCAACAAGATCTGGAGAACTCCATATAGACAAAGTTTAAGACAAGCAGGACACAAAACTGAAAGCTCTCTCTTGGGAGCTGAGGCAGGAGGAAGCCAGCCTGTGCTACATATATACCAAGACCCTGTAAATTCTATGGACATTACAGTCTGTTAACTAGGGAATTGGACTTATTTTTATTACAACATATTAATAAACGACAAGAGAAATGTTACCAAGGTATTAGCTGTGGTTAACTTCATCAGAGGATGGCTGGAATTACTGTAATTTTGGTGGTGTGGGGGGTGGGTTGAGAGACTGGGTGGGGTGGGGGGAGGGAGAGAGAGAATCTTAATACTTTACTTTCTCTATTTTCAGTTTGAGTTATTTTTGTAACTAGAGGAAAGAGTGAAAATGTGCGGAGTCCGTTTGGAAACTCACAGGTGTGGTTACTGATTTCTACCGCAGAGTGGATTGCAGTCAGTGGAACATTCTCCGCCTCACTGCCAAAGTCCTTCCAGAGCCAGGGTGAGACATCTGAAATCGGTTCTGTCAGCAAACCCGGAGGAGGGCCTGTGCGGTGCGGGCAGAGAGAGAAGCCCTTCCTGTCACTGTGGCGCTGCCCATTTGTTGGGGGGAGACAAATGTATTGCAGGAATTAGGAGGCGCCCAGAGCCGAGGCAATGTCCAAGTGGCGTTCAGAGTACGCCAGAGGCAGGTTTTTGGGGGCGCGGTTCTGGATGCCTGAGCCTCATCAAATCGGTGCTCCGGTGGCTCAAAGGCCTGAGCACAGCCTGGGGCTCTCCCTGGGGTCCCTTGAGTCAGCCAGTGGCCTGCAGCTAAGGGTCTGGCGGGCGCTGCCGAGTTGCGGCTTCCCACGCTTGCCTTGGGGAAGGCTGATCCTTCCCGGGTCCCGCGGAAACCGCAATGCAGCAGTTGCCAGCGCAGAGCCGCAGCTGACTTCGAAGCTTCTAGTTTGACCACCTAGAGTCTCGAGCAACCTTGGGGAGCTAGTAGAGGTGGCTGCTGAATGTAGGAAGCTTCGGTAGTTGAACGTGAGACATTCACTTTGGAGATCGAGCGACAGTGGGGACGTCTTTTTCTGCACTCTTTTAAGGCTGCAGCTTTTGAGTGGCAAAGGAGTTGGCGGTGATGTCGTTTGGTGCCAGCAGAGGGCAGCCTGTAGGCCGTGAGGCTGAACAACCACCTTGCCGAACCTCGGGCTGGCTTCCAAGGACCCGACCCTGCAGAGTAGAGGTGGCCTTGGAGCTCTGAGAGCAGCCACCTCTGTGGGAGAAGCCAGACGCGGAGGCTCAAGGGCACCCTGTGAGATGCGGTTCATCTATAGTCCTTGGACAACCTCACTCAGCGACGACGAGGGCTTGCAGGGAAGGGGACTAATTGCCTTAGGAAAGAAAGCAAAGTTTCTGCACCCAGGAAACGTATGTTTCCCCGAAGTAGAGAGTCCAAGCATCTGGAAACCTAAGGACGTAGTGAACGCTATGGAAAACCTCGGGTCCTTGGCAAGGGAAGCCAGAGGCTAACAGTGGGAAAGCTCCAACGTGTTATCAGTAATCAGGTGATCCGCTCTGGGGGCCAGACAAACCTAACTGGGGATTCCAGCCTTTCCCTGGCCATTTTCCGGGTGGGTGTGAGCTGAAGGAACTACTCACTGCTCTGCTCTATTCTGCCAGTAACCACTACTGTGAAATTGGCATGGTCAGCCCCGGGTCTTAAGTTAGGGATTCCAGACAGCAGGAGCTAAATGAACTCAGGTTTCTTTGCTTCTCTGGTTTGGCTCAACGCAGAGCTGCTAGGTTTGACTCTGGGGAAAACGATCTATTCTCCGTGCCTGAGCTGCTGCCTCAGAACCCAGGTGGAATTTGGAATCCCTTTGCACAAGGCCAGGCCACTGCCTGAATGCACCAGGGAGCGCCCTACCAGCTTTCGGACCAGTCTGGAACTCTTCTGTAATGAGTACTTGGGTCACCCAGATCTGGAAAGGATCGTTTGCAAAGGAATGAAAAAACAAAACAAAACAAAAAAACCTGTGCTTGCTGTGGTGGGTCTCCAAGGAAGCCTGTCAAAGGGCCCAAAGCTCCTACCTAGTTGGGATCCCTTGCAAACACTAAATAAACCCTCTTTGGAGAGCTTTGGGCAGCAGCCAGGATCCCAAGAGCTTTGGCTAGTTTCTGTCTCTCACAGATTGTAAACCGGCCCTATTTGATTGCTTCTGGAAAACTGGAAAGGAGAGCATTTCCCAGGGTTGTTGTGAAAATCATGTTTGAAAATGGTAAAATCCTAAGTGTAAGTCATCAGTGTGACTCAAGAGTAGCCAGTGTTTACTACCTGTGCTTTGCCTGTCAGACAACAGGATAGATGCTAGAATCATCCATTCATGTGCACACACATCTGCATCGGTCCTGCTTTAAATGGGCATGTTTGTCTCCGTGCAAACATGACAAACACATTGACAAGGATGCTTGACCAAGGACACAGATACAGGACATCCTCCTGCAGGCAAGAGCACACACACTACATTTAGCAGGCCAACCGAAAGTCTATGTTTGGAGGCAGGGTGTATACATTGTTCAGGCGGCCTATTTCTCCCTAGCTAGGTCAATGGCTCCGGGGAAGTAGGGTCTTCTGTACTGCTCTGGGGTGCGGAAAAGGCTGGATCCGGGTCTGTAGGTCAGCGTGACTTGGCGCCACTGGGTTCCTTTATCTCTCATCTGCCGGCGGTGGGCAGCTCCAGTTTCACTGGGGACAGAGACCCCAGAGCTGGTTAATGGGGGAAGGGAGCCAGAGAAGGAGGTGGTAGAGGGTGGGTGCCCTGGGCTTTACGTCTTGTGTCGGTGGACCTCTCCAGGTATAACCAATCCCGGGGATACAGTATTCAGCTTAGGGATGATTGCATGGAGCCTCCACCCCACAAGTCTCCTTGGAGGAAGTAGAGCTAACTTGATGACTTGGGAGAATATGTGACTCTAGGGTCCTTTGGAGCTGAGGAGTCTCAGGGCACTACAAGGCTTGAATGAACAATGCTGGGGTGGCCTGCGGATAACTCTCCATTTCAATACCAGCCCGTAGGTTGCCTCTGTTCCTTCAAGGGGGTTCGGAGCAACAGGGCACTCAGGAGTGTCTAGGGGGCCACGGGGAGCCCAAGGCCATTGTCACAAAAGTTACTCAAGCAGATTTAAGTTCTGCAGAGACCCAGCTTTCTAAAGCGCTGCAGTAGATAGCCTAGGCTCACAGCCTTTCTAGTGCATTCTCTGCAGAGGGTTTTGGGGAACAGAAGACACTGCCCAGACAATTTGAAATTCAGCAGGAGGGGACAAAGAACAGCAGGCACATACACCAAACAGACTCGGAAAGGGACAGCCAAGCCTAGCAAAGGCTGCAAAGGCTGCACACTATTCCTCCTATGAGAAGCAGGTCCACAAGGAGCGCAGCTCTTCCCGGTCCAAGTCTCGAAATAGAAAATTAAAGTGCTGGTAAGAATGAGGACTGGCAGAAATCTCTCAGGGCAGACGGGTTTGGGAACCGAGGCAGGCTGTGGCCCCTGTTTGGTAGACCCACGAGGTCAGCGGAGTTGGAATTGTCAACTCTCCACGCGGAGTTGAAAGGGGCCATCGGGACGACCCGCTGCCCCCTCCCCCGGGATTCCACAGGGCCCTGACCGGGCCTTTATCTCAGCGCGGTCAGCAGTCGCGGGGGCTTCAGGAAAGAGGACAAAGGCCCCGTGTCACCACGGGCGGGGGCCCCATTTCCTGACTCTCTGCTCACTCTAACAGCCTTCAGTGGTAGTTGGGAAAGATTTTTCAAAAATACGTGGAGAATTTCCTTTTTTTTTTCTCTTCTAGAAGCAAACAACAAAAAGGTAAATGGCCAATGCTTCTTCCCCCTAGTCCACAGGGATGAATGTTTCCTGGGACTCTGCTTTTTCCTTCTGTTTGTCTGCCCAATGTTCCTTTTATACAGATGAGAATCCAGGGAAAGGCTTGCGTTGTTTGATGTGCTAGCAGTATTACCAAAGACTGTGGTACCAATCAGGCTGTGGTCTCAGTTTGGTCTCCCCTGTGCCTGGGGTCGGATTGCTGCAGTCCCGCTGCGGTCTTTCCGGCTCTCTGAGGATTCCTACCCTTGCCTCACAGTGCAGACTACTTTAGGCTCAGACCTGCCTACTGAACAGTTTCATTCCCGATCTCCAAAGTATGAATAGACTAGGTGCAGAGTTTCAGCCCAAGCCAAAGGGTCTCAGCTTGCAGGCTGCCCACAAGAGGGTGCCCGCGTCCCTGGAGGGCTAGGACCTGTTCTTTTTTTATTTTTATTTTTCCAGCAGCTGGTCCCGCACTACTTCGCCCCCCACCCACTCCCCTCCCGCAGTCCAGCGTCTTCCACTGACTCTCAGTTCAGCCCGCATCCTGCGTTTGCCCCTCGTTCCCTGTTTCTACCCAAAGGCCCAGGGAGACTCAGGCACAGACTAACATGCCCTCCTCCCATCTCCCACAGAGGGTGGCCACCTTCTGCTCTTGTGAAAAGGGTAAAGAAAAACCCAAACACTCTTGCATCAGTGAGGAGGGTGACCCACAGGAAAAGCACGTTTCTCAGAGAAAAACCTCGAATATCAGAGAAAATGGCCTTGAAAGAAGCAATAGGGAGGTTTCCTGGGTAAGTCCAAGACTTCATCACCTGTGCCCTTAGGGGTCAAGTGTTCAATGCCATTGGTGCCTCATTCTTGATGTCAATGGACTGGGCATGACAGATACCATTAGCTGTGCCTGGACCCTGGTGGGTGCTGGCTTGTCTGGGTTCCTGGGGTGCCCAGGCAATGACAGCTGGTGGGACCCTCTGGAGTTATTACTAAAGGTTTGACCCTTCTCTTTCTCCCTTCTTCCATGAACTGGAAACTGACTCAACAATAAGCCAGGTATTTTGAATCAGAATATTTAACTATTGTAATCCCTCTGGTAGATCACTGTTCTAGAATTAAGAAAACTGAAACCTGAAGTCAACATTTTGCCAAGGTTATAGGTATTAAAGCAAGACACCTGGTTTCCACACCAGTTCTCCTCAGTGTACAGGCTCCTGTCTGTGTCTCATCCTGCATGAACCACCCACCTCTCTGGGGCAACACGGACTCAGAACAAACTATCATGGCTTCATTTCAAGCCAGAACCTGGGCCACAAACCAGTTCCTGCTGACCAGTCTGTCTAAACTCATACTCAGGGCTGCACCTTGTCTCAGAGCTGAGTGACCCATGCAGCCAGGTGGCAGCTCGTGTCACCTGCTCTCAGGTCTCCTCTGAAGATTTCTGGGGCTAGTGATCTGCGGCCGACCACTTCTTTGGTCAGATCTTCAAGTACTCAATAATGTGAGCTTGGTTCATGGGACCCAGACACTCCTTCGGTACTGCTTGGAGCCCTCTTGGTCCAGAAAGCACACAGTCACTGACTCACTTGGTTTGAAGAATCATCAGGGGAGAAGGTGGGGCATAAATACTGCCCCAGTCAGCTTCTTGCCCCTGGTAGGGACATCCTATCCTATGACAGAGAGGTTCTGGCTCCTGATTTCAACCCTTCCTACGGGTTCCATGGGCTACTCTGAGCTGGCTGCCATACAGTGGTGTCACAGCCCACAGGGCATAGTTAATTGCTATTTAAATAAAGTGGGGGACACTTTGGGAATCTTGAGCTCGACCAAATCACTTTCTGGCCTTGGGACCCCTTGCGGGGGGGCAAGATTTTTACTCAGCAGTTGGCAAGCTCCAGGTCTTCACCAAAGTGCTTTCCAATAAAGCCTGGATTTGCCCCCAATTTCTACCCACCACCAGGGGGCTCTACATGGTTGATTTTTCAATCTTGGCTTGCAAAAGACATGAATGCAAAGTCTGAATGCCTCCAAGCAGGGTATAGAGCTGAAAACTCTCTACTGATGCCCAAGAGAAAATACCCCTCCGCAGACTGGAACAAAATGTGGGACTATGCTGGTGACTACTCAGTCCCCTTCCCACAATTCCTCAGTATATCTCTTGCATTGGGGAAAATGTCCCCCTAGTCCCATAAGAGAACTGGATATTCCTCCACCAACCCACTTACTTTAGGCTTTTAGGGAAAGCAAAGGTAACTGTAAGAGTCTGGATGTAAAAGTGAGAAAATGCTGTATTCTGTCAGTATTTGGGAATGTTTAGACACCCCCCCCAATCCCGCCCCCCCCACACACCACATCATTCACCATGCTTAACAATTCATTACCCAGAACCTTCAGAAATCGGTAAGATATTAGCATCAAACTCTATGTCACATTATAGAGCACACTACAAACACATATGCACATACCTACATGGGCTGCTAGCTATCCGAGCCAGACTGTGTATGTGATCATTCTGCGTCAGGAACTCTCTTAAATACCTTTGCTCTCACTTAGGAAGTTATCTGAATCAGATTCTCTAACAAATTCAAAAATGCAAAGAGAGAGAGGAGAGAAAGGAAATTGGAGATGAATAAGGTCTGTTATTGTCCCCAACTAGAGAAAACGACCCACTTTTAGCGCTTTGGAGAACCCCTTAGGGCTGGAATTAGAGACAGATGTCTTTCTGGAGGCATCCCTGGAGAAGTGGCTCTTTTCTCTTACCTCCTCCAACCACGGGGTAAACTCTTGGGAAACCCTCAGTAATTCCTTCATCTAATTTTCCTTACTTGGCAAAGCCTTTCCAACTGCGATGCCTCTTGCTGGTTAGTTCTTGGGTGCAATGAGAGATTCTGCGGTACAAGCTCTGCTCGGCTTCTCCATTTCACTGGATGTGGGCAACGACCTGGCCACCAAGAGCCCTGCCTCGGAAGCTGTCCCTCTGTTTTCTGCCCTGGACAGCAGTTTGAAGGGGTGCTGACAACTAGTCCCAGAACAGGGAGCCTCAGCCAAATGAAGCGAAGGGTGTACTACTTTGTTATCGTTCAGCAAGCCAGAAATACACACCCAGAACACAAGTGCTTACATCAGCATGAGGTATGAACGCAACAGTTAGAACTCTCTAATGTTAGTCATATGGTTATTACAGTGTTCTAAATATGTCACTCATCCTCTCTGTAGGTGAATGATAGATACACCTCCTACCCTACCACTGTTAAATAACAGACACTAGAGACACATTTCCTTCAGCCACAGACTACACCACTATCCGTAGGATACATATTTGAAACAGAAATCATGGAGGAGCACACACAGCATGCTTGCTGTCTTTTCTGGGACCCCCTTAATCAGACAGTTGAGACGTCGGGCTACAGAAGCACCCTCCGGCCTGAAGGGACTCTCCTGTTTCCCACTGCGACTGAGATTCTCCTTTCAGCCTGCCCCCCGGTGGTTAGACAGGCTTTAGTCTCTACCTTTGAGAATCCACAGAACCTCGTCTTCCACCCTGTATCCTCCTTCTGAGATATTTGGGGGAGGAGAGGGCATTTTGAGTGGGAATGACTTCCCCTTGGTCCCAGCAACATAACAATCTAAATACCACCCCAACATTCTCAACATTAGATGTTTGGTTAGCGGAAATGAGGACCTATAAATTTATTCCCCAAGCTCACTGCTGCTCACAACTTACTTCTCTGATCCTTTCTCTTAGCAAAGGAGGGAGAAAGGGAGACGTAAGATGTATGGCTGGGCATGGCATCTAGTCCTTGTATCAGCTCCTAACAACTGTAAGAGATCCAGTATCTGTCACTCCATCTGAAAACTGAAAGCCAGCCTCCTCTAATCGGTCTGAGAGATTTAGACTGCAACCAGCTCAAACACTTTTTGTATACTAATGAAAGCATGGATCTTAGTTCGTTATTTGATGAGCTCATTAAAGAAAACAAAAAACAAAAAAAACAAAGTTCATCACTGTAGCATATACTGTACTCAACTTCAAGAAAAGCACCAGGTTTTCTACCCTTATCTCAAAATCAATGAATGCGGATTGTTAAAAACAACAGTACAACAAATCAGCTAGTACAGTGTAGATAAGCTTGCAGCTTGCAGTGTTTCTGAAATCGGGATTTTATATGGGGAAAAAACCCCTCACATAATGTGATATATTTGACTCGAAAAAACCCTTAGACGTATGAGGATAATAATGAGAACACCGTGCATACACCTAGTACAATTATGTAAGAGGCAAAATACAGACTTACACGGGCCCAAGAATAGAATAAGCCATGCCTCCAGTAGCCTCCAGCGAGGGACCGGTATCTTTGCCGATGTTAAACAGCCGCCAGGGCCGAGCGATGACACAGGAAAAACAAACAATCTCCAGAAAAACAAAGCAGGAGCGACAGCCCAAAGCGACTGCCACCCTGGTTGCTCTCAACCCTTGTTTGTGTCACTTTTTTTTTTTTTTTTTAAGGACACAATTTTGTCAAAGGGCTGGCCTTTTAGCTAGCTAGCAGTTGAACTGCCGTGTAAAAGAAACAATGTAAGTCCGTGTTAAAAGAAAAAACCAAGAATTTATTTGGGAATTGACAAGGGACGCGCGCGCGCGCGCGTACACACACACACAAATACAACAAAAGTGCTCTAGTTCCCTCTAGAAAATTTGGTCCCCAAACGACATTATTCAATCACCAGGTCGTGGAAATTTCGGGCCAGCCGGCGGGGGCCACAAGCCCGCGTGGGCCGGCCTGGGCCGGTTTCACATTCCTCCTTCCGAAGGTGGAAGAAGCCAAACATTTGAAAAACAAAAATCAGGGAGGGGAGTGTCACCCCCCCCCCCCCCCCAAGTGTGGCCCAGCCAGACAGTGATCTCCTGGCATCCCGGCCTAGAATCGGAAGATCCGGGAAAATTTGTTTTGAATTTATTTTTTAAAACAGAGAGAGGAAAACTCCCGGTTTGTAGTGGAAACCTTCTTTTAGCTAGTTATTTTCTCTCCGCTCTGAACAGAGCCTTCTGAAATCACTACGGGAATTCTACACAAATCTCCCAGCAGGGACGATGAAGAAACCAAAGCTTTTGATTTTGTTGTTTGGTTTTAGCAAACTCGAAGGCACTTCACCGTTTTTCCCGATGAATTTTTTCTCTCTCTCTCTCTTTTTTCCCCTTGAAAAGTATTTTTTAATATCTTTAAAAACCTCACCGATCTTTTTAGCAAGACGTTAAGCCAGCCGCCCTGGCCTGGAGGTGCTCGAAGCGGTGCGCCGAAGAAGAGCGGAGGCACCGCGGCCTCGCTAGGCGCGGGGATGTGAACCCGATTACAGGCCGCGGGGAGCGAGGCTGTCCCAGCTCCAGCCTGGGGCTCAACCCCCGCCCCGCCCAGTGGGCCCCTTTGCGAGCGGCTTCTGATCAGTTCCAGGCGGGATCGCGGAGCGACCAGACATGTTCTTCCCTTCCTCCGGCAGCGTGGGTCCCGCGACCCCAGCAGCCCAGCAGCCCAGCTCTTCTAGCCGCAGACAGCTCGGCAGTCAGGGTGTATGGGGGGGGGGGGGGAGAAAGTCAGGCGTGAGTCCACCGATCTGCAAGAGAAGGCCAAGAAGTCAGCGCCGCCGACACTTCGGCCGCACTTCGGCCGGGGACACACTCCCTGCAGTGACTCTGGGGCGCCGGGAGGAGAGGAGGCCTGCGGAAAGCGCGGAGGGGGCGGCCTCCGGCCCGGAGCGCGCAAAGGCAGAGGCCGCGGTGGGGAAGAGCACCGGAGGAGCAGCGGAGGCGACGAAACGGAGCCGCAGGAGCCGGGCCGAACGAGGAGGCGCAGAAGGCTCGAGGGCTCTGGCTCAAGAGGCTGTCCCAGAGTGTGCGCTGTCCGGCCGGCTGCTGAGGCTGCGACCCCGCGGTTGCGACCCGAGCTCCGCTCCTGCACCCCGGGGGCCGCGCCCGCACACGGTGGCTCTCAGAGATCCAGGCGCGAGTGCAGCGCGCCCGTCTTGCTGTCGTGGTCCCAGTAAGAGCAATGCATCATGGCGAGCTCGGGTTGCCGGGCGCAGGCGAACTGCAGGCCGGGCGCGCTCGTGGGCGCGGGTGCCGGGGGCGCGGCGGTGGCCGGGCTGGCTGGGCTGAGCTGACCCGGGGGCGGCGCGGCAGCCCCGTGGTGTGGCGGAGCTGGCGGGGGTGCGGCAGCCGCGTGCAGATGATGTGCGTGAGGGTGCGGGTGGGGGTGCGGCGGCGGCGGCGGCGGGGGCGCGGCGGGAGGGCCTCCCAGGCCGTTGTAGGAGTTCACGACGCCCGGCGGCAGCGCCATGCTCTGCACGCGCGAGTACGGCCCGTAGGAGGCGGCGGGGCCCGCCAGCCCCTTGACCACCGCGGCTGCACCGGGGCTGCCCGGGCCGGCGGCTGCAGCGGCCGCCGCAGCTGCCGCCGCGGCCGCAGCCATCTGGCAGGAGGCGTAGGGCATGGGCGAGGGCGGCTGCGGCAGGGGCCAGGAGTTGTTGAGGAAACCCGACTGCAGGTACTTGGGCGGCGCCAGGTAGCCGTAGCCATCGGCCCCCGCGCCCGCCACGCCGCAGCCACCCGCCGCTCCTCCGGACCCGAAGAGCCCCTTGCCCGGCTGGAAGTGAGCGGGCGGCGGCCGGAAGGGCCGCTTCATGCGGCGGCGGCGCCGGTAGTTGCCCTTCTCGAACATGTCCTCGCAGGCCGGGTCGAGCGTCCAGTAGTTGCCCTTGCGCTCGCCGCCGCCCTCGCGCGGCACCTTGATGAAGCACTCGTTGAGGCTGAGGTTGTGGCGGATGCTATTCTGCCAACCCTTCTTGTTCTTCTCGTAGAACGGGAACTTGGCGATGATGTACTGGTAGATGCCCGACAGGGTGAGCCTCTTCTCGGCGCTCTCGCGGATCGCCATGGCGATGAGCGCCACGTACGAGTACGGGGGCTTCTGCGCCGGGTCCGGCTTCTCGGGTGCTGTCCCGCCGCCTTTGCCGGGACTCGCCGGAGGTGCCTCGGGCTCTTTGACTGCCTGCCCGCTCTCCGGGGTCAGCAGGGCCCCCGCGGAGTCCTCCGGCTCGGGGTAGCTGGCCATCATGACAAAAAAAAAACCGGAGCTCCTTGGCCGGGCCGCCCCGGGGCTGTGCTCTCCGGGCACAGGCTCGCCTTGCAGGCGGCGTGCGCTTGCGGCCGAGCCTCCAACTTCTGCAGGCTGCGGGGGCCGGAGGCCTCGCGCCGCTCTCGCGCTCTTCTCTTTCCCCCCGGGGAGCGGTCGGCGGGAGTGGAAGTCAGCCTCTGGCCATCGGGAGTCTGCCCAACAGCGAGGGGCTCCGGCCCCGCCGCCCCTCCCCGCCCAGGCCAGTCCCCGCCTCGGTGGGTTTTCTTGGTTGAGCTTTCCCCTCCCCCCACCGCCCGGTTTCCCGAGGCGCGACCCGCGTCTCTGGCGCAGCTGCCTCCTGGAGTCCCTAGTGCGCCAGGAGCCTTGCTCCGTCCTGATTCGTATGGGCTCCGCCGAGTTCCGCTTGCGTCAGGGGCCTTCGCCCCTATAGCGGGGCAGCCAGCAGCGCACGGGCGAGTTCATCTCTAAGTCTCTTTTTTTAAACGGCCGGCGCTGCTTGGACCGGCCTGCCCGGGCCTCGGGAGTCTAGGGGGCCCCGACAGCCCCGGGCTCACGTTCTCACGAGTCCTTGAAATCTACCGGGTGCTTGCTTCGCAGAAGGCCCGGATGGGGGCTAGCTGCACCCAGGCAGTGTCCCCGGAGCAGTCTCCACCGAGGGAGGGTGATCCAAGCCTCCTGGCAGCTTTCAGGTGACAGAAAACGACTCCTTTGCTTCTGCTTGGAGCTGTGCAGCGGCTACACTTCCAGCTTGAGGCTTAGGGAGGGGCGAGATGGCGAGGGGGCCGGACCGGGGTGGAGTGGCAGAACTTTCCCGCAGCTGGAGGTAAACCAGCCCAGAGCTGGTGTCACGGAAAGCAGAAGCTTCGGCCTACTTTGTCCCTCAAGCTCTCTGGGCCGGATTGGGACCCGGGAAAGGATCGCTAGGAAGAGGCACCCAGGAGTGCTGCTTGCATCGACACTTCGCTTCTCTGTCCTGCGGGTGGATGTAGGGACCAGGTTTCTCCTCGGAATTCGCCTTGCGATCCCACGAATTGGGTGTGTGTTTTAAAGACCCAGTCGTGTGCCCTGTACTCCGGCTTGGATACCGACGAGGATGTCCCTGAGGGACTGTTGTGTGCACAGGTGTCACAAGGGGCACGATCTGTGATATATGTGAAATACTGAGCAAGTGCAAAATGTGCTGTTCAGAAACACGGGTGTGCTCATGTACAAGGCCTGGGAGTTGTGTTTGCTCATTAGTGAGGTGTGTGGGATCAAGCATCTGATTAAACACGGTTCGTGAATCTAGCCTCTCCTTTTCCTTTCTTTTTCCTTCCTCACCCCCACTATCTTCACCTGCCTCCTCCCCTCCCAGCGTCGGTAATTCAGTTACCGACTCCAAAGAAAAGCAGCAGGCTGGGGACGCTTGCTCACATCTCTGTCATGATGGACAGTGGTTCTGATCTTTCTCCAAAGGTTTTGAAACGATAACAGAAGTCTGGTGGATATCCAGTTGCACCCGCAAGAACGGAAGAAGAATCAGAGGAAATATGCGCCAGTACAAAATCAGGTGTGCCTTTTAACTCAGCCTTAACGCGAGTCCACAGTCTTCAAGTGTGAGAGAAGCTAGTGTTTGAAATCTCCAGGCTCCTGGGTGCAGCGCGGACACTTTGTGAAGAGTGGTAGTCTGCAAGTACGCCCTGAAGGTGTATCAGTGACTGGCATGTCTAGGTGGCTAGCTCAGTGCCAGTTTTTACTTCTTTCTCTTCAGGCTGTTTGGTCTGCAAGAGTTCTTCAGAATCCCGAGAGCCCGCAGTGGCCTGTGGCTCCAGAATCCAAAGACCACCTATCTACATTTATGCTCCCCATTTTAGATGAAGGGAAAGGACAGTGTGTGTGTGTGTGTGTGTGTGTGTGTGTGTGTGTGTGTGTGTGTGTGTAATCCAGTATCTTCAAGATGACTCCAGAGAGGTCAGCAAACCTGGTCTAACCACCAGGGTGAGTGGGAGCTGGAGTCCTCTTAATTTCCCTGGGAGATACCTATTTCCAGCCCTTAAGTATTCCCAAATGTCTTGGGTGTTTTTCTAGGCTCTCTCTCCTGCCCTGAGCACACGTGGGACAAACAGCACTTCTTCAAAATCCGACTGCTTTCTGAGCAGGCCTACAGGTGCTTGTTTTCTTCCTCAACATCAGGCATGCCCAGCTATGGGTAGGAGTGATGAGTCTGGTTGGTCTGGGCAGGGGCAAAACATCTGGCTATGGTCTCACTCTGGTGGGGGTCGCTCTACCCCCTTTTTTCTTTTTCTCCTTTTCTTTCCTTTCCTTTCCTTTCCTTTTCTTTTCTTTTCTTTCTTTCTTTTTTTTCTTTTCGACCACCCAAGCTGACCCTGGGTCCTTCTCCCCCCACCTCCCAAATGACTCCATTTCCGCTGCTCAGCTCCTCAGCAGCCAGGTGTGACAGCATTGTTGTGTATGTCATCACTTCCCCAAATTCCTCTGTCGGCTCCCTTTTCAGTCTTTAAGGAGCGTGTGTGTGTGTGTGTGTGTGTGTGTGTGTGTGTGTGTGTGTGTGTGTGTGTGTACAGTCTCTGTGGGATTTTTTTGAGTGGAAATAGGAGTCACACATCCCTGGAAATTAATTTCTTGCTGTCTTTTGCAGGATCAGCACCCGAATCCCAGGTGAAGAAAGGGTACCTCGTGCGTGTACAAGGCTGGGAAACAACTTCAGGCGCCGCGGGGATCAATCACCTCCCGGGTTGCGTCTGGCCGCCTGTAAGCCGCCAGAGCTAAGGGTTGGAGACTCGGGAGAAGCTTGTTTGCACCGCGGTTCAGGCAGATGTGGATGCAGCAGGAGCGCCCAGAAGCTGTGGAGGGAACTTTGATTTACTTCTTATTCCTACCCCACACCCTTAGGAAGGCTGGGTAGGGCCGGCCCTACATCCTGGCGAGAGTGGAATTCTGTTCCTCTAGGCCTGTTTGCAGAGGTTGTGTGGGCCACCACGTTTCGCCTGTTAATTCTGACAAAGCTGGGCGTCCACTTAGTGACCTCCGGCCTGCGCCCACCTCCAGCGGCCATGGTCTTTAGCCAGCCGGAGCTCCATGTTTCTCTGGCCGAGGTTTACAGGAGCCCTCAACACCTCCATCCAGCTCCTTGTGCCACTAGAGAAATGTCTGCAAACGCCACGGGGCTAGGAAGCCGCGGACGCAGCAGCCACTCAGCAAGCCGGCTTGGCGCTCCGGCATCTAGACCGCAGGCGTGAGCAAGTCGCTGGTCCCCGATGAAGACGTTTCTCTCCCGGGCTGGGTTTCCGGCAGCTGCCGCAGAAGTACTGCGGCCGGCCTTGCGAGGCAGGCTGCGTTTTCCCAGCACCATTCAGGTCGGATGCACAGCCACCCGGCCGGCCGGCTCCTCAGGTCCCCTTTCTTATCAGTCTGAACAGTCCCGGCTTCCCGTTCCTGAGCCAGGAGAGAAGAACCCAGGAGGCTGAAGCTCTCTTAGACACAAGCTGCCTCTGCAGCTCATTGGAAAGAGGCTTCGGTTGGGCTTACCCCTCCCTACCCAACTCCACACGTAACAACCGACCTCCGGCCTCATACCCACATCTCAGGCACCTACATAACTCTGATACACTCACAGTGACCCCTGTCCACCTCTCTCCATCAACTCCAAATCCTCTCTGTCCCGCTGCTCTCCCGAACTCACCTGTTGCACATACTAGTCCAGATTTGTTAGAAGTGTATTAAATTGGCCTTTGGACACCAAGCCCTTCCTTGCACTCCCAGCAAGCCCTCCCATCTCATGTCTTCCTAGTGGGTGCCAGGGGGATTCCACTTCGTGAAAATCTGCCAGACCGTGGGTTTGGAGACCTAATGGTGTTCTCAGGACATTTGTGGAATAGACCAGGGCCCCTTTGTTTCTGGATACCACAAAGAAGATGCTAGATGCCCTCTTTAGGCCTGGCCTGAGCATCTCTCTCCTGCGTTTGTCCAGGGATGGTCACGTGTTCTAGAACGAGGAGAAGGCTTGAAGATGGTGCACCTTGACCTGGATAGTAAGAGCTGGGGGGAATTTTCGGACAGTGAGAGAACAGAAAGTGGGTTTCTGGAGAGGATCTGGGGGTGGGGGTCAGACAGCCAACAGCCTTTTGCTCAGGACCATTTGGTATCAGGGCTCCGCAGAGGTCATATGTGGGCTTTACACTCCACGGAGCTCACCCTTCCTTAGGCCCCTTTGTAGACTAATTGAGGCCTTGCGGGGCTCTGGGTTTGTGATTGGGAGTAATTACTGGCAGACTGCGGTGGTGGTACAAGCAGGCTTTTGTTGGGGGAGGTAATAGTCTGAATTTAGGGTCTTTGCAAGTGGATAATTGAGGATCCTGGTGTGCTCTGTTCCCGGTACTTTTTGGCTTTGGCATTTTGCTTGGTGGAGTGAAGGATCAGTAACAGGTCTGAACAGAAAAGGTACTATTGTATGGACGATGGAAAACTGAAGTCCAGAAACATGCAGGGGCTCTGTTAGCTCACAGAGGTACCTAGTGCAGACAGAATGGGGGTACTTATGCCTGGTTGTCTTTTTGTTTTAAGACAGGGTCTCACTGTGTAGTCTTGGCGGGCCTGGAATTCTCTTTGTAGACCAGACTGGCCTTGGCTGAGATCTGCCTGCCTCTGCCTGTTGAGCACTGGGAGTAAATGTATGTGCCAACACACTGGGCATGCCGAGTTCTGTTACCTGTACATACCACTAACAGGCTAGGAGTCACTATGACAGGGCTCCTGCTAATTCTCAGTGATATCAGCCTTCCCAAGGACCTTGTCTTGCTTCAGAGTTTTATGTTTTTTATCAGTTTTTGAATAGCAATATATTCACCTGAACCAAAATAAAATACAGAAGGCTCGCAGTACAAAATCTGTTCCCAAGTTACCAATCTCACAGGCAGCCGGAACCCTGGTTTTATCAAACATTTTATGAATGTACAAACATGAACACCCATTTTCTCCTGCATACTACCACTTTCTGTACATGGCAGCAACTAGTGTGCCACATTCTGCACCTTAGAAATCCTTCGGTATCAGTCTCCCACCCCACACCCTGTGGTCTCTCCCTTAGCTCAGGCTGCCCTGGAACTTGAGATACTCCTCCTTCAGGGGCTCACCTCTCGGATTTCAAATCTGCATCATGACACCCCATCTTCATGCATTTTCTTTACAGAGCTGAGCGGCTGAGCTGGTTCGTCTTCACTGTCACCGTGATTGGATTTGGAATCACCTAGGAAACACACTTGCGAGCATGTTTCCACCCCAGGGACTCCAGCTGGAGTGAATAAGAAGAAAATGAACAGAGCAGCAGCGTTTAGCTCATTGCTTCCTGACTGTGGATACAATGTGACCATCTGCCTCAAGCTTTTACTGTCCTGCCCTCACCTCGAGGGACTGTGAACCCAAAGTGGCTTTTGTCAGACACACACAAAAGTTCTTTAAAGAATTGTTTTTATTTTTCATTCTTGCATGTATGCATGCCCCGTGTGTGTGTGTGTGTGTGTGTGTGTGTGTGTGTGTGTGTGTGTGTGTGTGTTGTATGTCAAGTGTGTAAGGGTGCCTGAGGATTCCAGAAGAGGGTGTTAGGATTCCCTGGAGCTGGAGTTACAGGCAGCTGTGAACTGCCTCGTGTGGGTGCTGGGACTGAACTTGGGTGCCCTGCAAGATCACTCAATTCTCTTACTTGCTAAGCTGTCTTTCCAGTGTTTTCTCTCAGATATTTATCACAGCAGCAGAAAATTGAATGAATAGAGTGGTGTCTAGGTTGTTTCCAAGCCTTTGTTACTGAAAGCAATACTTTAGTGTACAATCTTTGTTCTTAACTTTGTAGACATATCCATATATTTGAAAGCAAAGTTTCTAGCAGGTGGGGTCAAATGACATGTCCATTTGTAAGTTTGATAGACTCTGCATAGCTGTCTTCCTAGAAAGAACCAGTATGGGCTCCCACCAACAATGAATTAGATCCCTGTTTCTCCCCCATTTCAGGACATGCTTTAGGAGACAAAGTGGAGCTCACCAGGTAGCCCAGGCTGATCTCAAACATGTGATTCTTCTGCCTCTACCTCCCAAGTGCTGGGATGGCAGGTGTGGGCCCCCATGTAGTTAGAGTTTTCCTGCCTGGCCCACAGTCAGGACAAATCTCTCTCACCCGCCAGGCCCACAGATGCTCAGAACCAACCAAGTAAACACACAGAAACTTACATTGTTTACAAACTGTATGGCTGTGTCAGGCTTCTTGTTACCTACTTCTTTTATCTTAAATTAACCCATTTCTATTAATCTATACTTTGCCACATGGCTTGTGGCTTACCATTACCTTACATCTTGTCATGGCAGTGGCTGGCAGCATCTCTCCTCAGCCTTCCATTTCCCAGAATTCTCTACTCTGCTTGTCCTACCTATACTTCCTGCCTGGCTACTGGCCAATCAGCATTTTATTTACACAGAGCGATATCCATAGCACCCTCACAACCCACTACATCATTCCTTTTCAAGATAGAAATCTTACAGATTAGTTGAGGACTCATCTGCATCTTTCTTTGGTTCCTTTCCATGTGTTTCTCTCCTGGAGTGAACATCATGGTAAATTTGATGGTTAATATACCTGTACCTATTATGCCATGTGTGTGACATGTGTATGTACTCCTAAGCGATACATCAAGCTCTGGGATTTTGTAGCTTTATATAACTGGCATCCGGTTGCTCTAAAAGACACGTGCTTGCTTTTTTTATTCAACCATATGTTTGTGAAAGAGTTCCTGGTCGATACACAAAGACAAGCACTGTTCATTACCCCTGTGTGGCACCATTCCATTGTATGAACACGCTGTGGTTTATTTATCCATGTTCCTGTTGAGAGGCGTTGGATCATTTCCTAGTCTTTAGTGTTACCCACAGCCCTGCTTTGGGATCTCTTATACATGGCTGCTACTGTGCATGGGCTGCAGTTTGCCAATGGTAGGAGTGCTGGGTCAAAGGTGACAGGCATCTATAAGTTGCCCAGTTACCAGTGAGCAGAGCCTCAGCTGCTGTGAGTGGAGCAGTGGGAGAAGGTGTGAGCTTGGGTTTCAGCGATATCAGGCACGGCCTGGCTCTGTGATGGATTTGCTGCGTGGCTTTGGAATGGTACTCAGCCTCTCTGTGACTTGGTTCTCTCAAATGAAAAGGTGATGCCAGCATCCAGTGGGGTTCCTAAGCAGACAAACTGAGGTACTGGATGTAAATATTTAGTATAGAGTCTGGCATGGGGAAAGCACAGAAAGATCTCAGCAATTATTATTCATAATATAAGTATATTATATTATGACTATACCAATAGCATCAATAATTGTTGTAGAATATTTAACTATGTAAAGATGTGTTATATTTGTTTATGCTGCATTTGTTTAATTAAGTAAAGATGTGTTGCTGTTTCACCTTGCCTGCCTAAGGCACTTGATTGGTCTAATAAAAAGCTGAACAGCCAATAGCTAGGGAGGAGAGGGATAGGTGGGGCTGGCAGGCAGAGAGAGTAAATAGGAGGAGAAATCTAGGCTCAGAAATCTAGAAAAGGGGGAAGAAAAGAGGAAGGAAGAGAGGGAGACACCTGGGGCCAGCCAGCCAGGCAACATCCAGCCAACAGACACGGATTAGGACATACAGAAAGAAAAGGGAAAAAGCCCCAAGGCAAAACATAGGTGAAGAGAAACAGGTTGGTTTAAGTTAAAGAAAAAAAGTTAGCTCCAAAGGAGCATAAGCTAAGGCCAATCATTCATAACTAATAAGAAGTCTCTGTGTCATGATTTGGGACCAAAAGAAAGCCTAGTACAAATAATGATTATTATTAGCATGGTTATGTTTTACCTGTGTTTCTTTCTGTTTCTCCAGGGTCTCCCTATGTAGCAGCCAGCCTGGGACTCATTACATAGTGCAGACTGGCCTTAAACTCTTGATCTTCCTGTCTCAGCCTCCAGAATGCTGGGATTCTGGTTGTGCACCACCATGCTCTGTCACTTTGCAGGAGACTACTTGGATCCAGCCACAGATACATCCATCACTTCATTTGCAAGAATTTCAAGTAATAGCCTTAAAATATAAGCACCTAAGAAAACAGTTACCACATTACGATTGCACCTAAAAGCTCTCAGAGTGGCTGTTTTGGTATACTGCATGCCCATTCAATATTTCGTATTTGCTCATTCAGTCGGGCAATTTTATAGTTGATTTGTTTGAGTCAGTGAGATCAAACTTGTCCTTTTTTAGCTATTGAAAATACTCATCTCTTCCTTTTTTTTTTTTTTTTTTAAGCAGATGTGTGTGTGTGTGTGTGTGTGTGTGTGTAGGCTGGAGGTCAGCCTTGGGTGGTGGTCTTCAGGAACTATCTACCTTGTGTTTAGAGACATGCTCTCTCACCAGGACTTGGGACATACCAATTAGTCTAGGCTGGCCAGTCAGTGAGTCCCAGCGATCCACTTGTCTCTGCCTCCCCGCATTGGGATTACAAGAATGTGCCACTGTGCCCAGCTTTTAAAATGAGGATTCTGGCAGTCAAAAGGTCCTCATGCTTGGACAGCAGGCACTTCACCAAGTGAGCCATTGCTTTAGCTCCTCTTTCTTCTTAGGATGTATCTGGAAAGGTAGTAGCCAGTGGCTCTATAGTTCAACACAACTGGCTCTTGCTGCTTGTACCCCATGGCATCTCCTCTGGCCTTTGTAGTTCCTGTACATTGGTATATGCTATAGTTTGGGTTAGAGGTATCTCCCCAAAGGCCCAGCCTGTAGTCCTACTGGGTGATGGTAGAACTTTTAGTAGGCACAGCCTTAATGGAGGAAAGCTAGGTCGTGGTGGGGAAGGGTAGGGGTTGCCTGAGATAGGTCTTCCATAAGCTCATGTATTTAAACACTTGGTTCAAATAACTCCTCCTTTTCAGGAGGTTATGGAACCTTTAGGAGAGCCTTGCTGGAGGAAGTACCTCTTCTGGGGGCTAGGTTTTAGATGGTTTATAGTTTTGCCGCACTTCCTGTTCTCTCTCTCCCTCCCTCCCTCTCCCTCCCTCTCTCCCCCTCCTCTTCCCTTCCTGTGTGTGTAGATGCTTTCTGATTTTGCTGCCATGTCAGGATGGATTCTATCCTTCTGGAGCCATGATCTGAAAGCCAAAATAAACTCTTTCTTCCTTAAATTGCTTTTAGTCATGGCATTTTAATCACAGCAACAGAAAATAAGTAAGTAATACAGGGAGTGTGCCTGTGCAGGGCACGTCAGACCTGGTCCCTTTCTATTTCTGCTGTCTAGAGGTTGAGACCTTCTCTACCATAAGCCCCTGCCATGATGCACTGCTACTCCAGCCTTGCAGCAACAGGGCTAAAGACCGTGGGTGGAAACCCTCAAAACCAGGAGCCAAATAAACTCTGCCTCCTTTAAAGATGGTTTGTCTATGGTATTCCCTGGAATGCCTGAGTGATAGTGATGGAAGGCTATTATAGGAGGGCCAGAGGCTTACTCAGATTAATCTAGAGATTAAGAATACTTCCTCAAAGTGTGCAGTTCCATGGGGGATGGGGTGGCAGACAACACTAGCGTCTGAATTATTTTTCTTTCATATTTTAACAATCACTGATGATCACTGCCTAGAGACATTATTCATTAGGGATTGCAAAAACAGTGATAATTTAATTCTATCATTCTCCAGGAATTAACTAAACTGTTTCACAGAGAGAAACTTAAAAAAAGAAGAAAAAGAAAAACCAATAACCACCATTTGAGGCTGTGGATGATAGGCAGGCAAATGGGTTTTTTTCTTGTTTATAACAATGACAATGAGATTCCAAGTAATCACTTGGGAAATCACTGATTTCATGGGTTCTAAAAGGTTCGGCACAGTCTCCCACCCAAGAAGAAAGGGAAGAAAAAAAAAGGAATGACCGTCAACCACGCCAACTTCCCATCACATTATTGTGTTTCGTTTTGTTTTTTGTTTTTTTCCCTGACATGTGCTGCCTGGCTGTTTTGCCTGTGGGAGGATAATGGGATATTTGTCCAGCAGAGCTCCAAGTGACAGGGCCCCACCACCTGCAGCTCCCCAAACTCACGTATAGGCAGGAAGATTAAAAAAAGGTGCACCTGAGATTGGGCAACCTGAGATGCCCTCACAGGCCTGGGTCAGGACTCAAGGCAAGAACGCAGTGGGGCTTTAGTCACCCCCAATGTTTTGCAGGTGCTAATGCCCAAGTCCGGGAGACTATCAAGCACACCCTGGCAGGTGCCAAAGTAGGTACTGTGTGCTCTGGGAGGTGTAAGCAAAAGTCTAATTGTGCCTATGCTACCATTTGTTCGGTATGGTTTAACAAGGTGTCTGTGTGTCAGGAGGATGGTGGGTATGCCTCTTGGCTGTTCAGAATATCCATATTCTAGGTGTTCTGCACGTATATATCCTTCTTGTCTTCATCCCTCTTGTCACCTTGAAATAGGGGCGCATTCTTCAGGTTGCACTCCATGGACATGACAGAGTTAAATTGCTCTCAGGATCTTCCCACAAGCTCATTTTTTAAAAAGTATTTTTAGCTGGGCGGTGATGGCGCACGCCTTTAATCCCAGCACTTGGGAGGCAGAGGCAGGCGGATCTCTGTGAGTTCAAGGCCAGCCTGGTCTACAGAGTGAGATCCTGGACAGCCACCAAAACTACACAGAGAAACCCTGTCTTGAAAAACCAAAAAAAAAAAAAAAAGTATTTTTAGCATGTGTATACTCATGATGTGTGTGGGCACATGTACCACTGAGCATGTGTGAAGGTCACATGACAACCTTATGGAGTTGGTATTCTTCCTCTCTTATGTGGGTTCCAGGGATCAGACAGGTTGCCAGGCCTGCCTCCTGCCTGGCAAGCCCCTTCCCCTGCTGCACCATCTGGCTGGCCAGCTTCCCACCCATGCTCAGTCTCACAGCACCTCTTGGAGGCCTCATTGGCTCATTCTTGAATGGCAGCGGGCTAAGCCCTCTTTGGGCTCCTAGGCACCTTGCCTGTGCTTACTCCAACTTGAGCAGTTGCTATTCTATGGTACTGGTTACTTGTTAATTTGTCTGTCTCCTTCCACTAGACTGTGGACTCCCAGAGGACAAGGATGGCTAGCTCTCTCCCATCTCAGCATCCCCATTTCCACCTTTCCTTGCTGTGTTGCCCATACTGTCCTGAAACATTTGCACTCTAGTGACTTTCCTTCATTTTACAGTAGCTGGGATTACAGACTCTCTTGAGGGCAGCAAGAATATATTATAGAGATTCAGCTGTGTGGTAAAGTTATACTTTGACCGGCCAAGGGTCTGTCAAGAGGCAAGCCATTTATTGTGACTATTTGATGCTATCCAGCCTTTAATATATCAGCTGCTTCTACTATGAAATTATTGTGTGCCCAAATATTTTCAGAGCCGCTGAACTTCTAGGTTACTAACTCCCTCACTGAGCCTAGGAAACAAGCTGGATGGAGACACATAACTTTACTTGTGTAAATGAAGCTCAGACCATCTCCTTGAGGCAATATGTAAAAACCTCTCCTGAGCAGAGGTTTTTACATATCAAGGTGGAAGGTAGGGTGGAGGAACATTCCTGAGGAGCCAGAGAACCACGTGCCTCTGGAAAGAAAAGATAGGCACATGGGGTGGGAGATAAGAGCACTGACTGCTCTTCCTGAGTTCAATTCCCAGCAACCACAAGGTGGCTCACAGATTCCTGTAATGAGATCTGGTGCCCTCTTCTGGTCTGCAAGGACACTGTATACATAATAAATAAATAAATCTTAAAAAAAGTAATATTGGCCGGGCAGTGGTGGCGCACGCCTGTAATCCCAGCACTTGGGAGGCAGAGGCAGGTGGATCTTTGTGAGTTTGAGGCCAGCCTGGTCTACAAAGCGAGTTCCAGGAAAGAAGCAAAGCTACACAGAGAAACCCTGTTTCGAAAAAACCAATAAATAAATAAACAAACAAACAAATAAATAAAAATAAAAAAGAATATAAAAAAGAGGCATTCTTCTATAGAAGGACATGGCATGGTGAGACCATGGGAGGTGTTCCATAGAGGGTAAGCAGATCTCGGGTAGAGTTTTCTGAGTGCCAGGAGTAGCAGAGATGGAGAAAGAGGACACAGAGGATGAAGATGAGCTAGGAGTTAGTCGTTAGCAGGACTATGAGCTGGGGAACTGGACGGAACTGTAGTTATGGAGACAGGATTTCATCCCAGAGAAGTAAAGTAGACGGATATAGAGCTTGGTGTATCTAGAGTTATTCCAGACAGAGCTGTAGCTGTATTGATAGAATTTTGTCTTAGAGGAATAAAGTTAACAGACATAAAAGCATAGTGTACATAGATTTTTTTCCCCTCAGATATCCCACGCCGGATGTAGCTAAACCCCAGGACCCTAGGTATTCAATAAAACTCCTGCCACACCGGCCTCTTACTCATCTTTATATTCTTTTATTTTATTTATTTTTTTTTTTATAAAAAATTCATTCATTTATATGCATGAGTTTTGCCTGCATGTGTGTATGTATGTGTAGCTCCCATGTGCCTATAAATGGTTGTGAGCCACCTTTAGGATATTAGGAACCAAAACAGAATCCTCTGCAAGAACATCCAGTGCTCTCAGTGGGCAAGCCATCTCTCCAGTCCCACCCACACTTATATTCATTGTTTGTTTGTTTGATTTTTGTTTTTCAGAAATAGAGTTTCTTTGTATAGCCCTGGCTGTCTTGGAACTAGCTCTGTAGACCAGGCTGGCCTCGAACTCACAGAGATCTGCGTGCCTCTGCCTCCAGAGTGCTGGGATTAAAGGCGTGCGCCGCCGCCGCCGCCACCACCCAGCTACTTACATTTTTAAGTACTTGTACAATATCTGACAGAGAATGTTAATCTGGGAAGGGATTAGATATTCAACTAGTCATTGACTTTTTAATATGAACCAGTCCCATTAAAAAATAAGTTATTTATTTTTTTATGTGTGTGTGTTTTGCCTGAATGCATATCTGTGCACAGGGTACATGCTTGTTTCCTAAAGAGCCTAGAAAAGGGCTTCAGATCCCCTGGATCTGGAATAACAGACAGTTGTGAGCTGCCATGTAGGTGCTGGGAAGTGAAGCTGGGTTCTTTGAAAGAGAAGTCAGTGCTCTTAACCGCAGAGTCATCTCTGTGGTCCTAACTAGTCTCATTTTAATGACAGGTAGGTGAGAGGTAGAAATGGAGGGAATCTGGCACAGTGTTTGTGGCTCTCATTAGTGTCCTCATGGAAACAGTGGTGTTCACAGGAAGGAGCAGCAGAATGGAAATGGGGAGGGCACTCTGAGACAGGGTGCCAGGCTCTTGGGTCGAGGACTGAGGAGGAGGGCACCACCTCCCCGTGCGCCAAGCCTGCTGGCACAGTGATGCATTCGGACATCTCTCTTGGTCAACAGTAGGGCTCCCAGGGTGTGAGCTTTCTCACTTTAGACACCCAGGATGCAGCACAGGAGTGCAGGTAGGCCTACAGGCCAGGAAGGCCCAGGGCAGCTCTTGCCCAGGCAGGGTCAATTTTAAGGACCAGCTGAAGTCCTCATGGAGGTGTGTACACAGACATTAAGGACAGATGGGACTGCCTGGTTGTAACTTGTTATGGAACTGGGCGTTAAGACCCTGCTTCTTCAACTGTGGGTCACCATAACAGACCCCCAGGCCTAGGAAAAAACGGGCAACGCCAAAGCTTTCTGACGGGCAAGGATTAAAACAACAACAACAACAACAAACCCAAGGAGTTAGAAAATCAAATGCATAATTCAGGTGTTTCTGACAGAGCTTGCCTGAATCATGTGGAGAGAGTCCACAGGTTGCCTCAATTCTGAGCACACAGGTATGCTTGCTGGAATCCACGAATTCAGATTGGAGACTAAAACATTACAAAGTAGTGTTTTTACTGTATAAGGGGAGTTTCCCCGCTCTTAAAGAAATACCACGATTTAACTATGGAAAATGAAGACTTCATGGATGTTTTCCCAGGGCTGGAGGGATGGCTCAGTGGTTAAGAGCACTTATTGCTCTTCCATCGGACTAGGTTGGATTTCCAGCACCCTCATGGTGACTCACAACAGTCTAACTCCAGTTCTAGGGGAGCTGATGACCTCTTCTGGTCTCTGCAGGCAACAGGCACAGACATCCATGCAGGCAAAGCCACCCTACACACACTATAGAGATGATTTTAGAATGTTTTCTTATTGTCAGTCCTCACCGTGTAAGCATCAAATTAGCCTGTCCTTGGACAGTATTTTATTAGAATATTTGGTCTTTAAAATTAAAAAAATTTTTTTTTTGTTTGAGTTGCTGATTCCAGTTACATAAGAAATTATTCCATGAGCCAGCCATGGCGGCATACTCCTTTAATAGCAGCACTTGGAGCAAAGGCAGTTGGATCTTTGTGAATCTGAGGCCAATCTGGTCCACATAAGAGAGTAGCAGCTGGTCAGCCAGAAGTACACAGTGAGACCCTGTTTAAAAGAGGGGAGGGTTATGACTGGAGAGATGGCTCGGTGGTTAAAAGCACTGGCTGCTTTTCTAGAGGACCACAGCACCTACTTGGCGGCTTACAACTGTCTTCAACTCCAGTTTCAAGGGTTCCTTTGTCCGTCCTCTTCTGGACTCTAAAGATGCTAGGCACACATGTGGTGGTGAACAGGCAAACATTCAGGCAAAACACCCATACACATTAAAAACATATTCTCCCATAATGTTTGGCTTGAGATTAAGACAGAATTTCCAATTCTGAAATTGAAATGACCTCCTGAAATGATCCTAAACATGCTTCCTCCATTATGCACTAAGTGTTTATGTGATGTAGCATTCTCAGCATCGGTGATCATAAAAGTACGTATTAACCCGGAAACATGTTGAGGAAGTTGCATGTCCTGCAGTATGTGCGGCACCCTTGAGTGCCCATGCATGCACTAAGTATGCACACATAGTCATGCACATAAGCATATTCTTCCTCCCTTGGGTCTCAGGAAAACCACCTACCCAGAACACTTATTAGATGTGGTTCAGAGTTCAGGTTCTTACGTACTTTATACTCATGTTACCATTTAGATGATGCTGGGTGCCTGTTGCTTTTGTTTTATTTTCAAGCAAAGCTTTTCAGATAGACACAATTTTCCTGACTATGCAAATGAGGAAATAGTGACTCTGGAAAGGTAAGCGTCTTGCCTTGATCACAAAGCTATTCACAACTGGACTGGGATTATTACAGTTGGGTCTTTTTTGTGTTCTCTCTCTTTCTCTGCTTCAGGGTGTGTGTGTGTGTGTGTGTGTGTGTGTGTGTGTGTGTGTGTGTGTGTGTGTTTCTTTAGTGAACATTCAGCAGGGGCTGCCTCCTGGATTGGCATCTGGGCCTGGCCTGCCTTACCAACCCCCCAGCCCCCCACTCCCAGGCCACAGGGACTTCACAAGAGGCCTGTCTCCCAGATTAGCCCCAAAGACAACAGGCTCCTGAAGAAGAAAGCTGAAGCACAGGGAGGCCTGGGATGGGAAGGGCTTCCCGAGAAGCAGTGGGGAACTTCCTCCTGGGAAAGCCAGGAGCAGGCCAGTTCCTCTCCAGGGCCAGGCAGCAGAGAACCGGGCCCCAGCTGTTCCTGCCCAGTCCCTTACAGTCCTCATTGCCCACCGGAGACTGGAAGCCCTGCCTGCTCACTGCCCATTGTCCCAGCGCCACAGCACCGCTTCCCATGCACCTCCTGTTTACACAGGAAGCCTGCTCCTCACTCCTGGATACCACCTCCCTCTCTTGATGGCTGGCTCCAAACTTGTACTCCTCATAGGCTGCTGCTTCAATGAGTGTGACTAAAGTCAGTTATTTTTGTTCGATAGCAGAGGGAAAGGGTAGTCTTACCTGGTATGATGGCACAGACCTATAACCCCAGCACACCAGAGGCTGGTGCGTGAGGGACACGAGTTTAAGGCCAGCCAGCGTTACAAAGAGAATGGGCTTGAAAACAACAGCCAAGTGTCACACATCTTCCAGCCTCACTACCTTTGATCTGAATGTGGCCTCTCATTAGCTGTCAGACCGTGGACATTTACAGCAGTTTGAGTACACATTCCTTCTCTGTGACATCAAGATAGACAGAATATGGAAGGAGATCAGAACACAGTGTGTCCGCATCCACTATAGGTCGTAAACCTCCTCTCCCACTGTGGAGTGTACCCGATTTCAGCCATGCTACAAATACAGATGATAGGTGGAGACTGTGGCTTCCCAAGTCTGTGTTCTCTTCTCGTTGAGGTGGGGTCTCTCCCCTTCCTTGAATCTCAGTGGGCTTGTCACTGCCTGGAGCAGTGTTACAGTGGAAATCACCCTGGGTAGCTTTCCAGGCAACTTTTGGGAGTTGGTCCTTTCCTTCCACCAAGTGAGTAGGTCCTGGGGACATTGCAATCAGGCTTGGTGGCAGTCACCTTTACCTGCTGCGCCATCTCACCAGCACTCATTATTCCTGAAGCACCGTCAAAGGAGTGCAAATAAAGTTTCCCAGTTGAATAAAATATTATTCCATGGAGTTTCTAAACAGTATGCAGAACTAGGATTCTCCGCCCTCACCCTCACCTCCTCCTAAAGATGGTAAAAACAAAAAAAAGATAGTGTGGAATTGTGCTTAAACTAGGAAGGGATATTCTCATTAGACCAGAAATAGTGAAATATTCCAGAAATGAAGAAGTCAATATGATGTGACAGCCATAATAAGCAGAAGTGCTTCTGAGCTGCATGCCCCAAACACATGGAGAACTGTGTCTCTGAGGAGGCGGGTGCAGTCCAAAGTGACCGAACAATGAGTGTTTGTCCAGCATGTCTGTGCTAAGGCCGCATAACTACTACATGTGCGTTTTCAGTTACCAGCCCCTCGAGCTAGCCGTGTGCCTGCACGCCCTTTGCTTCTCCCTTCCTCTCCTGAATCCAATCTCATCTTCACACGGTGTGTGCTTCCACTAGGGTCTGTGAGTTACAACCTTCCTCAGCATGTAGAAGATGCACAGTGTTGCATTATTTTCTGGCATCTGGCATCTGTGGTTGCTGTCAAGAAGTCTAATCATTCCTTTGTAGGAGACGTGTTTCTTCTCTAACGCTTTTAGGTTTTTTTTTTTTTTTTTTTTTTTTTTTAATGTTTGCTATGATGTGTCCAGGCATGAGGTTGTTTGCATTTAATTTGCTTGGAGGTTGAAATGCTTCGTCCTTATGAAGATTCATCTTTTTCATTGCTACTGAAAGCTCACGATGACTGGATCTTTTACGATGGTCTCTCTCCAGTCCTCATGTTTTCTTACTCCAGATTCACTGGATCTTTTCATCCCCAGTGTCTCTCCTCTTAAATGTCTTCCTCGCTTCCCATTGTTGCACCGTGCTGCCCAACCCTCCGGATAATTTCCACAGTTGTTCTCTAGTTTACACATCTCTTCAGCTTCACTTGACCTACACATTTACCTACTTTCACAAATTTTAATATTAATTTTTTTAAAATCAAGCTTTTGCTATATCGTTCAGACTAGTCTTAAATTTGTGATCCTCTTGCCTCAGCCTCCCAAGTGCTGGAATCATAGGTGTTTGCCACCATATCCATTGATGACTGACTTCTCTCATGTGTGTGTTGTGGTGTGTGTGTGTGTGTGTGTGTGTGTGTGTGTGTGTGTGAGAGAGAGAGAGAGAGAGAGAGAGAGAGAGAGAGAGAGAGAGAGAGAGAGAGAGAGAGAGAGAGAGAGAGAGACAGAGAGAGAGAGAGAGAGTTTTAATCTCACATTTAAAAGTAATTAATTAGGCTAGTATAAGCGTACAATGGGGACTCTAAACAGGAGATTTCTAAATAGTCACTGTATCCCCACCTCAAAGACAGAAGTCTAGAGTGCTCAAGGATTTGTTTTGTCCTTCTGCATGGGTTGTAAAAATCTCTGTGCCATCTCAGTTTCAGTATATGTGCTGACAACGTGACCATGGATTTTTAATTTCCAGAAGCTTTATTTGGTTCTTTAAAGAAATTCCTGGCATTTATTTACTTATGTGTATGGGTGTTTTGTCTTCATATATGTCTGTGTACCACATGTGTGCCTGGTGCCCACAGAGGTCAGAAGAGAGTGTTGGGTCCCCTGGGACTGGAGTTACAGACAGTTGTGCACCACCATATGGGATCTGGGACTCGAACTCAGGTCCTCTGGAAGAGCAGCAAGTGCTCTTTTCCGCTGAGCCATCTCTCTAGACTCTCATTGCCCGGATTGTAGGGTTAGGCTCACAGAGCTTTATTCTGGTTTTGTGAGGTGTCCTTTTCATTTCTTTGCTGATATTTTGGTGTTGGATTAGTGCACAGGATGTTGTAAGCCAACTCTGAAACCCCCTCCCGCTGCTTAGTGCTTTGATTTCTCCTGGGGGACTTGGAAGAGACAGCTTCTGAGCTACATCTCTGGTCTGATGAGGGGGAGGGGTGGGGTGGAAGCCATAATTCCAAACCCTTCTTTTCTGCAGAGGGTGCAGGTCTCTAAAAGTCCTGAGTTGTTGGATCCAGGATCTTGCAATTACTAGGGAAGTGCTCTGTCACTGAGCTACAGCAACATCCTCAAGTTCTTTTCTTTTCTTTTCTTTTTTTTTTTTTTTTTTTTTCCGAGACAGGGTTTCTTTCTCAGTGTAGTTTTGGTGCCTGTCCTGGAACTCACTCTGTAGACCAGGCTGGCCTCAAACTCACAGAGATCCGCCTGGCTCTGTCTCCCGAGTGCTGGGATTAAACCGCTGCCGCCGCCGCTGCCACCACCACCTGGCTCTAGTTATTTTCTTTTTCTTTTTCTTTTCTTTCGTTCTTTCTTTCTTTTTTTTTTTTTAAAGATTTATTTATCTATTATGTATACAGCATGTATGACTGCAGGCCAGAAGAGGGCACCAGATCTCATTACAGATGGTTGTGAGCCACCATGTGGTGCTGGGAATTGAATTCAGGACCTCTGGAAGAGGAGTCAGTGCTCTTAACCTCTGAGCCATCTCTCCAGCCCTGTTATTTTCTAAGGATACTTATATATGGATGGGTGGGGGGAGGGTTGTTGAGATTTGAATGCAGTGCCTGTGGAGGCCAGAAGAGGGTGTCAGATTCCCTGGAGCTGGCATTACAGGTGAACTGTCACCTGGATGTTGAAAACAGAACTCTGAAATCAGGTGATGGTGGTCCACGCCTTTAATCCCAGCACTCAGGAGGCAGAGGCAGGCAGATCTCTGAGTTCGAAGCCAGCCTGGTCTGCAGCACCAGTTCCGGGCCAGCCAGGACTGCTACATGGAGAAAAGAAACCCTGTTTTGAAAAACAAAACAAAAACAGACAATAGAAAGCAAACAAGAAACTAGAACTTTGTTAGAGCAGTATGTGCTCTTAACCACAGAACCAGCTCTCTAGACCCAATCCTGTTTTTTTAAACAAGTAAGTAAATTAATTACTTTGATGATTCAGATTGAATCCATGGCACTGTGCATGCTATGCTCGAAGCTCCCCAAATGTATTTTGGTTGACACATAGTAATTAGGCACATTTATGGGACACTATGACACTGCAACACATGAATATAAGGTAATTGTGTCTGGGTAACTGGCGTATTTATCACATTAGACATTTACCGTTCATTTGTATTAGACACAGCCAAAATCCTGTTTATTAGGTATTTTGAAACATTCTTTCATGAAATGTTATCCTATTGTATTATCTAATATTAGAAATCTTGTCCGTCCCCCCCACCCCAGGAGATGTCTCAGTGGGTAAAAGTGTTTGCTGCACAAACATGATCATGTGAGTTCAGATCCCTAGCATGAGTGTAAAAACTGGGGTCTGTAACCCCAGCACTGGGGTCGGGGTGTGAGTCCCAGGGAGGCATGCTGGCCAGCCAGTTCATTTGAAACAACATGCTCCAGGGGCAGTGAGAGAAATAAGATGCCTAAAAAAAAAAAAAAAAAAAAGAGAGATAGGGGAGAATACCTGGCATCGACCACTGGCTTCCATATATTCATGCACAGGGAAATGTACTTGTCCATGCACAAAGAGAGAGAGAGAGAGAGAGAGAGAGAGAGAGAGAGAGAGAGAGAGAGAGAGAGAGGGAGAGAGAGAGAGAAAGAAAGGGAGGGAAGGAGGAAGGAAGGGAGAGATCAGTTTAGTCATTCTGTGAGTCTGTAATGGAAGACTATTTTTTACTGTTTCAGGTCACGTTGAGCTTTTGCAAGCCCTCGGTGTATGCTGGTCTCTCATCCCTACAAGCTCTCTGGACAGAGTTGTCATTAATCAACTTCCTTCCATGCATTCAGATACGAAGGCTTCACAAGTTTAAATCTCATCCCAGATCACACAAGGAGGAAATGGCCTTGTCAAGATTTGAACACAGGCTTTCCTGACTCCCCTGAATGCAGCACTTAGGGAGTCCTTAAACAGTGATAGCTCCAGATGTTCATCATGGAAATCTCCAAATACAGTCCATCACATGTCAAACACACATCAAACCTCCAATCATCATTTTCCTAAATTCGCTTTATCATACATGTATTCTTTGCCTAGCCTTCTGTTCATCTATCCTCCAAACTAAAGCTGTCAGGCCCATGCAGTGAGAACCTTCACCTTCCCAGGACAGTCCCTCTGCCTTTCACGACACATTCCATTGTCAACTTTAGGCACTATGCTCCTAGATGGTTCATCATGAATATTTTTGACTGGAGTTAATATGTCTAATGGTTCTCTAGGCACAAATGAATCCATCTTAATTCTGCCATTCTGTGAGCTGAGATGAATGCATATTCTTATGGAGTGTGTGTCCCCATTGATGTGTGAAATGGGAATGCCACTATTTTTGTAGACAAGTCTCTGTACCATCCTGGAGAGAATCACTCGATATTTGCCCACAGATTAGTTTTTTCTGCAATAGAAAATCACATAAACAGTCTCTTACCAGGTCCACTCCCTTTGGCAAGGTTTCTTCCCTTCAACTGGATTTTGAAGAACAATGATTAATACGTGCTATGTGTATACCAACCAGTAGTTGTTTTTATTGTTGAATAGTACTCCATTGTGGGGCTACAACGCACTTAGTTTATCCATTTCCTGCCGTTGAACACCTGAGCTATGTTTAGCCTTTGGGTGCATATAAACCTAGAGCTGATATAAACATTTTTATTGTTTTTGACATGGGATTAAGGAGAGAGGTGTAACGGCTACCCTGCAGCTAATTGGGTGGGATAAGGAGGTACACAGAATACATTTATTTAAAATGATAAGTAGGTGAAAGGTCAGGAGAGAAAGGATGGCTAGTGATCAGGGGTGATACATGGGAATGATCTGACCCTAGGGCCTGAGGCTGCCCCCTAACTCTTACCGGCAGAGACTTAAGGCTCAGCTTAACGGACACTTCCCCAGAAGTCTTTTCTGACCCAGGATCAGGCATGACATGGCTCCTGACGTGGCTCTCTTACAGCCTTGCCACCATTCATTTGTCTCACTCAGGTATTTCTTTGGCTGTTTTGGGGTGTGTATGCATGTGTGTGAAGGCCAGAGAAAAATCTCGAATGCTGTTCTTCAGGACTGTCTAGTTTTCTTTATTATTTTATTTAAAAACTATTACTGTTGTTGTTGTGTGTGTTGTCGCATGTGCCTGTGGAGTTGCTTCTCTTCCCCCTTTAGGTGGGTTTTGGAAGTCGGCAGGGTGGTACAGCCAGTGCTTTTACCTGCTGAGCCATTTGTAGTCTGCAAAAATAATGGCATTCCAATTTCACACATCGATGGGGACACACACTTCATAAGAATATGCATTCATCTCAGCTCACAGAATGGCAGAGTTAAATGCTGCCCTCCACCATTTCTTTTTTGAGACAGGGTCTCTCTCTGACCCGGAGCTTTCAAGCAGGCTTTTTTTTTTTTTTTTTTTTTTTTATTAAAACAATTAAAAGAAATGTGTAAGTTCTAGCACATGAGGCTTTTTTTTTTTTTTTTTTTTTTTTTTTTTTTTTTTTTTTTTTTTTTTGCTAGCAAAAGCATGTCGTTTGCAGTAGATCAAGAGTGGGTTCTGTTTATGTCCCTTGGTCTCTCTGTACTTCAGCGTCCCCATCTAAAAGGCAGGAATGAAAACACTGTCTCCTGAAGTTGCTGGGGGGATCTTGGAAAGTGTTGGGTGAGGAGCAGGTGCCTGAGCCTTGGCAATAATCACATTATCTTTGATGTGAAGCCAGCAATCACACTTGATCACAAGCAGCCTGTGGTCCTGGTGACCGGGACACCTGGCTTCACTGTCTGAGGTCAGACTGGAGCACAGGTGGGAGCTCAGTGTCCCCCTGCCCTAGGAGGTAAGCGTGAGGCTGGATCTTTGCTTGGAAGAGGTCATTGTGCCATTTGGCAGCTGCTACCAGGACCTTGGGGAGAAGATGGCATCTCCAACCACTGACCTCTGCTAGCCACTGGCCTCTGCCAGCCACTGTGTGTGGGGAAGGCTGTAGGGAGCTATGGGAACAGGGAGGACAGAGAGGCCAGGTGGTCTTAGGAGGCTGCAGGCTCAGGCTCTGGCTGATGTGAGAATGTCAGGGCTCTGGAGGGGATAGGGTTTCTGCCGCCTCCAGCTGCCCTAAGCCCCTTCTGCTGTTTTCCAGAGGGACCCAATTACCATCCCTTTGCAGAGCCAGGGCCGTGGGAGATCCCAAGGAGATAGGAGGCAGCTCCCAGCAGGGCAGCAGGGGCCTTTTAAGCTCCCCTTCTCATACACCTGTTCATGATCATCTGAGATTTGGGGCTGGTTTGGGAAAACGTCAGAACTTCTGACTACAGTCTCCCAGGCCTCTGTGGAGCCCCGGGCTTTCAAAGTGCTCTCATAAGAGCTGATGTGTTTGATCTTCATCAGAGCTTGCCAGCCGCCTGGACAGGCTTGATGGCCTTTGCCCACAGTACCCCTGCAGTGCAGAGAAGGGGAGCTAGTTGTCTGTGGTGACCTGTTGAGAAAGTGATCCAGGACTTCTGTCTCTGCAGAGCCTCTCCCCTTCGCTACTCAACAAGCCAACTGACACAGCTTGGTTCTCCAGTTTGCCCTAGGTGCTACCATCCTCTAGTGCATGAGCAAGCCTTTTTTGCTGCATTCATATGACCTGTTGGGCCCTTGAAGGTATTTGAGCAGTGGCTCCTGGCAGAGTGCTCAGCTTACCTTATGTGCAAAGGATGTGTGGGAGAAGGTGGAGTGTTCTCTGTCCCCAAGAGTGGATGGCCAGATATGTCTTCCAAGAGCGCAGACTGTGGTACTGGAAATACCACCAAGCCACGGTATGTTAGGTGTGAGGGTCTCCATCAGGGCTTAGGTTAAGCCAGAGGTCATCCCAATGGGGCATCTATGCAAGTGTAAGGAAGAAGGAAGACGGTCAGGGTTTCATAGGATGGAGAGAAGGCCCTTCCGTGAAAAATGGCTTTCGATTCACTGAGAGCTGTGTCTCAGGTACCCAGATGCCTTGTCTTGCCTCATCCTCATCATAGTCATGGGAGCAGATAGTTTCTCATTTTACACAGGTGCCAATATGCATATCCAGATGCATTGAAGTTAGTGGCTTGCTTAAGCCCTCTCTGGCTGTAAAGTCATTTTCCCACTGAGAGGGTTCTTTGGGGAAGGTGAGTTGGTGGGTATGTATGGGGGCAGAAGATAGGGAGCCCTTAGCCAGCCCTGGAAATAGTAGGAACTGAATAGACAAGAGCAAGGAGCTGGACCAAGTTGGCTATGAATGGAGTCAATGAGGGGGAAGTTTGATGCACAACTTCCTGTTCAGCCTTGGTACTGGGGACCCCGTTTGGTCCTCTCGATGGGTATACAGCTATTTGTCCTGCTTGTCTTCCCCACCATGATAGACTCTTCTCCACCTGGCCCTGCCTTCAGACTCTGTGGTCTCTGGCTTTTTTTTTCCTGTTATCGCTAAGTTCTTTTCTGGCTCCCACCTTGCTTTTGCTGTTCCTGCTTCCTATTGCTCTCTACCTCCACTATCCAGATCCCTTTCAAATCCACTGGAATTTTAGTGCCTTGAACAGTACAATTGCATGTGTTTTTAGCTGGAAGTTCCCAGGTCTCTTCCCACAGACTGCCTCACCTCTGTAGTTAATAAGTTTCCCTAGCTCAAGTGGGGCCCCAGCCCTCCCCATTCTTGGCTAGTCCTACAAGCATCATGGGCAATGGACACAGTGAGGGATCAAGTACTACCCATGTGGTTCCTGATTCAGTCTTCAAAGCAACTCATATGACGTAACAAGATAACTCTTCTCACGTAAAGAAGAGGCGGCTTGAGACTCGGAGAGGCTGGGCAGCATGCCCAGAGGATTCCACTTTCGAATAGGTCTCCCTCCAGAGCCCATCATGCTTTTTGCTTACTTGCCTTGCCTTTAGCATCTGTGAAGCTTGGGCAAACACGAGATCAACATTATCCCTGGTATACACATGATCAGGGCCAGGCCCCTGCTCCCATGTATCTGAGTAAGAGCTGTGTGTGCAGAACATTGTACCTGCAATGGGAGCTATGCAAGACCTTGTGCCTTGGTCACCTGACTAACCACTCTGAAGGTGCCTTACTGTATGCCCATTTCTGCTTTTTCTGTTCTTTCTTTTGCATGCTCTGTGGGGTGTGTGTAGCCATGAGTGAAGACATGTATCCTGGAAATCCAGCTTAATCTGTTAGTTTTCACTAGGAGCATAAAGCAGAGCAGCTACGGCTTGTACCTACTGAGACGTAATAAAAAGCTCACTGGGGGGATGAGAGGCTTTGGGGGTTCCTTCACTAACCCTGGCTGCAGCTCAGGGTTCCTGGCCTCATTGAAGCCTCATAGAGATCAGAGTCCTCCTGCCCAGGCAAGATTCACCATCCTGGAGGCAGGCGGCAGGCGAGAAATGCAGTCTTTAGCCAGCTCCTGACACCATCTCTGGAGGCTCCCCCACCCCAACTCCACAGGACCACGGCTGGGGAAGCAGGGGATTAGTGGCCTAATTCCTCCAAGAATCCTGTTTTTCTTAGCCTCACATGGATTGCTTTTTAGGAAAGGTTCCTCATCTAATCAGCCTGAGTCAACAGCTTCATTATTTGGACACGTGATGTTATGAAATGGGCAACTGCTGTGTTTTTATACCACATATCTGGCTGCCCCTCCAGGATGGCATCAGGAGGGAGGTGCTGTAGGCTACAGCCTGGGGGGGGGGGGGCTCCCGCAGAGCCGGAAGCAAGGCCCCATGACTACCAGCATGGCAGTACTCTCTCAGATTTCATAACATGAACATGACCACAGAGGGTTCACATACCCAGCTTTCTCTCCTCTTGGTGCTTTTGAATCAAAAGAAAGGATTATGGACATCTGACCAAAATTCTTTACTCTCTTTCTTCCTCAGAATTAAAGGAGACAATCTATTAACTACATCCATGGGTAGTGAAGGTGATTAGAGGAAAAAGCTAGTCAGATGTGGTGGCACACATCTGTAATTCCAGCACTGTGTGTGTGTGTGTGTGTGTGTGTGTGTGTGTGTGTGTGTGTGTGTTGTGTTGTGTGTGTGTGTGCTGAGGCAAGAGGATCATGAGTTTAAAACTGGCCAGAGCTACATAGTAAGACCCTGCCTCAAAAAAGAATTGATATTCGCTATTTACTAACAGCTCACTGCTTACAATGTGGTGAGTTATATTCTTTTCTATCTCCTCTTTCTCTCTGTCTTTTCCTAGCTTGTTACCCTTCCATACTTGGGGACAGTGAACCAACCTTTCCTCTTCACCCTACCCTAACTTTGGCGTTTACCAAATTACCCAGATTCTCTTTATGGCATTGATGCATCCATCACATATTATTTTAACCATAAAACCAAGGAAAAGTATTAACAAGGAAAGCACTCCCGTTTTCCAGATGAGGAAGCTGAGGTGAAGGAGAGGGTTGGGAACATACCCCCCCTCCCCTCTGCTCCCCGGAAAGAGCAGAGCTGAGTGTAAAACACAAGCCTGTATGACTAGAGTGTGATGGGGGGGGAGCAGACTCAATCTTCCTGGCACTTTCTTCACCCCAGCCAGGTTCAGACTTTGGTCGTAGTGAACAGGACCAAGGCCGTGTGCTTCTGACTATCCCCGCAAGTCTCTCCTCCAGGTGCCATTATTTATATCAAATGTGTCAGTTGAGATGGACACTCAGTACATTTGGACCAAATGGATGTCACCATGAATAAAGGAGCTGGAGCTGTGCCTGGCTGCCTCTGCCCTTCTCTAACTACAATCTCAGCTAGCTGAACTGTTTTACTTACACTACATTCTGCCTTGGGCACCCCAGAGCCAGATGGGAATGAGTCAGCACCGGAGGGTAGCCACCCTTTCCCCAGGGTACAGTCGGTCGCTATTTTCATTCCCTAGACTGTGAGCGCTGGGGACAGAGTGTTCATCCTTTTTATTTTTCTTTTGTTCCAAACAGAATATTATGAACAGCAGCAGACATTGAGGGGCAACTACCTCAAGTGGAGAGTTTGAAAAAGACAGTTATTACTCTCTCTCTCTCTCTCCTCTCCCGAATCTTGCCGGCCTTAGACTCACAGTCCTCCCATCCCAGTCTACTGTGTGCTAAACAAACATACATGCTCATTTGATTCTTGTCTTCTCCTTTATAGCAAGGGTCCCAGGCCAGGAACTGCTGCGTATATGTGTGTAAGATACTAAAATTAATTCCCAGAGTTGCTAAGAGTCTGGACAAGGGAGACTGGAAGAACAGGAGCCAAATGCATTGCTGGGTACGTTGAGAAAACAAAACAAATCCCAGTGTTGGGTCTGGAGGCTTCTGAAAAAGGTAACGGGACCTTTTTTTCCTGTTGACCTCTCAAACCATCTCACCCTGGGCCTTTTTTTTTTTTTTTTTTTTTTTTTTTCTGCTCTGGAGTTTATCAGAGACATCAGGGCCAGGAGTATAGCAGGACTAAAGTTACTGGGACAAAGCTGTAGGCAGGTCAGTGCTCCACAGGGGAGTCCCAAGGGCCTGCAGGCAGCCACTGCCACCAAGAACTTCTAAGGCCAAGAAAGGGAAGCCTCGAAGCCAAACATCCCTGCACGGTCCCAGGCAAATGTGTTCCTCATCAAGACAGATACAAACAGAGTTTATTAAAAAGCCTCCTAAAAGGACATTCCAAATCACCAGCAGGCCTCCTCGAGGTGACTGTCCATTCTCTTACGTACTCTCATTCCAGCCACGATGGAGCTTTTCAAACAGCAAGTCACCCATGTGTCTAGGAAGGAAAATAAACACACAGCCCGAGGTGACCCGGCTCTCAGTGCGAGCATGCACTCCGTGACACTGCGGCTAGTCGGGTCGATAAGAATGACCCAGGAATGGAGGACACACAGGGAATTGAGACCTCTTAGTCTGTGGGGTTTGAACCTCCTCTTTGTACCCTAATAGTGGCCCACCAGGCAGAGGAAGCACCCCTGGGGCTGTAGAAATGGGGGTTTGCTGTAGTGGAGTAAGCTCTGAGTTGGAAAGGCCACGGGTCTTTGTGCGTTCTGAGAGGGAGGATTTTACCTCCAACTAATTGGAAAATTTTCATCTGTGAAACTGGTGATTTTCTTTTCCCAGTAGATGGGAGCGAGAGTTCTTTAGCTGGAGTTGGACTCGGGGTTCTTAGAGGTTGGCCCAAAGCATGTTTTGGGTATTGGGCTACTTATGTCTCTCAACTTAGGGGAGGAACGATTTATTTTAGTTCATGGTTTCAGAGAATTTAGTCCTTGGTTGCCTGCCTACGTGCACTTGAGAAGAACATCATGGTGGCAGAAGGGTGTGGCTGAGGAGAGCTCTTCACTACTGGGCTAACCAGGAAGCAGGAAGGAAGACAGGAAGTGTCCAGGAACCCCAAAGGCCTTCCCCCAGTAATTTGCTTTCTTCAGCAGGGTCCCATTTTCAAAGTTTCCAGAACCTTCCAAAATGGTGTCACCATTGGGAATAGAGACACTTCACATGCAAATTAAAACAGGTACCCCCATGGATCCTGTGGGAATTGTGGCATTATACAGTTTTCTCCTGTGAGGTGAGCCAAGACTGCTTTTTACATAATCTGAGTACACAAGAGGACTGGTAAGTTAACAAAGGGGAGCAAAGATTCTATCTCAAAGATCTTTGGTTGCCATCGCCTCTTTTGTTATTTTGGGCATCTTTATTTCCTAAACCATCACTCCAAGGACAGGATGACATAATCACCACCTCTGGCCTTTGGTGTGAGCATCTGTACCAGGATCTAAACAGCTAGCAAAGACTGCGATACATGAGTATAGTTGTTTTTTTTTGTTTTTTTGAGACAGGGTTTCTCTGTAGCTTTGGAGCCTGTCCTGACTAGCTCTGTAGACCGGGTTGGCCTCGAACTCACAGAGATCCACCTGCCTCTGCCTCCCAAGTGCAGGGATTACAGGCATGCGCCGCCACCACCCGGCTGAGTATAGTTATTGTTACCCCCCTAAAATAGTGTGTGTGTGTGTGTGTGTGTGTGTGTGTGTGTGTGTGTGTGTGTGTGAAGGTGTGTGGATGTGTGAAGGTGTGTGTGTGAAGGTGTGTGGATGTGTGAAGGTGTGTGTGTGTGTGTGTGTGTGTGTGTGTGTGTGTGTGAAGGTGTGTGGATGTGTGAAGGTGTGTGTGTGAAGGTGTGTGGATGTGTGAAGGTGTGTGTGTGTGTGTGTGTGTGTGTGTGTGAAGGTGTGTGTGTGTGTGTGTGTGTGTGTGTATGTGTGTGTGAAGGTGGTCTGTGTCACAGTGTATATGTGGAAGTCAGAGGACAGACAGTTTGAAGGAGCTGATTCTCTCTCTCCAATGAGGGATCAAATTCCAGGCAGTTCAGTTTGTCAGGTTTGGCAGCAAGCCTTTTCCTGTTAAGCCTTGCTGCTCACCCTATGGTTACTTTTACTGTTTAACATGTATATTACATTTGTTTATTTACCATTTTAGGGAGGCAAGGAGTGTCTGGAGAAGAAAGGAAGAGTAGAAGAAGAAAGAGGGAGCCCATAGCAGGTAGGGAAAACTTGATGCTGATACAAATCAATTTATAGGCCCAGGGAGATGGCTCAGCAGTTAAGAGCTCTTGTTGCTCTTGCAGAGGACCAGGGTTCAGTTCCCAGCACCCACTCAGTGGCTTACAATCATCTGTAATTCCCATTCCAGGTAATCTGATGCCCTCTACTGGCTGATGTGGGCACTGCATGAATGTGGTACACAGACATATGCAGGCGAAACATCCATACACATAAGATAAAAATAAATATACCTTAAAAAGACTTCTACTTATAACAATTTATTGATAGTTTCCTGTAGCTGGAGTTTTCCTGCCTGGCCCACAGTCAGGACAAATCTCTCTTACCCGCCAGTCCCACAGTCGATCAGACCCAACCAAGTAAGCACACAGAGACTTACATTGTTTACAAACTGTATGGCTGTGGCAGGCTTCTTGTTATCTGTTTCTTCTATCTTAAATTAACCCATTTCTATTAATCTATAAGTTGCCACGTGGCTTGTACCTTACATCTTTCTTGTCATGGCGGTGGCTGACAGCATCTCTCTGCCCCAGCCTTCACTTCCCAGCATTCTCCTCTTCCTTGTCCTGCCTACCCTATCCTTCCTGCCTGGCTACTGGCCAATCAGCACTTTATTTTAACCAATCAGAGCAACACATTTGACATACAGACCATCCCACAGCAGTTTCCTACGAACAGGTACTGTAGGTAGAGACTTCAGAAAGTACCTCTTGTGACAGTTCCACACTACACATCACTAAGAAGGGAAATGAGGCTCAGGGAGTTTCAGTGGTGGTCCAAACCCAAGGCGTGGACAGGAGGAACTGAGACAGATTGCTTGATGCCACAGCCTGGCTCTCAGCCTCTCATTGATCTCTAGTTTTGAGGCACGGGCTGCCCTTCCACTAAGGTTTCGGAACATGCACCTCTCTCTGGGAAGAGTCCAGCTGGAGTTGCTAATGACACTGTTGGGGAGGTTCTTCCTGTCACAGAGCTGTGGACAAAGTCAGGGAAACATGTGGCCAATTTTGGTGACTCCAGCTTTCCTGGCTGTCAACTTGTGATTGTGTACCCTGCTGCCCCGTGCACACTACAGGAGAGCTATGAGAAATCCCCTGTTATGTAGGCCACCCAGTTTTATTCCATCAGCATTCCCAGGTGAGGCCAGGGAACCAGCATCTTGTTGAACACTTTGGCTGGTCCAAAGAGCACCTAGGCCTGAGAACCCCTCATAAGACAACCAGCTGGTACTGAGACTCTGTTTCCATTCACAGAGTAGGTGAGGGTGCTGCAGGTTGGAAGTGGAGGGTATGTTGAGGCAAGGATTATGCATGGGTAGGAAGGTGGTACAAAGGGAGAGATCAAACACTGCAGAGGGATGTATGAGACCAAGGCACAGACAGCCTAGGTGTCAAGTCATGGCAGAGCTGGGAATCACAGCAACGACTGATGGTAAGTGACTGGGGTTTCTGGGAGATGCCATTAGCAGCTCAGGGGTGAAATTTTCTAAGACTCAGTTCTGTACCCAATTCTTTGATTAAGCCAGTGGTTCCCCATGACACGAATCTTAAATGGTCTTATTAATAAAAAAAAACCTGGGGCCAGATATTGGGGTGAAAGCTGAAAGATCGGAGAAACAGAACAAGCCACAGCCAACCTCACCTTGCCAACTCCTCAGCTGATCCTCTTTCCACAAATCCTCAGACTAAAAGCCACTGAGTCCTCACCTGGAAGGGATCTCAACGGAACTACCTAAAAAGCCCTAGTTCCTGGTCCTCACATCTTATATACCTTACTGTTTCCTTCCATCACTTCCTGGGATTTAAGGCATGTGTCCTTCCCAAACAAAGATGTGAGATCTCAAGTGCTGGGATTAAAGGTGTGTGCCACCAAGCCTAGCTCTGTTCCTAGTGGCCTTGAACTCACAGAGATTCAACAGATCTCTGCCTCCTGAATGATAGAATTAAAGGCATGTGTGCCACCACTGTCTTGCCTCTATGTCTAATCTAGTGGCTGTTCTGTTCTCTGACCCCCAGATAAGTTTATTAGGGTACACAATATATCAACCACAGTTCCCAACCTTTCTCATGCTGTATCCCTTTAATATAATTTCTTATGTTGTGCCCCCCCATAAAATAATTTCTTTGCTACTTCATAGCTGAAATTTTTCTACTGTTTTGAATCATAATGTAGATATGATATGCAAGATATCTGATATACAACCCCTGTGGAAGGGTCGTTTGGTCTCCCCAAAGGAGTCACAACCCATAGGTTGAGGACCACTGGCTTATTCCATCTTCTCCCCAACTAGACTCACCCACGGCAAGAACTTATATCATCACTTGACTTCCAGGTTCCCATTTCTAGCTCATATGATTCCTCAGAACCTCAATCTATTCATATTGTGACTCGTCTGATATCTTTATTTGGATGGCACCCAAGCACCCAGTATCCTTACAGACTATCTCCAGCCCAATCTTGTACATGGTGAATACTGGACTCTTCCTTCTCCCTCACTGTCCTGTCTGTCACCAATGGCTCAATGTACCTGTTCTCTTGGCACCCTTTAAAAACATGTCCATCCGGCCAGGCGGCCGGCGGTGGCTCACATCTTTAATCCCAGCACTTGGAGGCAGAGGCAGGCGATTAGATATAGAGGCTAGACAGTAGTGGCACACTATCACTCTGGAGGCAGAGATATATCAGGATCTTTGTGAGTTCAAGGCCACACTAGGAACAGAGCCAGGTGTGGTAGCACTCACCTTTAATCCCAGCACTTGAGATCTCATGTCTTTGTTTGGAAAGGACACATGCCTTTAATCCCAGGAAGTGATGGCAGGAAGCAGAAAGGTATATAGATCCAGAACTGGCACCAAAACTACACAGAGAAACCCTGTCTCAAAAAACCAAAACCAAACAAAACAAAAAACAAACAAAAAACAACCCCCCAAAAACAAACAAAAATCTCAAACTCCCAAACAACCATGTCCACCCTTGTCCTCTTCACTCCTGTCTGAATTGCCATGCCTCTAGCTAAGGGACCACCATCTTCGTTTATTGAGTTATATATTTGGCAGTTCATTCATGCTTACACGATGGCTTATGTCTGTCACCCCATTAGTTTATATCTTCTGTAAGGGCAGGGACTAGAAGTTACATATTCTCAGCATCTTACCTCACACTCAGTAAATATGTGCTGAATGCCTGATTTTACACTTTCAGTTGATTTGAGGGTTATTGATATGGTGCTTTCTTCAATACAGACTGCTGCTTTTCAAGCTGAAATTGGTGGCAATGTGCTCAGATGACTGTGTGTTCCACACAGTCTAGGGGTATAGGCATTGTCCATAAAGGTTGAACGAGGAGATTTGAGGGGACCAAATGCTCTGAGATGAGAGCCAGCCACACAGCAGGGCATGCACATATGTACACACACTTGTGTGTATCCCTGATAAGCTCTGGTTTACTTACTTGGTAGGCATCTTTATCTGGGGAATGAATTATAAAACCAGTTTCACATTATTTCCGAAATAATGAAGCTAACAAAAAGGGAAAACTAATTTGATGACGCCTGGCTTTCTGGCAAAGGAAAAAATAGAAAATAGCATTTTTCTCAACTGCCCTTTGAAAGTGCTTCTCTTGGTCAGAGCAGTTCATAGGTAGAAACATGATGATTCCAAACCTACTCCATATTGGCTCCTGCTGAGGGCAAAAGATTGAGCTAACTCTGGACCATGGCCTCATAGGTCAAGTCAAGATTACATCATGCTGCCTCTGTCATCAGAACAGCCCATAGAAAGGTCATGCAAAGGAGTCTGGGATTCTAGCAGAGTGGGAGATAGAGAAGACTTGAAGGGAAGGCTTTTGATTCCGGTCCTTTTTCAGATCTTCCTATCCTAAGGTGCATCCCCAAGGAAACTCCCCAGCTTTATGATGGCAACTGATTGCTTTTCTTGCTGTTAAGGGGAAGCCAAGTTTCCCTAAGGCAGAAATCACCGGAGTTCCACTCCACTTATCTGTCTTACCTGCCAGGGTGCTCAGGACTTGCTTGGTGAGGTGGTGGTTGATATATTGTGCATCCCAATAAACTTATCTGGGTGTCAGAGAACAGAACAGCCACTACATTAAACATAGGTTTAGGCAGTGGTAGCACACACCTTTAATCCTAGCATTCAGGAGGCAGAGATCCATCTGGATCTCTGTGAGTTCAAAGCCACACTGGAAACAGCCAGGCATGGTGACTCACGCCTTTAATCCCAGGAAGTGATGACAGGAAGCAGAAAGGTATATAAGGCGTGAGGACCAGGAACTAAGGTACTGTTAAGCTTTTAGGCTTTTGAGCAGCAGTTCAGCTGAGATCCATTCAGATAAGGGCACAGAAGCTTCCAGTTTGAGGAAACGAGATCAGCTGAGGAATTGGTGTGGCCAGGTTAGCTGTGGCTGGTTCTGTTTCTCTGATCTTTCAGCGTTCACCCCAATACCTGGCTCTGGGTTTATTTTTATTAATAAGACCTTTTAAGATTCATGCTACAGTGAGGGCAGAGGTATAGTTGAGAAGTTGTTAGGAATTAAATCTGGAATTAGAGAAACTAAGCTTACTTCCTGGATCTGCCACTTCCTGGGTGAGAATTTGGGGGCAATTTCCTTACTAAGATTTAGCCTGTTCTCTCACCTGTGAGAGGGGATGATGATGCTAGTCATGTTATTATATAAGGTTTTGTGAGTTGGTACCACTGGCTCAGTACCTAGCAACAGGAGATGTACCAGAAATTCCTGTGTGTGTAATTCACTAGAAGTAAGTTCTCAGGCTTTCCACGTCCACTACTCATTTGGATTTAAAAAAAAAAAGAAAGAAAGAAAGAAAGGAAAAGAAAAATGGCTGGGCAGCGGTGACGCACGCCTTTAATCCCAGCACTTGGGAGGCAGAGACAGGTGGATCTCTGTGAGTTCGAGGCCAGCCTGGTCTACTGATCGAGATCCAGGACAGGCACCAAAAACTACACGGAGAAACCCTGTCTCAGAAAAGAAAAAAAAAAAGAGAGAGAGAGAGAAAATGAAAGAAAGAAAAATAGAGACCGCTTCTCTCCTGCTGTCTTATGAAACGAAGCCTCAGTTTAGAACCCACCTATCTGGCAGACTAAATGTCATCAGGAGACCTGAACTAGAGTATAACATCCCCAGGCGGCTGGCAGCCTCTCACTTGTATATATATTGCAGATGGCAGCACCTAATGCTGTTTGTTATCTACTTTACTCTTTATTTACGTTTATTTAAGCAGATATTTTCTTAAACTAGCAGTCAAACCCAGAACCTTAAACATGCTAGGTGTGTGCCACATCCCAACTCCCCATTTTTGTTTCTCCTGAGGCAAGGAATTGTTAAATCGCCTAAGATAGCTTGGAACTCCTGATCTTCCCATCTCAGTCTCCTGAGTATCTGAGATTTTGTGTGTCACCACACCTACTTTCTTTGGAACTCAAAGAGGCGGTTGTTCATAGCCGCTAGAGAGTACAGAGCAGGAAGACCCACTTATTCTTGGGCTAAAACTCCAACCACCCCATACAGATGACCCCTAATGAGGTCAATAGAGAGCAGAGGCAGTGAGTGTCCTGCTCTCAAAGGGTTGCTCTGCCTGGTGTGAGCTTGACTGGAGGGATGGGCTGAGTGAGGAGCCCCAGCCTACTCCTTAGGCTGCCATCTTGTGGCAACCCTCTTAGTCCAATTCTGCCGGCCAGTTCTAATGTCTTCAAAGACGCCCCTCCTTGGTGTCTTACATACAGCACTAACATGTTTTGACACGTGGGGCTCCGAGTCTTAACCTCCTCTGGAGAAAAAGCAGAATGAACAGACAAGTCCAGAATGGGGCTCCTCCACGTAGGTCATTCAGCCCAGCAGTGGTTTCAGGGTGACCAGGTGATGTGTCTGGGGCAGCATGGTGCCAGCAGCAGGGGGATCTACCACTTATGTGGCTGAGTACTTCCCATATATGAGTCTATTTACTCCTAACAACAACCTACTGAACCACACCCTGCTTTTCACCCCCACCCCTGACAGGCTCTTACCATGTAGCCCTAAATAGCTTAGAACTTGATATGTAGGTCAGGCTGGCCTTGAACTTAACAGAGATCGCCTGCTTCTGCCCCCTCCCCCAAATGCTTGGATTAAAGGTGTGTGCCATTCCCTGGCCTGTTCCCCCCATTTATAGATGAAGAAACCAAAGCATGGAGACATTAAAGCTCAAAACCTTGAAGCAAATTTGTGATAGAGTTGGAATTCAAAATTAAGGTTTTTCTAACTTGCAAACCTGGGTTCTACAACCCTCCTCCTGGCCCCCTGAACAGCCCCGGAGGATAGGCCCTGGAGCTACAGACCTAGGAGTCTGTCCTCACCTCACCTCAAAGTGGAGCTTCCTCACAGGGAGTAGAAAGGACCAAATGAGCATGTTCATATCCTTAGACAGATGAGGGCTCAGAAGGTGGGTCTTCCCTTTGGTTTGGAAGGGCAGAAGTGGGAGGGCTCACCTTCCTGGTTGGTCCCTCTACCTTTTAAGCCTGTTCTTCCTCCTTTCAACTCCAAAACCACTTTTGGTTTTAACATCAGGAGCTCCTTGACCCTGTGGCTCACTCCCTCATCCAATCAGCTGGGCTGCACAGAAAAGGCAGTGCTGTTTAATGTAATTAGCCTTGAACTAGAATTTCACAAGTTTTCCCCCCAACTCCAGTCTTTCTGAGACTCAGTTTCCTCATCAGTGAGACAGGAGAGTTGTCCATACACTGGGCTAGTGTGCATATGTGGTGCATATGCAGCCACTTCCTGATTCTACATCCACCGTAGACCATGATTAATCAATTGCAGCATCTTCGTTCGTGATCCTGAATGTGGCACAGAGTCCTCCCTCACACATGGAGGCAATCACTGTCAACCACTTAGAGTTGAAATGACAGAGCCTCTTGGATATTTCTGGAGCTATTTGCTGTCTAAGGACCCATTTGGCTCTGCCACTGTGACTCTATTACCAGACCTGGCGGTGCTCTGAGAGAAGGGCAGGGGGCATAAGTCTGACCCTGGCTACAGAGGTATGTAGCAGCTTTGTCACCTTGGGCAAGTGGCTTACATTCCCTGAGCTCTATTTTCTAGTTTGTAAAATGGGAGTTTTCACACATGCTTTCTTCCTCAGCATTGCCATGAGAACAAAACTGTGGGAGCCCGTTTTCAGGTTCCTTGTGGCTTTACCCAGCAGGTCCACAAAGAGAAGATGATTAGGACCATGGGCCTGAGTGCAGGTGTCTGAGATGGCCTGCACTTGGCTGTGCTGGGGGGTGGGGGTGGGGAGGAGGTCTTTTGCTCCACCCTTTGGTGTCTCTATAAATACCCTGGGGTAGAGCCAGTCATAGCCTGTTGGAAAAGGTTCCAGGCCCTCTCGAGGCTATCCTGTATTTTCTATCTGTTTGTCTCCGCACTATAAGTCCTTCTATCTAATATTTCCTGCTGTTCACACTCAAGAAAACTCTGGGGAGCTGTGGGGTTGGTGGGTAAATGCTCCTCAGAAGGACGCCATGAATAGGGACTAAAGGGGACTCGAGAGAAAAGGGGGGACTCGAGAGAAAAGGGGGGACTCGAGAGAAAAGGGGGGACTCGAGAGAAAAGGGGGGACTCGAGAGAAAAGGGGGGACTCGAGAGAAAAGGGGGGACTCGAGAGAAAAGGGGGGACTCGAGAGAAAAGGGGGGACTCGAGAGAAAAGGGGGACTCGAGAGAAAAGGGGGGACTCGAGAGAAAAGGGGGGACTCGAGAGAAAAGGGGGGACTCGAGAGAAAAGGGGGGACTCGAGAGAAAGGAAAATAATAGTTTTATTACAGAGTTTTTGGTGAAAGTGCTGAGTCAGCCCTGCCAGTGGAAAGTGGAAAGTGGGATGCCAGTGTTAAGGAATACATATATTATGTATTATTGAGGGGTAGGGGTTTTATCCTCAAGAAAAGGAAAAACAGACTGGAAGGATGTCCAAGGCTACAGCGCAAAATTCTCTTCTGTCAAAAATTTCTATCTTCTATCCCTTTTTCAATTTCTTTCTGTGAAAAATAAGTATAGGGTATAGGATAGTAATATAGTGTAGGAAAAACTCAAGTGTAAGATCGTGTAGAAAAATATAAGGCAATGAGACAGAAAAACTCAATTTTCTAACTTGGGGGCTATGAACGCAAACTGGGGAAAAAATCTTTTTTCGAGCTTTACAGGTAGTAAAAAAGCTCTTTGAGCTTATGGGGAAGAGAAAGTTTCCTATGGAAGCTTTTGACCTGGGGACAGCTGAAATGCTAAATCCAAGTGACAGGAGAAAGTGATTTCTCCCTGAGGCAAAAATGCGGGTGTAAATCGCCAAAAAGCTTAAAGTTCAGAAGTTTTGGGAAAAGTTGGTCTTTCTCTCTTGGGGGGAAAAATCTTTCTTTTAAACTAAAAGCTTTTCTTGGAAAATTTGGGGGGGGGAAATCTCTTTAAAAAACCTTAATCTTTCTCAAAAGCTCTCTTAAACTTAAAAACTAAAGCCTTTAACTTTCTCAGAAGGACAAAAATTAGAATCGCCTGAAGATACGAGTATGGGGGCCACCTGTGATTAGCTCTAAGGGAAACAACAAACTTAAGACAGCAAAATCTCTCTAAGTTCTTTCAAGCTTTAAAAATCCTCCCTGCAAGACAGGAGGCAGGGATGGAATTCCTAAAAACCTTTCTAATCTGTCTCTTCAAGCTAGTAAAAAGCAGTGGGTCAAAGTCCCCAGAGGACTTTGGGGAGAGTAAGGGTGAAGAGCCACAAAGAGAGCCTGATAGGGTAGGAAACTTTACCTGAGGAAAGCAAAAAAGCCAAGCTTTTCAGTTAGAGCCAAGCTGAGGCATCAAGGGTTTTGTTTCTGAGTGAGTTATAAAAAGGTGCTCCTAATCTCCCTAACGCAAAGATCACCTGAAGCAATGCAAACTGTTAGCATTGTATCCTCGCTTCTGACCAAAAACCCAGAGGCGACTAGCCAGTGCCTCTGAGTTGGAGTGCATGTGGGGATACTAGGGTTCCTGCAGTTGCAAACTTCCTGGAGCACAGAGCTGAGGCAGGAAGGTGCAGGGCCCAGGGGAAGATTGCTAATGAACAAACACAGCTAAAGCCGGTGGGAATGGCAGAGTTGTCCACTTTCCTATAAGTCCTGGGTTGATAGGTCGATAGCTGCAAAAAGAAATCTGAGAAAAAGCTTTCCTATCAGGGTAAGGACCTTTCTGGGAAAGCAGGAAAGCTGAACTGTGTCTGAAGCAGTTGTGCTGCTGAGTCAGAACGCTGTCTGAGGAAAGAGCCCAGCCAGGGCAGAACAGAACTATCCAGGAGTAAAGCTTTCTTTTGTCAGAGAAAGCATCTCTTTGAGAAAAGCTTTGTTTCAACTGACTCCCAGGGACTGTAGCCCTGAGGGGTGATTGCCTCTGGCATAAGCTCTGTCCTTGAGCACCCAGACAAACACAACCCACTGGGGGACTGGGCCAGGTGAAGGCCTGATGAGGCAAAACACCTGTCCTAACAGGAGTTTAGAAATGGCCAAAACATCCCTTGTTAGATTTTCAATCTGTCCGCAAACTCCACAGACCCCGAAAACGGAAAGCCCCTACCTTCAGTAGCAGGGAAAGCCACCACTGTAGGGTCGGAAACTCTTTTTGGGGTAGAGGGAATAAACTGAGACCAAACTGGGAACTGTCTGGGAGAAAGATTCTGAAGAAACAGACGGGACAGATTCCTCCCCAGAAAATGCATGACCTGTGAAAGCTGCTAAGGGTTTGAGGCAGATTGGGGGGAAGAAAGCCCCTACCTCCAAAGGCAGCTAGTGGAGGAACAGAGTAGTAGCCTGAGATACCTGAAGCTCTGCATCTGTTGGGGAGGAAAAAGTGAAATATGATAAAGATCTGTCAGTGAGGGGAAAAAATCTCTGAAGGAGCTATGAAAAAGCTCTGTTGTAAAAGTTTGTTTTTTTCACTGACTGGCTAAGGCAAACACAAGCCCAGAGGAAAGTTACTATCAGGAATGCCAGCCTCAATGCACATGAGGCAGGTGCAGTTCTAATTCTGGGGGGCCAGTGTCAAATGAAGGAGAGACACCTGTTGAAGCCAGCTCAGAACAGAAATCTCCTGATGTCCCATAATTGAAAACTTAAAACGCTTGGTTCAAATCTCTTGTTGGAAAAGCAACTTCTAAAGTAAGCCCAGTAAAAGAGAACCTGTTGACTCCAGGACCCAAAAAGAACTATGGGAAATGGAGTCCATAAGCTAGCTCTTAACAGTGAGCTAATGAAGAGAAATGAATTCTGAGAAATGTATTTCAGCTAAAGATGGCCATACTGTACAAAAACTTTTCAGCTCAGAATGAAGTTTCTTCTCAAAGCAATACTAGAACGCTTAATCTTACCGGAACTCGGATCAGATAAAAAGCTACCTATAAAAGCAAACAAGCCACTTTAAAATCCTTAAAACAAGGGAAAGCAGTTTGTTTATACACTGAACGTTGTCTTAGCTATGAAGAAACTTATGTGAAATTTAAAAAAGTTCTTTGCCTTTTGAACTGCCTGCAATGAGTAATTTCTTTGCAAATCTAATGAGACAAGGAAACAGGCAGTCAAAAAAAAAAATGACTGCTTTATAGATGGGAAACTTCAGAAAATCTAGCTGTCTTACAAAAGAGTTGCTTCACCTGAAAGTTCCTTATAAGAAATCAATGCTAAATATCACAGCTGCTAACATCAGGAATTAAAGCTAATGAAGTGAAAATACTAAATCCTGAAAATGCTTTTTCTCAGGGTAAACTAATGAAGGATATGTTTCATGAAAGAACATCTATGTTTTTTACTCCTTTGAATAGTAACAGTTTTAGTGAAAATATTGGAACTAACAATCAAGTTAAAATGTTTCAACAAATTCAAGACACTATTCCACAAAAGCTGCCATGCTTTGTGGACCATATTAGAGCTCACTGTAATCTCCCTGGTCCTTTAGCTGAGGGTAATGCAATGGCTGATAAGCTAACAAAGATAGTAGCATTATCCCAAGTGGAAATGGCTCAACAGTCACATGCTGTTCTGGATGTATAGTAGTAAGGCATTTCAACAATTTTGTACCCAATGGGAAATTGTACATAAAACAGGTATTCCTTATAATCCTCAGGGACAAGGTATTGTAGAAAAGGCTCATAGCAGTCTTAAATACCACTTCAAGAAATAAAAATAAAAAGGAAGAAATTTACCCTCAATTGCCACATAATACATTATTAAATCATGCTCTTTTTGTTCTGAACTTTTTGTATATGGATGTCCATGAACAGTCTGCCACAGATAGATTTTGGCACAGTGACATCCAAGCAACTTTTTGTCAAGTGAAATGGAAAGATCCCTGCTTGGGATTATGGAAGGGTCCCGAAACTGTTAATATGGGGTCGAGGACATGTTTGTGTTTTCTCACAAGAGGAGAATGAAGCTGGGTGGTTACCAGAGCGTCTGGTAAGGAGCGTGGAACTAAGGAAGGTCAACTCCTTCCTATGACGTTCCTGTAAAGGAACCAGAATGAACATGGCTCAATTAGTGTTTCTGAGGTCTTATCACTGAAAATAGAGTTTGGAGCTGTGCTGCTTTTGGCTTTACTAGCTCCTTTAGAAAAGTACTTTATGTCACCTAATAGCTGTGCAGTATTTTGCAAAGAGCTTTACAGCAGCTAAATATGGTAATCTCACCCTCAGCGTGAAGTTTTTCCGTAGAACAAACCAAAAGTACTATAATAGAAACGTTTGTCTGAATTGAAGCACTTAGGGGAGCTATTATGAATTTGGGTGTAGGGACATCTTCCAGTTAAAAACCATTTACTTCTGACAGTGCATCTCTGCCGGTTCCCAAACAGCTGAGAGAACTCGGCAACTTTGGGGTGTGGCTTCATCCTGAGAATGTTACAGTTCCCTAGCAACTAGTATCACAACTCTATAACATTCACTAAATCCCAGTGTTGTATAGCAAAGCTGACTATAAACTCTAAACTTTAGAAATGATGTATGTACTTCCTGTCTAGTTAAGAGAATCTAATAGAGATAGTGATGATAATTAAGAGTAAGAAGTAGAAAAAGATGAAAATAAGATATGTGAGTTTGTAGAAATGATTCTGTTTTGTTAGATCTGTGTTAAGAAATCTTTTAGATGTTTGCTAAGTTAAATATATGCTAATGGTAGTCCTATATAAGTTTGTAAAACAGATCTATAGAGTTCCTTTAAGAATATAAGCTTGCAAGAAGTATCTAAGGTAGTCTTAAGACATGTAGTAATAAGCTTATAAGAAGTAAAGATGCTAGTTGTAAACTAAGTTTAAATAAATAAGATGGAATGAATAGAAGTATATAAGAAGTAATAAAATATATTTGCTAAAGTAGTTCTATAGTTTCCTTAAGGAGTGTAAATAAGTAGATGTTAATGTTATATGCGAGTTTTAAAAGTGTAAATGTTGAATGTGAGTCTAAATGCTTTGCAAGGAAAATGTTATATGTGAGTTTTTTTTTTTTAAAAAGTGTAAATGTTAAGTGTTAGTCTATTAATGTATATGGTGAAAGAACCTGAGACACAGAAGGTAGTGTCCTAGCAGTAGCAAAGCAGGCAGTCTGAATGGTTTCAAAAGCTCCAGGAGCCACTAAAAATGGCAGACCAGAACCAGCGCAACAAGGCATCCACAGCTGAGATTGTGGAAAAATCAACACAACACAGAAAAACCTGAGCTAACATAAAAATGGTGCGGTTTAGAATACTACTGTACCTAAAAAGGCCTCTGGCTTAGAGAATGAAAGTTGCAGAGATGCTTGTTTTAACTAAAATTGTTAACTGCAAAAAGTTTTGGTTGTAAAATGTCTCTTCATGTTTGGAAGTTGAAGTCTACCAGAATTTACTTTTTTGGAACTTTTTGAACCTAAAAAATGAGATAAAACTACAAGGATTTTGTTACGGAGTTCTTCATATTTGGAAGGCTCGGACCAGAATTTATTATTAGAATTTTGGCACTTAAGAAATGAAATGAACAATAGTGATTTCATTGCAATGGGATAATTTTTGAATTTACTTGTAGTGGTGACCTAGGAACTGTTTTCTGGAATTTGTGTTACAAATGGAACTGTTTATACTGAAAAGTTTGTTTTCTAACTAGGCTTGCGACTTTGCTTAAAAAATTATAAAGAGAAGGGAGACTTAATATTCCTTAGTCTATTTAATTTAAAAAATATTTTCTTATTGTTTGAGTGGATTAATGTCATGTTAGTAAGAAATGCAAATGGGTATACTAAGACTACTTTTAAAGTGTAAAGAGTTTTATTAAGAAACTGCTTTTGGGGGCTGGAGAGATGGCTCAGAGGTTGAGAGTGCTGCTTGCTCTTCCAAAGGTCCTGAGTTCAATTCCCAGCAACCACATGGTGGCTCCCAACCATCTGTAATGAGATCTGGTGCCCTCTTCTGGCCTGCGGGGATATGTGCAGACAGAACATTGTATACATAATAAATAAATAAATCTTAAAAAAAAACTGTTTGGATGTTTTGCTAAAAGTTTTCAAAGTGTTAATGGTTAGATTGAGAATATTGCTTTTCAATATGGGTTTGTAGGAATTGTATAATTTTAGGTTTTTTCTAACTAGGTTTGAGATTTTGTTTAAAAATTATAAAAAGGAGTTATGAGTGAATTAAGGTTAAATTATGTTTGCAGAAATTATGTTTAACCTATTGGTATTAATGCACCTTGGTATTGTGAAGTTAAGGAAATATTTAAGTTTGATGTGAATACATCAGAAGTTTTTCCTATGTTAGCAAGAAAATTCAAATGATTCTATTAAGACTTAAAGTTGTAAGACTGAGAAAATCGTTAACTATATATATAGCACCATATATGTTAATTCAAATGGTTCTGTTAAGAGTTTGCTTTGAGTTGTAAGATTGGGAGAATTGTGACTATGTATAGCAATATTTATGTTGACCTGTTAATGGTAATGATGGTAAGGGATTCTTTAAGTTTGCGATTGCATTAAGTTTTTGGATTAGAAAGGGCTTCAGGCAGCTAAGACTGCTGTAGTCACCTTGGACCTAATTCAAAAGAGAAATACCACCTTTATCATCCTCTACTCCCATTCCGGGAGGTGTAGCAGCTATGGAGATTGTTGTGAACTCTTAATAACGAGTTATTTTTTATATATATTAAGAAAGGAGGGGGGACCTGTAGGAGCCCATTTTCATGTTCCTTGTGGCTTTACCCAGCAGGTCCACATAGAGAAGATGATTAGGACCATGGGCCTGAGTACAGGTGTCTGAGATGGCCTGCACTTGGCTGTGCTGGGGGGAGTTCTTTTGCTCCACCCCTTTGGCGTCTCTATAAATACCCTAGGGCAGAGACAGTCAGGGCCTGTTGGAAAAGGTTCCAGGGCCTGTTGGAAAAGGTTCCAGGGCCTGTTGGAAAAGGTTCCAGGGCCTGTTGGAAAAGGTTCCAGGGCCTGTTGGAAAAGGTTCCAGGGCCTGTTGGAAAAGGTTCCAGGGCCTGTTGGAAAAGGTTCCAGGGCCTGTTGGAAAAGGTTCCAGGGCCTGTTGGAAAAGGTTCCAGGGCCTGTTGGAAAAGGTTCCAGGGCCTGTTGGAAAAGGTTCCAGGGCCTGTTGGAAAAGGTTCCAGGGCCTGTTGGAAAAGGTTCCAGGGCCTGTTGGAAAAGGTTCCAGGGCCTGTTGGAAAAGGTTCCAGGGCCTGTTGGAAAAGGTTCCAGGGCCTGTTGGAAAAGGTTCCAGGGCCTGTTGGAAAAGGTTCCAGGGCCTGTTGGAAAAGGTTCCAGGGCCTGTTGGAAAAGGTTCCAGGCCCTGTAGAGGCTATCCTGTATTTTCTGTTTATCTCCGCTTCTATCTAATATTTCCTGCTGCTCACACTGAAGAAAACTCTGGGGAGCTGTGGGGTTGGTGGGTATCGCCCCACACAAAATCACTGTAGCTTTTTGTAGGTGGGCCTCCACATACAGCTACACCCTCTGCATTTTAGAACAGGGCCTGGTCTAGAGCAGCAGAGAAGAATTTTAAATCTGCAGAAAGAGACAAAACTACAGACCCATGCAGAATGTCTAACGAAGTGGTACTCAAGTCTTTCTGGAATATCCAGCTAGTGACTGGAGCCCTTGCAGCATGTACATTCCAAGGCTCCAAGGAGATCATCCATATGGCTGAGGTGGGGCCTGGGCATCCTATTTTTCAGCAGGCCTTCCTGGGAATCCTGCTGCAGGCAGTCTTGGAAGCATGGGCTCAGGATTAGAGTGGAAGTTAATACTCTTGAGGGGGCCTCCCTTTATGCCCATTGCTTTCTAGGAGTTGGATCAGACGGTGATTTGGAGTTGAGTGCTTCTGCACCAGGGAGGGGGGACACAGGGAAGGATGGTTGTCTGCTTCTCCCACTCTGCTGGTCCCCAGGTGACAGAGGCTCTTAGCTCTTACACTCAAGCCCGAGAGGTACACTCAGAAGGGTCACAAGTCAAATGAGAGCTCCAGGATCTAGGCTCATTCTCAGCTGTCCTGTGCGGGTCCTGCATAACTCTCCCCAACCTGAGCCACAAGCCCAAATCGTGCTCCTTGTGAAGAAACAATCAAGAACAGACTGGGGTGTGTGTGTGTGTGTGTGTGTGTGTGTGTGTGTGTGTGTGTGTGTGTGTGTGTGTGTATTTGGCTGTCTACGTGGCTCCTAAAACCAGAAGTACAAAGTGAAAAGCAAACGTAATGCTCTGGCTTTTTTTCTTCTCTGCCCTCAACAAACAGATCTTTGCGAAGTCCCGTGTTAGGTAGAAACAGAAGTCTCTTAACCTGGTGCTTCAGTGTGTGCTAATGTAGCCTGTATGGAGATGGCTCCCATCGCAGGAACCCACACAGGCTCTCTGCTTTCAGAAACAGGGCTCAGTGGGCACAGCCTGCCATTCTTCTGGTGTCTTAGCACTGGCTTCAGTGCTTGTGGTTCTCAGGTGGCTATACAGCCCCCATCCCTGTGATAATGTCTTAGTTCCTTTCTCTCCCTGAGTTCATCTATGGTCCCCTCCCTCCATTCAGGTACCCCAGGTACCCCACTGTGTCTGCTTCAGAGAGTCTTCAAACCTTACTAACTCATGACCAGTTCACCAGGACCTAGGACAAGCAAGCCACCATCAAACTTGGGTTAAAGGAAGCCTAGCCTGAGCCACATGCCTGCTTTTGCTTGGTCTTAGGTGGCTAGGAATGTTCTGGAGAATGCTCTTGCTGAAGAGAAGTGTTCCCTGGATATCACACATGGAAGTGCCTCCCACCCTCAGTACCCAGCCGTCTGCACACTAGACCCAGACTCCTCCAGGCCTCCTTGCTGCCCTAGCCAGTGCTTCCTTTCTCACAAGGGAAACCAGATGGATGGGGTGGGCAGTGAGGGTGGCTTAGAGGGACCTAGGGAGAGTTGAACTTCTGATCCCACCCACTGCCCCAAACTGCTTCTGAAAGGGTTCATCCATGAACAAACCCCCACATTTCTTTTACGTCCCAATCACCAAGAATCTGATCCTTTATTTAGTCCTGAAACTCAGAAGCTAATCCTTTATTTATCTCTACTGTAATCTCAGTTTGGGTGCTGTATGGAACATTCCACTTGGGAGCAGACCTCTAGGATTTCAGAAGGACCCCCAGTTGGGAAAGGGTAAGGGCTTAGGAGAGAAAGTAAAACCAGGCTAGGCATGTTTTGTCTCCTTGTGTGAGCTGGAGGAAGAATGCAGCTCATTTGGGTGCCTGGGATGGGTAATGAGCCATGGGCAAGCTCCCTGATCACTTAGCCACAAAGGATGGGCCTGGTATGACGCAAAGCAAGGCAGACTGGCTGAAATTATCTCATGGGTTTTTCTCAGTGGCAGCTTGGCCCTAAAGCCAGAGAGAGGATCACTGAAAGTCATTCATGAGGGATCCATCTCCATGATCTAATTACCCCTGGAAGCTACTGCCTCTTGCTACTAGCATATCAATTACCAGGTGTTCAACATAGGAATTTATAGGGATTATAAATGTTCAGATTATGGCAGAAAGGAAGTAAATTGTTAAGATCTGTCTTAGTCGGTGTTCTATCTTTGAAGAGACACCATGACCATGGCAACTCTTATAAAGGAGAACGTTTAATTGGGGCTGGCTTACAGTTTCAGAAGTGTACTCCATTGTCCTTATGGTGGGGAACATGGCGACATGCAGGCAAACATGGTTTGGAAGCAGCTGAGAGTTCCACATCTGGATTTGAAGGCAGCAAGAAGAGAGAGACAATGGGCCTGGCTTGAGCTTTGGAAACCTCAAAGCCCACCCACAGGGACATACTTCTCCCGACAAGGCCACACCCATTCTAACTCTGATATGTAGGATATCTGGTATTTGACCCTTGAGAAGCACTGGTTTGGGGGGGTCATCTTTGAAGTAGACTCTCTTGCTCCCAGCAGTCATTAACTTCTTTAAAATTTTTTTTTTCATATAATAGATTCTGACTGGCTTCTCCCTCTTCTCCCAGTCCTTCTGTCTTCCCCAGCACCCCTCCACTCCCCCTGTCCCCCAGATTCACAACTCCTCTTCTCTTTCCCTTCAGAAAAGAGCAGACCTCTCAGGAACCCCAGCACGTTGAAGGAAGAGGTAGGAGGGTCTAAGTTTGAGGCCAGGTTGGCTTACACAGAAAGACTGTGTCTCAAATTAAATAAATAAAAAGTAAAATAATCAATAGACTATAGTATATTCATATGGAAGTCAAATCTTTATTAGAAATAAACCACACACATTTATGCCATGTTTTTAAAATACAGTTTAGTAAAAAAGCCAAGCAAAGAATATGGTATCAGTTAGGAAATTTCATTGTTCACAAAACACTATAAATGTCACCTTTTATATCTGTCCATACTTTTTTTTTAATAAACAGCATTCATATACTGACTGGCCTGGTAACAACTTGGTTATAATGGCAATCTTTTTTCCAGAGAATGTTATAAGGGTGGTGTGTGTCAAAAGATATTGATGACATTATACACAATAGTTTTAAAAAAGGACTCTAAAATAGTACTAAGGGACAACTGCCAATTCTGGGTTATGGCTCATTACCATGAACAATTCTTGAAAACCAATTAGATAGATGTCTGTGCTTTGGAATGGAGTGTGCCATGATGAATAATTGTGCCTTTTATTATCCCAAGGAGAAATCAAGATAAATTCCAAACTTCACGGACATTTGGGAGTGTTGGTTAGATTAAGTACAGTATAGCAGAGCACTGGATAACCCCTCTCATTTGCTTTTGAGACAGGATCTTACTATGTAGCCCTGCATATCATGAACTTCACTTCTGTAGACCAGGCTAGCCTTGAACTCAGAAAAATCTGCCTACTTCTGCCTGAGTGATGGGTGTTAAAGTGTGTAACACCACAGTTCATTTGCTGTTGTAGTATTACTTTAAGAGGTGTTACATTCATTTATGTTGTGGAACAATTGCTTTAATGGTGCAAAGATGCATATATATATATATATATATATATATATATATATATATATATATATATATATATGTTGCATTTGTTTAACTCTGTGAAGCTGTGATTCTTTGCCTGTCTAAAGCACCTGATGGTCTAATAAAGAGCTGAACAGCTGCTGAGCTGCAGCAGTGGCACATGCCTTTAATCCTAGCCCTTGGGAGGCAGAGCCAGGTGGACCTTTGTGAGTTCCAGGCCAGCCTGATCTACAGAGTGAGATCCAGGACAGGCACCAAAACTTCATGGAAAAACCCTGTCTCGACCCACCCCCCCCAAAAAAACCCCACAAAACTGAACAGTTGTAGCACAAATATTAAAAGTTCTTATTAATAAAAACAAATCTGGAGCCAGGTATTGGGGTGAACGCTGGAAGAACAGAGAAACGGAACAAGCCACAGCTACCTCACCTTGCCAACTCCTCAGCTGATCCTGTTTCCTCAGACTGGAATCCTCTTGATTATTCATCCAAAATGAATCTCAGCTGAAATGCTGCTCAAAAGCCTAAAAGCTTAACCCACTCTAGTTCCTGGTTTTCACACCTTATATACCTTTCTGCCATCACTTCCTGGGGTTAAAGGCACGAGTCGCCATGCCTGGCTGTTTCCAGATGGATCTTTGCCTCCCAAGTGATAGGATTAAAGGCGTGTGTGCCACTGTTTTCTAGCCTTTGTGTCTATCTAGTGGCTGTTCTGTTCTGACCCCAAATAAGTTTATTAGGGTGCACAATATTTTGGGGAATACAATACCACAAACAGCCAATAGGAGGAAGGATAGGTGGGGCTAGCAGGCAGAAATAATAAATAGAAGGAGAAATCTGGGAGGAAACGAAGAGCAAGAGAATAAGGAGTGTAAGATGAATTGCTAAACAGTCTTATTAATAAAAAACACGGAGCCAGATATTAGGGTTAAAACTGAGAGATCAGAGGAATAGGACAAGCCAGAGCCAACCTGACCTTACTAACCCTCAGCTTCCAGAGAGGCCTACTTCCTGTATACCCACACCTATATGCCTTTCTGTTCTCTGCATCTCACTTCCTGTCTGTCTGTACAGACCTCCAGACCTCTATGGTTTGTGCTGGGATTAAAGGCATGTGTTACCATGTCTGGCTCTGTTCCCAGTGTGGCTTTGAACTCACTGGATGGATCTCTGCCTCTTGAATGCTAGGATTAAAGGTGTGTGCTATCACTGTCTGACTTCTATGTTTAATATAGTGGCTGGCTTTTTTCTCTGCTCCTCAGATAAGCTTTATTATTGTGCACAATATATTGGCAGACACAATATATCACCACAGAAGAGGATGCTAGAGGCCAGCCACACAGCCACACAGTCAGCCATGGAGTAAGAGTGAAAGTCAGATATACAGAAGTAAGAAAAGGAAAAATCCCAGAGGCAAAAGGTAGATGAGATAATTGAAAGTTAAGGAAAGCTGGCAAGAAACAAGCCAAGCTAAGGCTGGGCATTTATAATTAAGAATAAGCTTCTCTGTGTGGTTTATTTGGGAGCTGGGTGGTGGGCCCCCCAAAAGAGCAGAACAAAACAAAAAAGCCCAAAACACAAAGCAAAAAACCCCAACCAACAACGCTTTGCTTTGCTTTTGCTTTTGTTTTTTTAGACAGGGTTTCTCTGTGTTGCCCTGGCTATCCTGGAACTCACTCTGTCAACCAGGCTGTCCTTGAACTCAGAAATCCACCTGCCTCTGCCTCCCTATGCTGGAATTAAGGGACTGTGCCACTACACTCTATCATTGTGCCCCTTCATAATAAGACAATTTCTTCACCTCCACTAAATATTACTTCCCTTAACTTTTATCTTATTATTATTAGTAATAATAATAATAATAATAATAATAATAATAATAATAATAATAAACTTTGAAAGATCCACTGCATTACATTTGTGTATCATTTATTTATTAAGTATATATTTACTTTGGCCAAGTGTGGACAAAGGTGTTAAGGAAGAAATAGGGAAATGAAATTGAAGAATGATATTGGTAAAATGTAAGTTCATAATTACAAAGAGAAGGGAAAGTAGATTGGAGAGAAGAGAGATGTATTCGGGAAGTAATAAAAAACAGGTTAAATAAAGATATTTTTGTTAGGGTTTTTATTGCTGCAACAAAACACCATGACCAAAGAGCAAGTCCACATTGCTGTTTATCATTGAAGGAAGTCAGGACAGGAACCCAAGCATGGTAGGATCTTGCAGGTAGGAGCTGACGCAGAGGTCATGAAGCACTGGCTTACTTCTCATCGTTTGCCCAGTCTACCTTTTTATAGAACCCAGGACTAACAGCCCAGGGATGGCACCACCTACGGTGGGCTGGACTCTCCCTCATTTATTGCACATTAAGAAAATACCTTACAGCTGGAGTTTACGTAAGCATTTTCTCAACTGAGTTTTCCTTTCAGATGACTCTAGCTTGTGTCAAGCTGATACACAAAACCAGTTAGTACAAGAATCATGTGAGTTCTAATCAGGAATTGGCACGAAACAGATTGACAAAGCTTGGCTGAAGGGGATGGAGGTGGAAGGGACAGCTCTGACAGCTGAGGCGATGCAGGCTGATGCCTAACTCTGTCTCCACTGCCAGCTCAAAGGTGCCACCCAATACTGGTTTCTTTTGATGGCTTCAACTGCTATTGATCAAGGAATTTAATTATCTTTTTGAGACTGAGTTTCTCTGTATAATAGCCCTGGCTGTCCTGGAACTCACTCAGTAGGCCAGGCTGGCCTTGAATTTAGAGATCTGCCTGCCTCTGTCTCCCAAATGTTGGGATTAAAGGCATGTGCCACCATGCCTGGCTTGATTTTTTTTTTCTTTCTTAGATAAACAGTTGGACAAACAACCTCAAATCTGAAACCAAATACAAGAGAAAAATGTAGCTAAACACTGCCTAGGAATGAAGACACTGCCCCGGGGTTAGCCCTAAATGGGACTCTGGGCATGTTCCATACTTCATAGTCAGTCACAGAGCCCACACTCCAGGGTGCTGCCTCCAAGAAAGTCAAGGATCTGTCACAACTTTGTAGATTGTATGAAACAAAACAGCTGGGTTAGGGATTTAGCTCAGTGGTAGAGTGCTTGCCTAGCAAGCGCAAGACCCTGGGTTTGGTCCTCAGCTCTGGGGAAGGGGAAAAAAAAAACAGCATGACCATGCTTAACTCATCCCTTGCAAGATAGCAAAGAACTGTTGGAGACAGTTCAATCTGCTGTATGGGAAAAATCTGTCTACCTACCTCCATACACAGAAAGAAGAAAACTTAGCTAGACTGAGGGAGTGTAAGAACAAAAAGATGGGAGATCTTGAAGGGATAAGCAGTACATTTGAAGAGTTAATATTTCAAGAAATTATCTAGGCTTCATTGTATTACTTACCCCGACTCTTAGCTGTTGGTCCCCAGTGTTTGCTTCTGTCACCCTCACCTTCTAAACCAAAGCTACCATGCAGGAGTGCATGTCCATACATGTTGGCCAGCATAGTGTTCAGATTGGCAATGCCTGCTGGGAGATCTACTGCCTGGAACATGGCATTCAAGCTGATGGCCAGAAGCAGGTGACAAGATCATTGGGGGAGGACATGACTCCTTCAACACCTTAAGTGAGACCATTGTTGGCAAGCATGTGCCATGGGCAGTGTTCATAGACCTGGAACCAACAATTATTGATAAAGTTCACACTGGATGCTGCCAGCTCTTCTACTCCAAGTAGCTCATCACAAACAAGGAAGATGCTGCCAATAACTATGCCTGTGGCCATTACACACCATCAGCAAGGAGATTATTGACCTTGTTTTGAACTGAATTAAAAAACTGGCTGACAAGTACACAGGTTTTCAGGGTTTCTTGTTTTTCCACAGCTGTTATGGGAGAACTGACTCTGGATTCACCTCGTTGCCGATAGAGCGGCCTTCTGTTGATTACAGAAGAAAGTCCAAGCTGGAGTTTCTCAGACCCCAGGTTTCCATTGATGTGGTAGAGACCCACAATTCCATCCTCACCACCCACACCACTCTGGAGCACCCTGATTGTGCCTTCATAGTAGACAATGAGGTCATATATGACACCTGTCATAGAAACCTTAATATTGAGCACCCAAACTACATTAACCTTAACCACCTTATTAGCCAGGCTGTGTCTTCCATCACTGCTTCTCTGAGATTTGATGGGGCCCTAAATGTTGACCTGACAGAATTCCAAACCAACCTGGTGCCCAACTCCACACCTGCTTCCCTATGGCCACACATGCTCTTGTCTTCACTGCTGAAAAAGGCTACCATGAGCAGCTTTCTGTAGCAGAAATCACCAATGCCTGCTTCGAGCCAGCCAACTAGATGTTGAAATGTGACTCTTGCCATAGTAGACACATGGCTTGCTGCCTGTTGTACCATGGTAATGGGGTTCCCAAAGATGTCAATGCTGCTATTGCTACAATCAAGACCAAGTGCAGCATCCAGTTCGTGGACTGGTGCCTCACTGGCTTCAAGATTGGCATTAATTACCAGCCTCCCACTCTAGTACCTTTGTATGTAGCTCTGGTTGACCAAGCTGGCCTTGAGCTCAAAGAGATCTCCTGCTTCTGTCTCCCAAGGGGTTAAAGGTATGCATCATCACTGTCTCTAGCCCAATCTATTCTTTCAGCTCCTGTATCATGCCAAATTCTCCAAACTTCAGTTTCAACATTACCTGACAGACATTAATGCTTCTAGTTGTGTTATTTTATTCTGTGATCATGTCTTGTCTTCTTCATGTGCACCTGTAAGTTTTTCCCATGATGTCTTAAAGAAAAAGCTTGAACAGGCTGGCCTAAAAGGTCAAATGACCCTTTCATGGGGGTCATATATCAGATATCTACATTCTGATTCATAACAGTAACAAAATTACACTTACGAAGTAGCAACAAAATAATTTTATGGTTGGGGGTCAGCACACAGGAGGAACTGTATTAAAAGGTCACAGCATTAGCAAGGTTGAGAACCACTGCTCTAGCACTTTGTGGATAACTGTAGACCAGGACATCACTAACTTTTTCTTATTGAAAAAAGATGATAGACTTTTTTAGATTTGTGAGCATAGAGGTAGTAATGAAGATGTGTATTTCTACTATTATGAGTACTAGGAAAACACAAATGGACAGGCAGCAGAAGCCAGCCAGGCCTCAAAGAGTGTGTGTGTGTGTGTGTGTGTGTGTGTGTGTGTGTGTGTGTGTGTGTGTGTGTGTTGGTGACATTATTAAGGCCACTCCACGTAGTTAAAAGGGAGGTTTATTTTGTGGGGTAACTTACAATGAAGGGGTAGGTTGCAGGGTCTGGCAAAGGTATAGCGCAGTCCGGCGGTGTTCTCTGGAGAACTCTGCTCGGTCTACCTCCAGTGTCTAGAGTCCAGGAACCAAGAGAGCCGGCCCATCCAGATCTCGGGTCTTCAGGGTCCTCTCTCAGCCTCACCTTGTAGGTGTGACAGTGACCAGATCTGCAATGGAGAGGTGGGAAAGATAGAAAAATGGAGCTGTTCGTGTGCTGTGGAGAGTCAGAACTGGGGACAGTGGCAGGCATGAGACAGGGCTGAGGTCAATGGGGATCGTGTTGCCCAGTAGAGTTTAAGTAGGGTGTTGTACAGTGGGGTCTCCCCAGCTCTGAGCAATGATGGAGGCCTGAGATGAGGGATGTTTCATTTTCTGGATTGTATCTCCTTGAAGGACTATCTTGGTCCATGATGCCACCAGAGGCCATGTTGGTGTTTGTTCACAATACTGCCCCAAACTGTGAAGCCTGAGATTTACCTGGATGTTTACAGTCAATACTGTAATACTGAGGCCATGTTAATGACAATGGGCCATGCTGACACTGGGGACCATATTGATGTGAGTGGTCTGCATTGCCACATGGAGCCACAGTGATGTTTAGTGCTGCCACTAAGGGGCATATCTGAGTCTAAGGTCCTACTGAAAACCAGGTCTATATTGATGTCCCTGGCCAATGTTACCACCAAAGGCCATGTGGTATCCATGATCTGTGCTGAAGCCTGAAGCCACATTGATGTCTGAAGCCTGTGCTGCCACACGAGGTTATGTTGATGATAGTAGTCTGAGCTGCCTCCAAGGGCCTTGTCTGGGTCTATAGTCCTACAGCAGCTGGAGCCAGTGTTCATGATCTGAACTATTGACAAACTGTGTGGAAGCACAAAATCCATGCTCCTGCTGACTGTGAACAGCAAAGAGACTACTTTTGCAGTGATAGCAATGGTTGCAGATGCAGAGTTGAGAAAAGGACATTGGAAGACCTCTATGATATTGGTGGTGAGATTATTAAGACCACTCCATGTATTTAAAAGGGAGGTCTATTTTGTGGGGTAACTTACAAATGAAGGGATAGGTTGTAGGGTCTAGCAAAGGTATGGCGCAGTATGGCGGTGTTCTCTGGAGAACTCTGCTCAGTCCACCTCCTTCGTCCAGCGTCCCCGAACAAAGAGAGCGTGCCCCTCCTCTCTATCTTGGGTCTTCTGCTTCCTCCTCTGCCCCGCCTTGTGGGCGTGATCATTACCGAAGCCTCAATGGGGGTTGGAACTTCCAGGCCAATGCTGGGATGGCTATCCACTACATCTCCCCCTTTTGTCTAAATAAGAAAGTTCTAACCTAATACAAGACTATATACAAAGAGATGGTTATCAAATATTGTCCAAGAGTAATGAGGGATAATGACCTAGAAAAGTTGGAATTACAATAAGTGCAAACAATATCAAGCAAAAAACACATAGTGAAATCCAGGGAAGTCTAGAGCATGGGTATGTGGCATGTTACAAAGATTATTCCAAAAGGTGTTCTATCCTAAAGAACCTGAGTCTAATACTTAATATATTCTAAGATATTATATATGTATATATACTAAGTTGTAACTATAACTGCTAATCTCCAACCTCATCAAAGACCCAAGAAGGAATATAATAATACCTGAGAAATGGGAGAAGGATGCAAGCAACTTTCGGGAGTCTTGCAAGAGTAGACAGAGACAGCTGGCAGCCTGGACAGTCACCTAATGTTTCTCAGCATCGTTGGTGCATTCAAATTGGCTACAGGCCTAGAGTATCTGACAGACCATTTTCAGAAGCAGGAATTCTGAAAGACCATCTTACCCTGTCTTGGCAAAGTATACTGGTCGCTTTCCTTGTGTCCCGCTTGTCCAGAAAGGACAGCATTTGTACTGTCAGTAGTTGAGGCAAGGGCAGTTCTTTGCCCAGTAGGCCATTTTGTGCCAAGAAGACAAACTTCCAAATGGAAATGTCTTAGAAGCCCAACATTCTCTCAGGATCAAATTGGTGCTGCCAGGAGCGATTGTGTCTCACGTCAACAGAATTCTAAGTTATTTAAATGCCATATTCTCTAGGTCCATGAAGTGTTTGAAGATTACCTGTCCATCTGACCTATGTATTTATAAATCTGGATAACCTAACTAACATAATTATAGAGATGATAAGCATAGGTGACAATAACTCTATAAGTCTTATCTACCTAAACAACCTAAGGACTAAGGCTTCCTATAAATAAGGCAAACAGTGTGTAAGCAAATGTACAGTAAAAGGACAATGACTTTAAATTGTGACAATACACAAAATATCTTTAACAGAGGTAGGAATGTATAGTGCAATATGCAATATGATAATAATCATAAATATATATCAGTATACATAATATCTTAAACAGAAGTAGAACATACATATAGTATGACAGATATAAATTTACATTTATATCAATATACAAATATTTCAAGTAAGAGTAAAAATATGGGTACAATATAACAAACATAGTTCTGTATTTGTATCAATATACAAATTATCTTAGATAGGAATATAAAAAGTTTATATTTGTATCAACATATAAAAATTCATAACAGTGCAAATTATCTAAGGCTGCTATTTTATTAAATTTGTTTACTAATGTATATGATAGTCTACCATAATATCTTATACCTATCCATGCCATTTCTTCTTTTCCCTTTTTTTTTTTTTGAGACATATTTTCTTTCCTTAAGGAGAGTAGTGAGTTTAACAGTTTCTTCCACCCCCAACCCTAGAACCATTATCCATAACCCTGAGAAATATGAAACCTTAGGGATAAGGGGCGTTGTTTTCTTAGAATTGCTTCCTGCTGTTTAGGGGGCAATGGTATCTCTGTTGGGTATTGTGAGAAAGCTCAGATAGTTAAATCTCAGTTAGACTAACTGTAGATTCTGCAGCAGCTCTCAGAGTAATGGGTGAGACTGTCTGAAATCCTGGCAAGAAGTGTAGTATGATGATGATTACCATGGCATCATTCTGGATCGGGTAGAGTTGTTGTTGTTGGGGCCCCATCTTCCTTCTGGAGACTTCAGAGATTGATATTGGAAAAAACTTATTTTTTATCAGAATGGAAGGTTTGGATTTAAAGAAGTCATGGCATGTAAGAAAGGATTCCAAGAAATCAAGAGTAAGCATGGAGAGAATTAGAATCTTGAAGATAATGATCCCTTATAATTGGTTTCCTTCTGTCTCACACCAGAGGGCTCTTCTGATACGGGACTGAAGAATCTCTCAGTCGGTAGAGCATGAGACTCTTAATCTCAGGGTCATGGGTTCGTGCCCCACGTTGGGCGCCAGATATTGGTGGTGAGATTATTAAGGCCACTCCACATATTTAAAAGGGAGGCTTATTTTGTGGGGTAACTTACAAATGAAGGGATGGGTTGTAGGGTCTAGCAAAGGTATGGCGCAGTATGGCGGTGTTCTCTGGAGAACTCTGCTCAGTCCACCTCCTTCGTCTAGCGTCCCCGAACCAAGAGAGCGTGCCCCTCCTCTCTATCTTGGGTTTTCTGCTTCCTCCTCCCGTCCCGCCTTGTGGGCGTGACCATTACCAAAGCCTCAATGGGGGTTGGAACTTCAGGCCAATGCTGGGATGGCTATCCACTACACTATGACAACCCCTATGTCCCCCAAAAGTAACAACCTAAACAGGAAGCCATTGAAGAGAACTCATAAAAGTTGTGATAAGAATGCTGGTTAGCCATAGAACTATAAGGCTATATATATGGCATGGGGGACTCTAGGATGACTGTTGCTTATAATAAGATTTGGTTTTACTCAATTACTGAGCAACCCTCAATGAAACATTACACTGTTAAGAGCGGCCAGCTTAAGTTGTGCTCGGATCAAGAATAATGAGCCTCACCAGTTTGTGTTCCTGGAGTTATGTCCATGCCAATGGATACCCACATGCTCCAGAAGAGAATTTGACATCGCTGCTGCCATTGTTGCTGTTATAACAGTGACCACTGCTACTACTGTTTGTGGGATTGCCATTTCATAATGGGTTACTACAGCTAGCACAGTGGAGACCCAGGCAGCAAAAGTAGCTACCACAGTTAATTAATCTTTCATTTTATTGGGCATGACAAATTTAAATCAATAGTTATATACATTTCGATTGGCTTTGAAAATTATAAATTTACAAATTCAAGTTCCATTTGCTCTTGGAATACCATCTTACAAGGACTCCAATTTATAGTAAGGCTTGTTAAGGAAGGGAATAGCTCAATTGCCTTTAGCCTACCGGCTATAAGTGGGTTAAAACTTCTGTTGGTCTTTTCTGTGTTGAACACACAGATTGCAAGCCCAGCACCACTTAGATGTTTGGCAACAGTTAACTCTGCAGCTCTCACACAATTGAGCCTGTATGATAATGAGTATTCAGAGACGGGTAATGGGGGGCGCTCACCAACCTAAGACAGAGTGCCTGTGTGGCCTGGACAGGTCTCCATGACGGGTAAGGTGACCTGCTGACGTCCCACACAACCTAAGTCAGAAGCTCATTTATTTATTTATTTTTTTAGTAAAAGTGGGGGGGACCTGTAGGTCCCTGGCCCTGTTTTGGGTAACTCTTGCCTTGCTTGCTGACCTTGACCTTGATATCCTCCCTATGCTAATTCCCTGCGAGATTTCACCCTCCTGAATGCTTAAGGTTATGTTACTTGTCTGTGTATCTAGCATATTGGGGGCGTTAACAGCTTAGATGCAAGTGGGGTGGGGATTTAACTCAGTAGAGCGCTTGCCTAGCAAGGGCAAGGCCCAGGGTTCGATCCTCAACTCCCCTCCCCCCCCCAAAACAAAACACATCAGAAGCGAACTTCTGCCCTCTAGGGTTCTCCCATTGTGCTCTAAGCCTGTATTTAGATCTCCTCCCTCCTTCAATAAATGACATTCGGCATTCAAAAAAAAGGGGGGGGGTCAAGATCATGATGGGGAAACCCACAGAGACAGCTGACTGGTGCTAGTTGGAGCTCACTGACTCTGGTCTGACAGCTCGGGAACCTGCATGGGACCAAACTAGGCCCACTGAATGTGGGTGACAGTTGTGTGGCTTGATCTGTTTGTGGGGTCCCTGGCAGCAGGACCAGGACTTATCCCAGGTACATGAACTGACTTTTTGGAACCCATTCCCTGTGGTGGGATACCTTGCTCAGCCTTGATACAATGGGGTGAGGGCTAGGCTCTCCTTCAACTTGGTATGCCAGACTTTGTTGACTGCCATGGGAGGCCTTACCCACTCTGAGGAGTGGATGGGGGTAGAGTGGGAGGGAGGTGAGGAGGTGGGAGAAGGGGAGGGAGGGGGAGCTGGGGTTGGTATGTAAAATAGAAAAAATTTAATAATTCTCCACAATTGAAGGCTTGTGGGAGAATGCTGAAGGGGAATGACTCGGTCCTATTTACAGGGTAGGACACTGGGAGTTAGAAAATATTCCAGTGAGTATATATATAACACAAATTGGACTTCTTTATTTTTATATTTATTTAATTTTTTCTTTTCTTAGGAGAGAGGTCCCAAAGTGGGGGTGGGGTGGACATGGAGTGACTGGAAAGTGAGTGTGATAAGGTGCATAATGTGAAATTCCCAAAGATTCAAGAAAAATATTATGCAAATAAAACTGAAAAAAACTAGTGTGGAAATGGTCTCAGTGGTTAAGAGCAACACTTGCTCTTCCAGATAACCCAGAGAAAAATTCCCAGCACCCACATGGCAGCTAAACACTGCCAAGAACTCAAGTTCCAAGGGATCTGTCACACATGCAAGGACAAACATGCAGGGAAAAGACCAATGCACATAAAAATAAATCAAAAAAATATAAACTTCAAATGTTTGAGTTTTTTTCTTTTACCATTTTTAAGTAATATATTATTTTCCAAGGAGATGAGACAAACTCAATAATGAAGGAATATTTTAACAAGTTTGGATTACATGAGAAAAAAGGGAATTGTGGAGTGAAAAGCATAAACTATGAGGCAAAGACTACCTCCAGCACATTTCCATGAGTCAAAAGGCCCTATGAGAACTTACAACATATAGAAATCCAAAACTCAAAGGATACTGAAAACAGCAGATGAAATTCTACATCAAGTCTCATTCACCAGAGGGTTATAGAATAGCAGCCAAGAAGAAATGAACAGCTCTCTCCCACTGGGGTATTAGTCAGTTCTTGAAAAAGTCTTCCCTCCATCTTTCCTCCTCCTGACAACTGTACAGTGTTCCTTAGGACAGTCTCATACATGTGTAAAATAGACCTTGATTTCATTCAATCCCCATGACCCTCTCTTCTTGTGGGCTCTGTTCCTTTTTCTCTTTATTCTTCAAAGTACTCTAAGGACTTTAAAAATACTTTCAGCATTTCTTTTCAGCAAGAGTGTCATGTACCCAACCCAACTGGCCCAAAACACTCTGCAGTGAGGATAACCTTGGACTTCTGATGGACTGTCTCTACCTCCCAAAGGCTGGGGTGCATGTAACAGCACCTTCCTTCTCCGTCTGTGCTGGGGATCTTTCCACCTCTAAAGAACCAGATTCAGATTGGGTCCTCCATGCTATGGGATGTTCTGTATGCTGTGAATCCATGTTGTTCTGATTGGTTGATAAATAAAATGTTGATTTTATTATAGCCAGTTAGGAAGTATAGGTGTGGTAAGCAGAAAAAGAATTCTGGGAAGAGGAAGGCAGTGACAAGATACCAGCCTGCTGTCCAGGGAGCAGCATGTAATGACACACAGATAAAGCCACAAAACACGTGATGACATATAGATTCACACAAATACGTTGAATTTATGTTTAAGAGGTAGTCAATGGTAAGCCTGCGCTAATGGCAGAGAAGTTTTAATTAATATAAGCCTCTGTGGGTTTACTTGAGTCTAGGTGGCTGTGGACTGGGCAGGACTCAGAAAATATTCAGCTATACTTCCCACCTCAAATGATGCAATCAAGAAACATCCCTCACAGGTGTATTTGACCACTGGGGGTTTAGTTAATTCCAGAGATAATAAAGATGACAACCAAGACTAGACACCACACACTCCCTGTTCAAGAAGTTCTTAACCTCTGATTTTTCATTCTTTCTGTTAAACCTTTATTCATTTATATTTCATTGGCTTATGTGCAAATTTGTAGGCCTTTGTTAGTGTACATGCACTTGGGACATATAAGAGCCTGGAGAGAAGAGGGTGTTAGAGATCTTGCTGAACTGTAGTTACAGGTGGTTAAGTGCTATCCTGTGGGTGCTACAAGAGCAGACAGTCCTCCTAAGTGAACAGTTTACCACAGTCCTAATGCTGGGATACTTCAAACAGTACCTAATGGATTAAGGACCCACAGCCCTAAAATTATTTGCTACTTCATAACTGTAATTTTACTACTGTAATGAATTATTTTGTAAATGTCTGCTCTGCTGTATGCCTGCCATGGGACCTCTGAGCCCTCAAAGTGGCCTCTCCACACGGGTTGAGGATGACAACTCAGAGTGCTGAGCCATCTCTCCCATCCCTCTTTACTTTTTGATCTCTTTGACACTGTCCCTTACAGCTCCCATTGCCCTAGAACCTTCTGTGTAGCTGTGTGTGGGCTCCAACTCCTGATCCAGCTGCCCTCACCTGGATTCCGGGCATGCAGCACCACACTCGGTGGATCCTCATAGTTTCCCATGTTCCTTTCCCAGCTTACCTCTCTGTCAGGTTTACCAAAATTCAGTGTGGCCAGTGGGGACCTGAACCCTCCCTATTCTTCTCTGTGTCCTCACTGCTGCTGTTGGAGGCATGGGCCACCACACCCAGCACAGTTTATCCTCATATCTGGATGGAATGGGGTATTAAAACCACCAGATAGTTATTCAATTTCTCTTTTCATGTGAAAAATAATGGTCCCGTCATATCTTACAAAAAAATTTACCTTTCCCCACTGAACCCCATCACTTCCAGGTGTTTGTTTGTTTGTTGTTTATTTATTTATTTATTTTTGTGTGTTCATTTCTTTGTGTTCTAATTCTATTTCAATTTTTAAAGATACCTGTTTTTCTTGATATCGGTAGGCAGAAGCAATTTCCGGCAATTGACATTTTAATATGTTTCTTATTGAAGATGATACTTTCAGTGTTGCTTTATACTCTGTGGGGCCAAGGGAAGGTGAGACCCTCCATTTCACTAGCAGGCTGATTTTCAAGCAATCTGTGTGTGTTCACGGTTCCCCAGATTGCCTGTGATTTTATTGTCTGCTTTCTCAAATACACACACACACACATACACACACACACACACAGAAACACACACACACACACACACACACACAGAAAAACACACACAAACTCTCTCTCTAGCTCTCTCAAAAACTCCTTTACACAGTCTCATACTGGGGTCCACATATTTTATTAATTTGTAAGTGAAGTTGGAATTACAAATATTGCTCTGGAGAAGAGCATTTCAAAAGTAAATCATGAAACTGGAATTTTTGTTGGAGAGCAAGCTCCAGTCCAGAGAGATCTGCTAGGGAGTCTGGTTTTCCAGGGCTGGAGCTGAAGGCACATGCCAGCTCACCTGCCCAAACTGCTTCCTTAAGCAGCTGTCATTTTGTTGGTTGGTTGGTTTGTTAGCCCTGCTGGAGGATGACCTGGTGGTCCTGAGGAATTTCCAGAGGAGCAGCCACCTGCAGGCTGGCAAGTCAGAAGCCAGGCTGTGCAGTCTGTGTGGAGTTCTGGAGATCCTCGGGCACCATGATGGTGTGTCCAGGGAGCATTACTCTCATGTCCCAATTAGGCAGGCTGCAGCATTCTTCCATGGCTTAGGCCTCAGGAAGACTCCTGAGAATCCTTGAGTGTCTTCAGGTGAGTCTGAGGCATTTCTCCAGCCTTGGGTGTCTGATACAGATGTGTTGCTGCATCCCCGATGGACAATGACCTGGTGGTCCTTGGGCATTTCCAGGAGAGCAGCCTCCTGCTGGCTGTTGGGCCATAAAATAGGCTGTGCAGTCTGTGTGGGTTCCTGGAGATCCTTGTTCACCATGATGGTGTGTCCAAAGAGCATCACTCTCATGTACCAATCAGGCTAGGCTGCAACATTCATGCATGGCATAGGCCTCAGGAAGTTTCCTAGGAATCTTTGAGTGTCTTCACATGGATCAGAGGTGTTTCCCCTGCCTTGCATGGCTGATAGACATGTGCTGGAGGATTCCTGCTTGATGATGACCTGGTGGTCCTGGGGCATTTACAGGAGAGCAGCCTCCTGCTGGCTGTTGGGCCAGAAGCCAGGCTGAGCAATCTGTGTGGAGTCCTGGAGATCCTCGGGCACCATGATGGTGTGTCCAGGGAGCATCACTCTCATGTCCCAATTAGGCAGGCTGCAGCATTCTTCCATGGCATAGGCCTCAGGAAGACTCCTGAGAATCCTTGAGTGTCTTCAGGTGAGTCTGAGGCATTTCTCCAGCCTTGGGTATCTGATACAGATGTGTTGCTGGATCCCCGATGGACAATGACCTGGTGGTCCTTGGGCATTTCCAAGAGAGCAGCCTCCTGCTGGCTGTTGGGCCATAAAGTAGGCTGTGCAGTCTGTGTGGAGTCCTGGAGATCCTTGTGCACCATGATGGTGTGTCCAGAGAACACATGTCCCAATGAGGCTGGGCTGTGGCATTCATGATGGCATAGGCCTCAGGAAGTCTGGAACTTCTGAGTGTCTTCACATGGATCAGAGGTGTTTCCAAAGCCTTGGATGTCTGATACAGATGTGCTGGAGAATCCCTGCTAGAGGATGACCTGGTGGTTCTTGGGTATTTCCAGGAGAGCGGCCTCACGCTGGCTGATGGGCCAAAAGACAGTCTGTGCAATCTGTGTGGAGTTGGAGATCCTCGGGCACCATGGTGGTGTGTCCAGAGAGCATCACTCTCATGTCCCAATCAGGCTCGGCTGCAGCATTCATCCATGGCTTAGGCCTCAGGAAGTTTCCAAGGAATCCTTGAGAGTCTTCATGTGGATCAGAGGCGTTTCCCCAGCCTTGGATGTCTGATTCAGATATGCTGGTGGATCCCTGCTGGAGGATGACCTGGTGGCCCTGGGGCATTTTCAGGAGAGTGGCCTTCTGCTGGCTTGCAGGCCAGAAGCCAGGCTGTGTGGCCAGAAGCCAGGCTGAGCAGTGTGTCGATTCCTGGAGATCCTCAGGCACCATGATTGTGTGTCCAGGGAGCATCAATCTCATGTCCCGATCAGGCTCGAATGCAGCATTCTTCTATGGCATAGGCGTCAGGAAGACTCCAAAGAATCCTTGAGTGTCTTCATGTAAGTCGGAGGCGTTTCCCCAGCCCCGGGTGTCTGATACAGATGTGCTGGTGGATCCTTGCTGGAGGATGACCTGGTGGTCTTTGGGCATTTCCAGGAGAGCAGCCTCCTGGTGGCTGTTGGGCCATAAGACAGGCTTTTTAATCTGTGTGGAGTCATGGAGATCCTTGTGCACCATAATAGTGTGTCCAGGGAGCACCACTCTCATGTACCAATCAGGCTCAGCTGCAGCATTCATCCATGGCTTAGGCCTCAGGAAGTTTCCTAGGAATCCTTGAGATCTTCATGTGGATCAGAGGTGTTTCCCCAGCCTTGGATGGCTGATACAGATGTGATGGAGGATCCCTGCTGGAGGATGACCTGGTGGTCCTTGGGCATTTCCAGGACAGCAGCCTCCTGCTGGCTGGTAGGCCAGAAGCCAGGCTGTGTGGCCAGAAGCCAGGCTGTGCAATCTGTGTGGAGTCCTGGAGATCCTTAGTAACCACCATGATGGTGTGTCCAGGGAGCATCACTCTCATGTCCCAGTTAGGCTTGGCTTCAGCATTCATCCATGGCAGAGGCCTTAGGAAGTTTAAGAATCCTTGAGTGTCTTCATGTGGATCAGAGGTGTTCCCCCAGCTTGCATGGCTGATACACATGTACTGGAGGATTCCCACTGGAAGATGACCTGGTGGTGCTGGGGCATTTCCAGGATAGTGGCTTCTTGCTGGCTGTTGGGCAAGAAGCCAGGCTGTGCAATCTGTGTGGAGTCCTAGAGATCCTCAGGAACCACCATGATGGTGTGTCCAGGGAGCATCACTCTCAAGTCCCAATTGGGCTTGGCTAGAGCATTCATGCATGTCATAGGCCTCAGAAAGTCCCTATGAACCCTTGAGTGTCTTCATGTGGGTCAGAGGTGTTTCCCCAGCCTTGGGTGTCTGATACATATGTGCTGAGGATTCCTTTGGTGTATGACCTGGTTGGTGGTCCTGGGGTTTCCAGGAGAGTGGTCTCATGCTGGCTATTGGGCCATAAGACAGGCTGTGCAATCTGTGTGGATTCCTGGATATCCTCGGGCACCTTGATGGTGTGTCCATGGAGCATCACTCTCATGTCTCAATCGGGCTAGACTACAGCATTAATGCATGGCATACGCCTCAAGAAGTCTCCTCAGAATCCTTGAGTGTATCAGGTATTTCCACAGCCTTAGATATCTGATACAGTGATACTGGAGCATCCCTGCTGGAAGATGACCTAGTGGTCTTTGGGCACTTCCAGGTGAGAAGCCTCCAGCTTGTGCGCCAGAAGCCAGTATGTGCAGTCTGTGTGGATTCCTGGAGATCCTCGGGCTCCATGATGGTGTGTCCAGGGAGCATCGCTCTCATGTCCCAATTGGGCTAGGGTAGAGAATTGATATGTGGCACAGGCCTCAGGGAGATTCCTAACAATCCTTGAGTGTCTTCATGTGTGTCGGAGGCATTTCCCCATTCTTGGATATCTGATACAGATATACTGGAGGATCCCTGCTGGAAGATGACCTGGTGATCCAGGGACATTTCCAGGAGAGCATCCTCATGCTGGTTGGTGGACAAGAAGCCTTGCTGTGTGGCCAGAAGCGAGGCTGTGCAATCAGTGTGGATTCCTGGTGATCCTTGGGCACCATGATGGTGTGTCCAGGCAGTGAAACACTCATGTCCCAGTTAGGCCTAGCCTGGAGGAGAATTCATCGTTGTCATATATGTTAGAAAGTCTCCTAATAATCCTTGAGTGTCTTCATGGGTGTCAGAGGCCTACTCAAGATATAGGCATAAGTCCCAATGGGTGAGGTAACCAGTCTCTGTCATTTGAATATAATGAATGTTCCAGCAGGTTAAGGGATAGTTGGGAAGCAGCAGAGAAGCATCATAGGGTCAGGGCTTGGCACCATCTTCTCCCACTGGGGTATTTGTTGGTTCCTGGAGGAGCAGTAGCGTGACCTGTCCAAGAGGCAGAAGGCAAGGCCAAGTCTCCATCCAGTCAGGGGAACACAGAAGGGACAGTGGTGGAGTGCAAACCCAGGACTCTTGGTTCCATTGAAATAGTGGATGGACACTGAGAGTGTGTGTGCAGGGAGCCAGCGATGCAAATGAGGGGGATGTGGAAGGTTTCGAGATGAAGCTTTGAATTGGCAAGCAGATTTGTGGTTCTGGAAGGCAGCGTTTTGACTTGAGGGGTGAGATCTAGTGTCTCCATTCTTGCATAGTGCACAGCAAATAAACACCTGTTTTGTAGGCAGGCTCAACGTTGGGTTATTTGGTGTCTGGAGTGGCACTGGGAATCCATAGGGCAGTCAGGGGAGTGTCCAAGTCACTCCGGGTTGGGAGAGCAGTTCTCTCTCTCTCTGTCTCTGTCTCTGTCTCTCTCTCTTTCCTAGAAGAGTCGCCTCCGGGCCTTGCAGCAAGGGCGCCCAGGCTTCTGAGCACTCTGAGGATCCTGTGCCTGATGACTTGGAGGAGGAGGCGATGGAGGGAGAGGCTGCAGTGGTGAACTGGGGAGAGGCCACAGCACGCTGCCTTTGAGGCTCCAGGTGGAGCTGGGAGCATATCTCTCTGCACCAGGAGGGGCTGATGGGCCCCAGGGTCGTGGTACTGGGCCCTGGAACAAAGGGCTGGGCACCCCGGTGAAGGGGAGAAGCAGCCCCGGGACCATGCCGGCTGGGGCGTTCATCCATGGCGTTGGCCTCACCAAACCTCCTAAGCCTCCTTGAGAGGCTTCATCTGAGTTTCCCAAGCCTTGGGTAAATGGTAGAAATGCACTGGAGGAACCCTGGTGGAGGGCGCCCCGGTGGTCCTGGGGCATTTCCTGCTGGCTGGTGTGCCAGAAACCAGGCTGGGCCCTCTGTGCGGAGTCCTGGAGACCCTCGGGCACCACGACGATGGAGTGTCCTGGGAGCGTCACTGGCATGACCGAATCAGGCTGGGGCTCCAGCAGCAGGTCGACGTCTTCCAGACGGAGTTGGAGGGCAAAGCCAGCAGGCAGGAACATGGTGGTGGTGAGCTGCTCGCTGGCCGGCCCGGTGGGTGCTTCCAGGTCTGGCTGTGCCTGCGTGCCCGGGCAGGTGCACCCGTGGAGGCAGGGGCGCTTGGCGGGCCTGGGTCCTTCTGGCTGTGGTGGCCAGCAGGGCAGCGGGTTGGCGCTGGGGCTGCGGGGCCGCACTCCTGGCTTCATGGTGGCAACGAGGCCTTGGCACTTGACGAGAGTTGCAAGACAAAGTCCGATGTAGCTGATGGACTTGTGTGCTGGAAGTCTTCCTCGGGGACAGCTGAAGTCTGGCTGCTTCTGGGCGCTGGTCGTCTTCCTTCAGGACAGCTGTCCTCTGGCTTCTTCTGCAAGAGTCTCTGTGGACCCTCTAGGAGAGAGATGTGATCAGGATGACTGGACTGATCAAGAGTGTTTGCACAGGACCACAGCTCCCTATTTAAGCCTGGCTTTGAGAAAGCCCCACCCAGACAGGGCGGGGCCCAGCCAAGGTGTGACCCTTGGCCTTCAAGAACCCACCTGTGGGCAAGTGTGTGTGTCTGTGTGTGTGTGTGTGTGTGTGTGTGTGTGTGTGTGCGCATGCGCGTGCGTGCACACACAGGTGTTATTGGGTGGTGGTGGTCGAGAGAAGAAATCGACCTTTGCATGTCTTTAGTGTTTGTATAGCCTGATTTTTGGCAACACTAAGAAACGGGAAAACCGTTTTCCCGAACCCTTCCTACATTCTCATGGATTCCTTGTCCCATGCCCACATACCAAGTCCCAATAGTTTTCTTCATTCCCCAAATCAAACGGAAATGGAAATTCACAAAGTGAAACTTCAGTTGTTGGGAGGAGGTCAAGGTTGGTAATAAAACCAGTGGCTAAATTTTTGTATAGGACTATTTTTTAATTTAATCCAAAATCCATATCAGATTTATATGGTATCACGTGCAAAGACTTGATCTAAGAAAATACCCCAAGGTTGGAGTGTTTGTCTCACATGCTGGAGGACAATGGGTTCTATCCCCAGAAAGAAATTTTAAAAAGTATTGGTGGGAGTAGTTTAGAACATCCATAACCCCAGAAGTTGGGACACAAGGACAGCAAGATCAGGAGTTCAAGGTCAGCCAGAGGCATGGGGAGTACTAGGCCAGCCTGTGGAAAAGGGGAATTCCAGGCTAGGCTGGATCCATGAAACCCTGGCTCTAAGACTTGATTAGTTTTTCCTCAAAGGTCATCAGGGGTGGAAAATAAATCTTTCAAAATCAAAACCCTCTTGGTTTGTATTAAAAATGGAAATTAAGCAATGTCAGCTTAATTGATAAGTGGCATCTTTGATTTGTTTTTCTTGTTCTATTATTTTGTGGTGTTCTGTGTTTGACACTTGACACCAATGTTACTCTTTATGACTCTCTCCCTGTCTTCCCTCCTTCTCTCTTTTTCCCTTCCCTATTAGAGGAGCTCATCCTCACACATGCCAGACAAACACTAGAGCTAAGGGCCAAGCCCAGCCCCTTAGTGGGCCTGTTTGTTCCTTTGGTTATTTACTTACATACTTATGTACTTAGTTCTTTGTTTATATCTAACAATGGTCAGGTATTCCATCTGGACTACTCAAGATGTAGGCCAAAGATCTTGATGGGTGAGGGGACCAAGCTTTCTCCTTTCCATATTTAATGAATGTTTCTTTTTCTTTTCTTTCTTTCTTATTTAATTTTTAATTCATTTTTATTTTTATTGTTTGGTTTTTGGAGACAGAGTTTCTCTTGTGTAGCTTGGTGCCTGTCCTGGAACTCCAACTGTGGACCAGGCTGGCCTGAAACTCGCAGAGATCTCTCTGACTCTGCCTCCCAAGTGCTGAGATTAAAGGCATGCACCACCACTGCCCAGCCATGGAATGGTTCTTACCTTTTAAATAGTATATCAATGAATCTACTACTTGGCCCTCTGGCTATCCATGGAAAACACTGCTAAATGAGAGCAAGAAATGTAATGCCTCCATCTGCCCTGCTGAGTGACCTTCTTGGAAAAGTTCTCCGAAAAGTCTTCCTCCTTCCGTTTCTCTCCTCCTCCTAACAACTATATAAAATACTGGGTTTCCTTAGGACATTCTCATACAAGTGTAAAATAGACCTTGATTTCATTCATAACCCACCACCCGCTCTTCTTGCTGGCTCTACTCCTTTTCATCTTTATTCCTCAATTATTCTAAGAACTTTAGAAATACTTTCAGCGTTTCTTTACAGCAAGAAAGTCATGTATCCAACCCAACAAACCAAAACACACAATGTGGTGAGGATAACGTTGACTTCTGATCAACTGTCTCTACTTCCCAAAGCCTGTGGTGCATGAACCAACACCTACATTCCTTCTCCTGCTGTGTTGGGGATCTTTCCACCTCCATAGCACCAGATTCAGTTTGGGTCCTCCCACCTTAAATGATTCAATCAAGAAAAATCCCTCACAGGTGTACATGACCTCTGTCTTTAATTCTAGAGGTAATGAAGATGACAACCCAGACTAGACACCACAAACTCCCTGTTTAAGAAGTTCTTAACCTCTGATTTTTTTCATTCTGTTTAAACTTTATTTATATTTCATTGGCTTATGTGCAAATTGTAGGCCTTTGTTAGTGTATATGCACTTGGGCCACACAGGAGCCTGGAGAGAAGAGGATGTTAGAGATCTTGCTGAACTGTAGTTACAGGTGGTTAAGTGCTATCCTGTGGGTACTACAAGAGCAGACAGTGCTTCTAAGTGAACGGTTCACTACAGTCCTAATGCTGGGACACTTGAAAGAGTTCCTCAGGGATTGAGGACCCACAACCTTGAAATTATTTGCTACTTCATAACTAATTTTACTACTGTAATGAATTATTTTGTAAATATCTGCTCTGTTGTATCCCTTTCATGGGACCTCTGAGCCCTCAAAGTGGCCTCACACGGGTTGAGGATCAATACTCTAAGTGCTGAGCCATCTCTCCCGTCCCTCTTTACTTTTTGATCTCTTTGACACTGTCCCTTACAGCTCCCATTGCCCTAGAACCTTCTGTGTAGCAGCTGTGAGTGGGCTCCAACTCCTGCTCCAGCTGCCCTCACCTGGATTCCGGGCATGCAGCACCACACTCGGTGGATCCTCATAGTTTCCCATGTTCCTTTCCCAGCTTACCTCTCTGTCAGGTTTACCAAAATTCAGTGTTGCCAGTGGGGACCTGAACCCTCCCTATCTTCTCTCAGTGTCCCCACTGCTGCTGTAGGAAGCATGGGCCACCACACCTAGCACAGTTTATCCTCATATCTGGATGGAATGGAGTATTAAAACCACCAGATAGTTATTCAATTTCACTTTTCCTGTGAAAAATGATGGTCCTGTCCTATCTTACAAAAAACAATAACCTTTTCCCACTGAATCCCATCAATTGCAGGTGTTTATTTGTTTGTTTGTTTATTTATTTATTCATTTATTTATTTATTGTGTGTGTTCATTTCTTTGTTTGTGTATTGTGATTCTATTTCAATTTTTAAAGATACCTGTTTTTCTTGATATCGGTAGGCAGAAGCAATTTCCGGCAATTGACATTTTAATATGTTTCTTATTGAAGATGATACTTTCGGTATTGCTTTATACTCTGTGTGGCCGAGGGAAATTGAGACCCTCCATTTCACTAGCAGGCTGATTTTCAAGCAATCTGTGTGTTCACAGTTCCCCAAAATGCTTGTGACTTTATTGTCCTCTTTCTCAAACACACACACACACACACCACACACACACACACACAGACACACAGAGAAAAACACACACACAAACTCTCTGTCTCTCCAGCTCTCTCTCTCAATAACTCCTTTTCACATACCAGGGTCCATATATTTTATTAATTAATAAGTGATGTTGGAATTACGAATATGGCTCTGGGGAAGAGCATTTCAAAAGTAAGTCATGAAACTGGAGTCTTTCTTTGGAGAGCAAGCTCCAGTCCAGACAGATCTGCTAGGGAGTCTGGTTTTCCAGGGCTGGAGCTGAAGGCACATGCCAGCTCACCTGCCCAAACTGCTTCCTCAAGCCGCTGTCATTTTGTTTGTTGGTTGGTTTGTTATCCTAGTCCTCTGAGATGGCGTTTCCCTGTGTAGGCTTGGTTGTCCTGAGGAGATAGACACAGGAGGACTGTTGCAGCAGGTTAAGGGATAGTTGGGAAGCAGCAGAGAAGCATCATAGGGTCAGGGCTTGGCACCATCTTCTCCCACTGGGGTATTTGTTGGTTCCTGGAGGAGCAGTAGCGTGAACTGTCCAAGAGGCCGAAGGCACGGCCAAGTCTCCATCCAGTCAGGGGAACACAGAAGGGACAGTGGCGGAGTGCAAACCCAGGACTCTTGGTTCCGTTGAAATAGTGGATGGACACTGAGAGTGTGTGTGCAGGGAGCCAGCGATGCAAATGAGGGGGATGTGGAAGGTTTCGAGATGAAGCTTTGAATTGGCAAGCAGATTTGTGGTTCTGGAAGGCAGCGTTTTGACTTGAGGGGTGAGATCTAGTGTCTCCATTCCTGCATAGTGCACAGCAAATAAACACCTGTTTTGTAGGCAGGCTCAACGTTGGGTTATTTGGTGTCTGGGAATCCATAGGGCAGTCAGGGGAGTGTCCAAGTCACTCCGGGTTGGGAGAGCAGTTCTCTCTGTCTCTGTCTCTGTCTCTGTCTCTGTCTCTTTCCTAGAAGAGTCGCCTCCGTGCCTTGCAGCAAGGGCGCCCGGGCTTCTGAGCACTCTGAGGATCCTGTGTCTGATGACTTGGAGGAGGAGGCGATGGAGGGAGAGGCTGCAGTGGTGAACTGGGGAGAGGCCACAGCACGCTGCCTTTGAGGCTCCAGGTGGAGCTGGGAGCATATCTCTCTGCACCAGGAGGGGCTGATGGGCCCCAGGGTCGTGGCACTGGGCCCTGGAACAAAGGGCTGGGCACCCCGGTGAAGGGGAGAAGCAGCCCCGGGACCATGCCGGCTGGGGCGTTCATCCATGGCGTCGGCCTCACCAAACCTCCTAAGCCTCCTTGAGAGGCTTCATCTGAGTTTCCCAAGCCTTGGGTAAATGGTAGAAATGCACTGGAGGAACCCTGGTGGAGGGCGCCCCGGTGGTCCTGGGGCATTTCCTGCTGGCTGGTGTGCCAGAAACCAGGCTGGGCCCTCTGTGCGGAGTCCTGGAGACCCTCGGGCACCACGACGATGGAGTGTCCTGGGAGCGTCACTGGCATGACCGAATCAGGCTGGGGCTCCAGCAGCAGGTCGACGTCTTCCAGACGGAGTTGGAGGGCAAAGCCAGCAGGCAGGAACATGGTGGTGGTGAGCTGCTCGCTGGCCGGCCCGGTGGGTGCTTCCAGGTCTGGCTGTGCCTGCGTGCCCGGGCAGGTGCACCCGTGGAGGCAGGGGCGCTTGGCGGGCCTGGGTCCTTCTGGCTGTGGTGGCCAGCAGGGCAGCGGGTTGGCGCTGGGGCTGCGGGGCCGCACTCCTGGCTTCATGGTGGCAACGAGGCCTTGGCACTTGACGAGAGTTGCAAGACAAAGTCCGATGTAGCTGATGGACTTGTGTGCTGGAAGTCTTCCTCGGGGACAGCTGAAGTCTGGCTGCTTCTGGGCGCTGGTCGTCTTCCTTCAGGACAGCTGTCCTCTGGCTTCTTCTGCAAGAGTCTCTGTGGACCCTCTAGGAGAGAGATGTGATCAGGATGACTGGACTGATCAAGAGTGTTTGCACAGGACCACAGCTCCCTATTTAAGCCTGGCTTCTGAGAAAGCCCCACCCAGACAGGGCGGGGCCCAGCCAAGGTGTGACCCTTGGCCTTCAAGAACCCACCTGTGGGCAAGTGTGTGTGTGTGTGTGTGTGTGTGTGTGTGTGTGTGTGTGTGCGCATGCGCGTGCGTGCACACACAGGTGTTATTGGGTGGTGGTGGTCGAGAGAAGAAATCGACCTTTGCATGTCTTTAGTGTTTGTATAGCCTGATTTTTGGCAACACTAAGAAACGGGAAAACCGTTTTCCCGAACCCTTCCTACATTCTCATGGATTCCTTGTCCCATGCCCACATACCAAGTCCCAATAGTTTTCTTCATTCCCCAAATCAAACGGAAATGGAAATTCACAAAGTGAAACTTCAGTTGTTGGGAGGAGGTCAAGGTTGGTAATAAAACCAGTGGCTAAATTTTTGTATAGGACTATTTTTTAATTTAATCCAAAATCCATATCAGATTTATATGGTATCACGTGCAAAGACTTGATCTAAGAAAATACCCCAAGGTTGGAGTGTTTGTCTCACATGCTGGAGGACAATGGGTTCTATCCCCAGAAAGAAATTTTAAAAAGTATTGGTGGGAGTAGTTTAGAACATCCATAACCCCAGAAGTTGGGACACAAGGACAGCAAGATCAGGAGTTCAAGGTCAGCCAGAGGCATGGGGAGTATTAGGCCAGTCCTGTGGAAAAGGGGAATTCCAGGCTAGGCTGGATCCATGAAACCCTGGCTCTAAGACTTGATTAGTTTTTCCTCAAAGGTCATCAGGGGTGGAAAATAAATCTTTCAAAATCAAAACCCTCTTGGTTTGTATTAAAAATGGAAATTAAGCAATGTCAGCTTAATTGATAAGTGGCATCTTTGATTTGTTTTTCTTGTTCTATTATTTTGTCATGTTCTGTGTTTGACACTTGACACCAGTTTTACTCTTTATGACTCTGTCTTCCCTTCTTCTCTCTTTTCCCTTCCCTATTGGAGGAGCTCATCCTCACACATGCCAGACAAACACTAGAGCTAAGGGCCAAGCCCAGCCCCTTAGTGGGCCTGTTTGTTCCTTTGGTTATTTACTTACTTACTTACTTATCTACTTATTTCTTTGTTTATATCTAAGAGGGGACAGGTAGTCCGTGTGGGCTACTCAAGATGTAGGCCAAAGATCTTGATGGGTGAGGGGGACCAAGCTTTCTCCTTTCCATATTTAATGAATGTTTTTTTCCTCTCTTTCCTTTTAATTTTTAATTTATTTTTATTTTTATTGTTTGGTTTTTGGAGACAGGGTTTCTCTTGTGTAGCTTGGTGCCTTTCCTGGAATTTGGGCTGGCCTGAAACTCACAGAGATCTCTCTGACTCTGCCTCCCAAGTGCTGAGATTAAAGGCATGCACCACCACTGCCCAGCCATGGAATGGTTCTTACCTTTTAAATAGTATATCAATGAATCTACTACTTGGCCCTCTGGCTATCCATGGAAAACACTGCTAAATGAGAGCAAGAAATGTAATGCCCCTGCCCTGCTGAGTGATCTTCTTGGAAAAGTTCTCCGAAAAGTCTTCCTCCTTCCGTTTCTCTCCTCCTCCTAACAACTATATAAAATACTGGGTTTCCTTAGGACATTCTCATACAAGTGTAAAATAGACCTTGATTTCATTCATAACCCACCACCCGCTCTTCTTGCTGGCTCTACTCCTTTTCATCTTTATTCCTCAATTATTCTAAGAACTTTAGAAATACTTTCAGCGTTTCTTTACAGCAAGAAAGTCATGTATCCAACCCAACAAACCAAAACACACAATGTGGTGAGGATAACGTTGACTTCTGATCAACTGTCTCTACTTCCCAAAGCCTGTGGTGCATGAACCAACACCTACATTCCTTCTCCTGCTGTGTTGGGGATCTTTCCACCTCCATAGCACCAGATTCAGTTTGGGTCCTCCCACCTTAAATGATTCAATCAAGAAAAATCCCTCACAGGTGTACATGACCTCTGTCTTTAATTCTAGAGGTAATGAAGATGACAACCCAGACTAGACACCACAAACTCCCTGTTTAAGAAGTTCTTAACCTCTGATTTTTTTCATTCTGTTTAAACTTTATTTATATTTCATTGGCTTATGTGCAAATTGTAGGCCTTTGTTAGTGTATATGCACTTGGGCCACACAGGAGCCTGGAGAGAAGAGGATGTTAGAGATCTTGCTGAACTGTAGTTACAGGTGGTTAAGTGCTATCCTGTGGGTACTACAAGAGCAGACAGTGCTTCTAAGTGAACGGTTCACTACAGTCCTAATGCTGGGACACTTGAAAGAGTTCCTCAGGGATTGAGGACCCACAACCTTGAAATTATTTGCTACTTCATAACTAATTTTACTACTGTAATGAATTATTTTGTAAATATCTGCTCTGTTGTATCCCTTTCATGGGACCTCTGAGCCCTCAAAGTGGCCTCACACGGGTTGAGGATCAATACTCTAAGTGCTGAGCCATCTCTCCCGTCCCTCTTTACTTTTTGATCTCTTTGACACTGTCCCCTTACAGCTCCCATTGCCCTAGAACCTTCTGTGTAGCAGCTGTGAGTGGGCTCCAACTCCTGCTCCAGCTGCCCTCACCTGGATTCCGGGCATGCAGCACCACACTCGGTGGATCCTCATAGTTTCCCATGTTCCTTTCCCAGCTTACCTCTCTGTCAGGTTTACCAAAATTCAGTGTTGCCAGTGGGGACCTGAACCCTCCCTATCTTCTCTCAGTGTCCCCACTGCTGCTGTAGGAAGCATGGGCCACCACACCTAGCACAGTTTATCCTCATATCTGGATGGAATGGAGTATTAAAACCACCAGATAGTTATTCAATTTCACTTTTCCTGTGAAAAATGATGGTCCTGTCCTATCTTACAAAAAACAATAACCTTTTCCCACTGAATCCCATCAATTGCAGGTGTTTATTTGTTTGTTTGTTTATTTATTTATTCATTTATTTATTTATTGTGTGTGTTCATTTCTTTGTTGTGTATTGTGATTCTATTTCAATTTTTAAAGATACCTGTTTTTCTTGATATCGGTAGGCAGAAGCAATTTCCGGCAATTGACATTTTAATATGTTTCTTATTGAAGATGATACTTTCGGTATTGCTTTATACTCTGTGTGGCCGAGGGAAATTGAGACCCTCCATTTCACTAGCAGGCTGATTTTCAAGCAATCTGTGTGTTCACAGTTCCCCAAAATGCTTGTGACTTTATTGTCCTCTTTCTCAAACACACACACACACACACACACACACACACACACACAGACACACAGAGAAAAACACACACACAAACTCTCTGTCTCTCCAGCTCTCTCTCTCAATAACTCCTTTTCACATACCAGGGTCCATATATTTTATTAATTAATAAGTGATGTTGGAATTACGAATATGGCTCTGGGGAAGAGCATTTCAAAAGTAAGTCATGAAACTGGAGTCTTTCTTTGGGAGAGCAAGCTCCAGTCCAGACAGATCTGCTAGGGAGTCTGGTTTTCCAGGGCTGGAGCTGAAGGCACATGCCAGCTCACCTGCCCAAACTGCTTCCTCAAGCCGCTGTCATTTTGTTTGTTGGTTGGTTTGTTATCCTAGTCTTCTGAGATGGCGTTTCCCCTGTGTAGGCTTGGTTGTCCTGAGGAGATAGACACAGGAGGACTGTTGCAGCAGGTTAAGGGATAGTTGGGAAGCAGCAGAGAAGCATCATAGGGTCAGGGCTTGGCACCATCTTCTCCCACTGGGGTATTTGTTGGTTCCTGGAGGAGCAGTAGCGTGAACTGTCCAAGAGGCCGAAGGCACGGCCAAGTCTCCATCCAGTCAGGGGAACACAGAAGGGACAGTGGCGGAGTGCAAACCCAGGACTCTTGGTTCCGTTGAAATAGTGGATGGACACTGAGAGTGTGTGTGCAGGGAGCCAGCGATGCAAATGAGGGGGATGTGGAAGGTTTCGAGATGAAGCTTTGAATTGGCAAGCAGATTTGTGGTTCTGGAAGGCAGCGTTTTGACTTGAGGGGTGAGATCTAGTGTCTCCATTCCTGCATAGTGCACAGCAAATAAACACCTGTTTTGTAGGCAGGCTCAACGTTGGGTTATTTGGTGTCTGGGAATCCATAGGGCAGTCAGGGGAGTGTCCAAGTCACTCCGGGTTGGGAGAGCAGTTCTCTCTGTCTCTGTCTCTGTCTCTGTCTCTGTCTCTTTCCTAGAAGAGTCGCCTCCGTGCCTTGCAGCAAGGGCGCCCGGGCTTCTGAGCACTCTGAGGATCCTGTGTCTGATGACTTGGAGGAGGAGGCGATGGAGGGAGAGGCTGCAGTGGTGAACTGGGGAGAGGCCACAGCACGCTGCCTTTGAGGCTCCAGGTGGAGCTGGGAGCATATCTCTCTGCACCAGGAGGGGCTGATGGGCCCCAGGGTCGTGGCACTGGGCCCTGGAACAAAGGGCTGGGCACACCCGGTGAAGGGGAGAAGCAGCCCCGGGACCATGCCGGCTGGGGCGTTCATCCATGGCGTCGGCCTCACCAAACCTCCTAAGCCTCCTTGAGAGGCTTCATCTGAGTTTCCCAAGCCTTGGGTAAATGGTAGAAATGCACTGGAGGAACCCTGGTGGAGGGCGCCCCGGTGGTCCTGGGGCATTTCCTGCTGGCTGGTGTGCCAGAAACCAGGCTGGGCCCTCTGTGCGGAGTCCTGGAGACCCTCGGGCACCACGACGATGGAGTGTCCTGGGAGCGTCACTGGCATGACCGAATCAGGCTGGGGCTCCAGCAGCAGGTCGACGTCTTCCAGACGGAGTTGGAGGGCAAAGCCAGCAGGCAGGAACATGGTGGTGGTGAGCTGCTCGCTGGCCGGCCCGGTGGGTGCTTCCAGGTCTGGCTGTGCCTGCGTGCCCGGGCAGGTGCACCCGTGGAGGCAGGGGCGCTTGGCGGGCCTGGGTCCTTCTGGCTGTGGTGGCCAGCAGGGCAGCGGGTTGGCGCTGGGGCTGCGGGGCCGCACTCCTGGCTTCATGGTGGCAACGAGGCCTTGGCACTTGACGAGAGTTGCAAGACAAAGTCCGATGTAGCTGATGGACTTGTGTGCTGGAAGTCTTCCTCGGGGACAGCTGAAGTCTGGCTGCTTCTGGGCGCTGGTCGTCTTCCTTCAGGACAGCTGTCCTCTGGCTTCTTCTGCAAGAGTCTCTGTGGACCCTCTAGGAGAGAGATGTGATCAGGATGACTGGACTGATCAAGAGTGTTTGCACAGGACCACAGCTCCCTATTTAAGCCTGGCTTCTGAGAAAGCCCCACCCAGACAGGGCGGGGCCCAGCCAAGGTGTGACCCTTGGCCTTCAAGAACCCACCTGTGGGCAAGTGTGTGTGTGTGTGTGTGTGTGTGTGTGTGTGTGTGTGTGTGCGCATGCGCGTGCGTGCACACACAGGTGTTATTGGGTGGTGGTGGTCGAGAGAAGAAATCGACCTTTGCATGTCTTTAGTGTTTGTATAGCCTGATTTTTGGCAACACTAAGAAACGGGAAAACCGTTTTCCCGAACCCTTCCTACATTCTCATGGATTCCTTGTCCCATGCCCACATACCAAGTCCCAATAGTTTTCTTCATTCCCCAAATCAAACGGAAATGGAAATTCACAAAGTGAAACTTCAGTTGTTGGGAGGAGGTCAAGGTTGGTAATAAAACCAGTGGCTAAATTTTTGTATAGGACTATTTTTTAATTTAATCCAAAATCCATATCAGATTTATATGGTATCACGTGCAAAGACTTGATCTAAGAAAATACCCCAAGGTTGGAGTGTTTGTCTCACATGCTGGAGGACAATGGGTTCTATCCCCAGAAAGAAATTTTAAAAAGTATTGGTGGGAGTAGTTTAGAACATCCATAACCCCAGAAGTTGGGACACAAGGACAGCAAGATCAGGAGTTCAAGGTCAGCCAGAGGCATGGGGAGTATTAGGCCAGTCTGTGGAAAAGGGGAATTCCAGGCTAGGCTGGATCCATGAAACCCTGGCTCTAAGACTTGATTAGTTTTTCCTCAAAGGTCATCAGGGGTGGAAAATAAATCTTTCAAAATCAAAACCCTCTTGGTTTGTATTAAAAATGGAAATTAAGCAATGTCAGCTTAATTGATAAGTGGCATCTTTGATTTGTTTTCTTGTTCTATTATTTTGTCATGTTCTGTGTTTGACACTTGACACCAGTTTTACTCTTTATGACTCTGTCTTCCCTTCTTCTCTCTTTTCCCTTCCCTATTGGAGGAGCTCATCCTCACACATGCCAGACAAACACTAGAGCTAAGGGCCAAGCCCAGCCCCTTAGTGGGCCTGTTTGTTCCTTTGGTTATTTACTTACTTACTTACTTATCTACTTATTTCTTTGTTTATATCTAAGAGGGGACAGGTAGTCCGTGTGGGCTACTCAAGATGTAGGCCAAAGATCTTGATGGGTGAGGGGACCAAGCTTTCTCCTTTCCATATTTAATGAATGTTTTTTTTTCCTCTCTTTCCTTTTTAATTTTTAATTTATTTTTATTTTTATTGTTTGGTTTTTGGAGACAGGGTTTCTCTTGTGTAGCTTGGTGCCTTTCCTGGAATTTGGGCTGGCCTGAAACTCACAGAGATCTCTCTGACTCTGCCTCCCAAGTGCTGAGATTAAAGGCATGCACCACCACTGCCCAGCCATGGAATGGTTCTTACCTTTTAAATAGTATATCAATGAATCTACTACTTGGCCCTCTGGCTATCCATGGAAAACACTGCTAAATGAGAGCAAGAAATGTAATGCCTCCTGCTTAGTGATCTTCTTGGAAAAGTTCTCCGAAAAGTCTTCCTCCTTCCGTTTCTCTCCTCCTCCTAACAACTATATAAAATACTGGGTTTCCTTAGGACATTCTCATACAAGTGTAAAATAGACCTTGATTTCATTCATAACCCACCACCCGCTCTTCTTGCTGGCTCTACTCCTTTTCATCTTTATTCCTCAATTATTCTAAGAACTTTAGAAATACTTTCAGCGTTTCTTTACAGCAAGAAAGTCATGTATCCAACCCAACAAACCAAAACACACAATGTGGTGAGGATAACGTTGACTTCTGATCAACTGTCTCTACTTCCCAAAGCCTGTGGTGCATGAACCAACACCTACATTCCTTCTCCTGCTGTGTTGGGGATCTTTCCACCTCCATAGCACCAGATTCAGTTTGGGTCCTCCCACCTTAAATGATTCAATCAAGAAAAATCCCTCACAGGTGTACATGACCTCTGTCTTTAATTCTAGAGGTAATGAAGATGACAACCCAGACTAGACACCACAAACTCCCTGTTTAAGAAGTTCTTAACCTCTGATTTTTTTCATTCTGTTTAAACTTTATTTATATTTCATTGGCTTATGTGCAAATTGTAGGCCTTTGTTAGTGTATATGCACTTGGGCCACACAGGAGCCTGGAGAGAAGAGGATGTTAGAGATCTTGCTGAACTGTAGTTACAGGTGGTTAAGTGCTATCCTGTGGGTACTACAAGAGCAGACAGTGCTTCTAAGTGAACGGTTCACTACAGTCCTAATGCTGGGACACTTGAAAGAGTTCCTCAGGGATTGAGGACCCACAACCTTGAAATTATTTGCTACTTCATAACTAATTTACTACTGTAATGAATTATTTTGTAAATATCTGCTCTGTTGTATCCCTTTCATGGGACCTCTGAGCCCTCAAAGTGGCCTCACACGGGTTGAGGATCAATACTCTAAGTGCTGAGCCATCTCTCCCGTCCCTCTTTACTTTTTGATCTCTTTGACACTGTCCCTTACAGCTCCCATTGCCCTAGAACCTTCTGTGTAGCAGCTGTGAGTGGGCTCCAACTCCTGCTCCAGCTGCCCTCACCTGGATTCCGGGCATGCAGCACCACACTCGGTGGATCCTCATAGTTTCCCATGTTCCTTTCCCAGCTTACCTCTCTGTCAGGTTTACCAAAATTCAGTGTTGCCAGTGGGGACCTGAACCCTCCCTATCTTCTCTCAGTGTCCCCACTGCTGCTGTAGGAAGCATGGGCCACCACACCTAGCACAGTTTATCCTCATATCTGGATGGAATGGAGTATTAAAACCACCAGATAGTTATTCAATTTCACTTTTCCTGTGAAAAATGATGGTCCTGTCCTATCTTACAAAAAACAATAACCTTTTCCCACTGAATCCCATCAATTGCAGGTGTTTATTTGTTTGTTTGTTTATTTATTTATTCATTTATTTATTTATTGTGTGTGTTCATTTCTTTGTTTGTGTATTGTGATTCTATTTCAATTTTTAAAGATACCTGTTTTTCTTGATATCGGTAGGCAGAAGCAATTTCCGGCAATTGACATTTTAATATGTTTCTTATTGAAGATGATACTTTCGGTATTGCTTTATACTCTGTGTGGCCGAGGGAAATTGAGACCCTCCATTTCACTAGCAGGCTGATTTTCAAGCAATCTGTGTGTTCACAGTTCCCCAAAATGCTTGTGACTTTATTGTCCTCTTTCTCAAACACACACACACACACACACACACACACACACACACACAGACACACAGAGAAAAACACACACACAAACTCTCTGTCTCTCCAGCTCTCTCTCTCAATAACTCCTTTTCACATACCAGGGTCCATATATTTTATTAATTAATAAGTGATGTTGGAATTACGAATATGGCTCTGGGGAAGAGCATTTCAAAAGTAAGTCATGAAACTGGAGTCTTTCTTTGGAGAGCAAGCTCCAGTCCAGACAGATCTGCTAGGGAGTCTGGTTTTCCAGGGCTGGAGCTGAAGGCACATGCCAGCTCACCTGCCCAAACTGCTTCCTCAAGCCGCTGTCATTTTGTTTGTTGGTTGGTTTGTTATCCTAGTCTTCTGAGATGGCGTTTCCCTGTGTAGGCTTGGTTGTCCTGAGGAGATAGACACAGGAGGACTGTTGCAGCAGGTTAAGGGATAGTTGGGAAGCAGCAGAGAAGCATCATAGGGTCAGGGCTTGGCACCATCTTCTCCCACGGGGGTATTTGTTGGTTCCTGGAGGAGCAGTAGCGTGAACTGTCCAAGAGGCCGAAGGCAAGGCCAAGTCTCCATCCAGTCAGGGGAACACAGAAGGGACAGTGGCGGAGTGCAAACCCAGGACTCTTGGTTCCGTTGAAATAGTGGATGGACACTGAGAGTGTGTGTGCAGGGAGCCAGCGATGCAAATGAGGGGGATGTGGAAGGTTTCGAGATGAAGCTTTGAATTGGCAAGCAGATTTGTGGTTCTGGAAGGCAGCGTTTTGACTTGAGGGGTGAGATCTAGTGTCTCCATTCCTGCATAGTGCACAGCAAATAAACACCTGTTTTGTAGGCAGGCTCAACGTTGGGTTATTTGGTGTCTGGGAATCCATAGGGCAGTCAGGGGAGTGTCCAAGTCACTCCGGGTTGGGAGAGCAGTTCTCTCTGTCTCTGTCTCTGTCTCTGTCTCTGTCTCTTTCCTAGAAGAGTCGCCTCCGTGCCTTGCAGCAAGGGCGCCCGGGCTTCTGAGCACTCTGAGGATCCTGTGTCTGATGACTTGGAGGAGGAGGCGATGGAGGGAGAGGCTGCAGTGGTGAACTGGGGAGAGGCCACAGCACGCTGCCTTTGAGGCTCCAGGTGGAGCTGGGAGCATATCTCTCTGCACCAGGAGGGGCTGATGGGCCCCAGGGTCGTGGCACTGGGCCCTGGAACAAAGGGCTGGGCACCCCGGTGAAGGGGAGAAGCAGCCCCGGGACCATGCCGGCTGGGGCGTTCATCCATGGCGTCGGCCTCACCAAACCTCCTAAGCCTCCTTGAGAGGCTTCATCTGAGTTTCCCAAGCCTTGGGTAAATGGTAGAAATGCACTGGAGGAACCCTGGTGGAGGGCGCCCCGGTGGTCCTGGGGCATTTCCTGCTGGCTGGTGTGCCAGAAACCAGGCTGGGCCCTCTGTGCGGAGTCCTGGAGACCCTCGGGCACCACGACGATGGAGTGTCCTGGGAGCGTCACTGGCATGACCGAATCAGGCTGGGGCTCCAGCAGCAGGTCGACGTCTTCCAGACGGAGTTGGAGGGCAAAGCCAGCAGGCAGGAACATGGTGGTGGTGAGCTGCTCGCTGGCCGGCCCGGTGGGTGCTTCCAGGTCTGGCTGTGCCTGCGTGCCCGGGCAGGTGCACCCGTGGAGGCAGGGGCGCTTGGCGGGCCTGGGTCCTTCTGGCTGTGGTGGCCAGCAGGGCAGCGGGTTGGCGCTGGGGCTGCGGGGCCGCACTCCTGGCTTCATGGTGGCAACGAGGCCTTGGCACTTGACGAGAGTTGCAAGACAAAGTCCGATGTAGCTGATGGACTTGTGTGCTGGAAGTCTCCCTCGGGGACAGCTGAAGTCTGGCTGCTTCTGGGCGCTGGTCGTCTTCCTTCAGGACAGCTGTCCTCTGGCTTCTTCTGCAAGAGACTCTGTGGACCCTCTAGGAGAGAGATGTGATCAGGATGACTGGACTGATCAAGAGTGTTTGCACAGGACCACAGCTCCCTATTTAAGCCTGGCTTCTGAGAAAGCCCCACCCAGACAGGGCGGGGCCCAGCCAAGGTGTGACCCTTGGCCTTCAAGAACCCACCTGTGGGCAAGTGTGTGTGTCTGTGTGTGTGTGTGTGTGCGCGTGCGCGTGCGTGCACACACAGGTGTTATTGGGTGGTGGTGGTCGAGAGAAGAAATCGACCTTTGCATGTCTTTAGTGTTTGTATAGCCTGATTTTTGGCAACACTAAGAAACGGGAAAACCGTTTTCCCGAACCCTTCCTACATTCTCATGGATTCCTTGTCCCATGCCCACATACCAAGTCCCAATAGTTTTCTTCATTCCCCAAATCAAACGGAAATGGAAATTCACAAAGTGAAACTTCAGTTGTTGGGAGGAGGTCAAGGTTGGTAATAAAACCAGTGGCTAAATTTTTGTATAGGACTATTTTTTAATTTAATCCAAAATCCATATCAGATTTATATGGTATCACGTGCAAAGACTTGATCTAAGAAAATACCCCAAGGTTGGAGTGTTTGTCTCACATGCTGGAGGACAATGGGTTCTATCCCCAGAAAGAAATTTTAAAAAGTATTGGTGGGAGTAGTTTAGAACATCCATAACCCCAGAAGTTGGGACACAAGGACAGCAAGATCAGGAGTTCAAGGTCAGCCAGAGGCATGGGGAGTATTAGGCCAGTCTGTGGAAAAGGGGAATTCCAGGCTAGGCTGGATCCATGAAACCCTGGCTCTAAGACTTGATTAGTTTTTCCTCAAAGGTCATCAGGGGTGGAAAATAAATCTTTCAAAATCAAAACCCTCTTGGTTTGTATTAAAAATGGAAATTAAGCAATGTCAGCTTAATTGATAAGTGGCATCTTTGATTTGTTTTTCTTGTTCTATTATTTTGTCATGTTCTGTGTTTGACACTTGACACCAGTTTTACTCTTTATGACTCTGTCTTCCCTCCTTCTCTCTTTTCCCTTCCCTATTGGAGGAGCTCATCCTCACACATGCCAGACAAACACTAGAGCTAAGGGCCAAGCCCAGCCCCTTAGTGGGCCTGTTTGTTCCTTTGGTTATTTACTTACTTACTTACTTATCTACTTATTTCTTTGTTTATATCTAAGAGGGGACAGGTAGTCCGTGTGGGCTACTCAAGATGTAGGCCAAAGATCTTGATGGGTGAGGGGACCAAGCTTTCTCCTTTCCATATTTAATGAATGTTTTTTTTCCTCTCTTTCCTTTTTAATTTTTAATTTATTTTTATTTTTATTGTTTGGTTTTTGGAGACAGGGTTTCTCTTGTGTAGCTTGGTGCCTTTCCTGGAATTTGGGCTGGCCTGAAACTCACAGAGATCTCTCTGACTCTGCCTCCCAAGTGCTGAGATTAAAGGCATGCACCACCACTGCCCAGCCATGGAATGGTTCTTACCTTTTAAATAGTATATCAATGAATCTACTACTTGGCCCTCTGGCTATCCATGGAAAACACTGCTAAATGAGAGCAAGAAATGTAATGCCTCCGTCTGCCCTGCTGAGTGATCTTCTTGGAAAAGTTCTCCGAAAAGTCTTCCTCCTTCCGTTTCTCTCCTCCTCCTAACAACTATATAAAATACTGGGTTTCCTTAGGACATTCTCATACAAGTGTAAAATAGACCTTGATTTCATTCATAACCCACCACCCGCTCTTCTTGCTGGCTCTACTCCTTTTCATCTTTATTCCTCAATTATTCTAAGAACTTTAGAAATACTTTCAGCGTTTCTTTACAGCAAGAAAGTCATGTATCCAACCCAACAAACCAAAACACACAATGTGGTGAGGATAACGTTGACTTCTGATCAACTGTCTCTACTTCCCAAAGCCTGTGGTGCATGAACCAACACCTACATTCCTTCTCCTGCTGTGTTGGGGATCTTTCCACCTCCATAGCACCAGATTCAGTTTGGGTCCTCCCACCTTAAATGATTCAATCAAGAAAAATCCCTCACAGGTGTACATGACCTCTGTCTTTAATTCTAGAGGTAATGAAGATGACAACCCAGACTAGACACCACAAACTCCCTGTTTAAGAAGTTCTTAACCTCTGATTTTTTTCATTCTGTTTAAACTTTATTTATATTTCATTGGCTTATGTGCAAATTGTAGGCCTTTGTTAGTGTATATGCACTTGGGCCACACAGGAGCCTGGAGAGAAGAGGATGTTAGAGATCTTGCTGAACTGTAGTTACAGGTGGTTAAGTGCTATCCTGTGGGTACTACAAGAGCAGACAGTGCTTCTAAGTGAACGGTTCACTACAGTCCTAATGCTGGGACACTTGAAAGAGTTCCTCAGGGATTGAGGACCCACAACCTTGAAATTATTTGCTACTTCATAACTAATTTTACTACTGTAATGAATTATTTTGTAAATATCTGCTCTGTTGTATCCCTTTCATGGGACCTCTGAGCCCTCAAAGTGGCCTCACACGGGTTGAGGATCAATACTCTAAGTGCTGAGCCATCTCTCCCGTCCCTCTTTACTTTTTGATCTCTTTGACACTGTCCCTTACAGCTCCCATTGCCCTAGAACCTTCTGTGTAGCAGCTGTGAGTGGGCTCCAACTCCTGCTCCAGCTGCCCTCACCTGGATTCCGGGCATGCAGCACCACACTCGGTGGATCCTCATAGTTTCCCATGTTCCTTTCCCAGCTTACCTCTCTGTCAGGTTTACCAAAATTCAGTGTTGCCAGTGGGGACCTGAACCCTCCCTATCTTCTCTCAGTGTCCCCACTGCTGCTGTAGGAAGCATGGGCCACCACACCTAGCACAGTTTATCCTCATATCTGGATGGAATGGAGTATTAAAACCACCAGATAGTTATTCAATTTCACTTTTCCTGTGAAAAATGATGGTCCTGTCCTATCTTACAAAAAACAATAACCTTTTCCCACTGAATCCCATCAATTGCAGGTGTTTATTTGTTTGTTTGTTTATTTATTTATTCATTTATTTATTTATTGTGTGTGTTCATTTCTTTGTTTGTGTATTGTGATTCTATTTCAATTTTTAAAGATACCTGTTTTTCTTGATATCGGTAGGCAGAAGCAATTTCCGGCAATTGACATTTTAATATGTTTCTTATTGAAGATGATACTTTCGGTATTGCTTTATACTCTGTGTGGCCGAGGGAAATTGAGACCCTCCATTTCACTAGCAGGCTGATTTTCAAGCAATCTGTGTGTTCACAGTTCCCCAAAATGCTTGTGACTTTATTGTCCTCTTTCTCAAACACACACACACACACACACACACACACACACACACACACACACAGACACACACAGAAAAACACACACACAAACTCTCTGTCTCTCCAGCTCTCTCTCTCAATAACTCCTTTTCACATACCAGGGTCCATATATTTTATTAATTAATAAGTGATGTTGGAATTACGAATATGGCTCTGGGGAAGAGCATTTCAAAAGTAAGTCATGAAACTGGAGTCTTTCTTTGGAGAGCAAGCTCCAGCCCAGACAGATCTGCTAGGGAGTCTGGTTTTCCAGGGCTGGAGCTGAAGGCACATGCCAGCTCACCTGCCCAAACTGCTTCCTCAAGCCGCTGTCATTTTGTTTGTTGGTTGGTTTGTTATCCTAGTCTTCTGAGATGGCGTTTCCCTGTGTAGGCTTGGTTGTCCTGAGGAGATAGACACAGGAGGACTGTTGCAGCAGGTTAAGGGATAGTTGGGAAGCAGCAGAGAAGCATCATAGGGTCAGGGCTTGGCACCATCTTCTCCCACTGGGGTATTTGTTGGTTCCTGGAGGAGCAGTAGCGTGAACTGTCCAAGAGGCCGAAGGCAAGGCCAAGTCTCCATCCAGTCAGGGGAACACAGAAGGGACAGTGGCGGAGTGCAAACCCAGGACTCTTGGTTCCGTTGAAATAGTGGATGGACACTGAGAGTGTGTGTGCAGGGAGCCAGCGATGCAAATGAGGGGGATGTGGAAGGTTTCGAGATGAAGCTTTGAATTGGCAAGCAGATTTGTGGTTCTGGAAGGCAGCGTTTTGACTTGAGGGGTGAGATCTAGTGTCTCCATTCCTGCATAGTGCACAGCAAATAAACACCTGTTTTGTAGGCAGGCTCAACGTTGGGTTATTTGGTGTCTGGGAATCCATAGGGCAGTCAGGGGAGTGTCCAAGTCACTCCGGGTTGGGAGAGCAGTTCTCTCTGTCTCTGTCTCTGTCTCTGTCTCTGTCTCTTTCCTAGAAGAGTCGCCTCCGTGCCTTGCAGCAAGGGCGCCCGGGCTTCTGAGCACTCTGAGGATCCTGTGTCTGATGACTTGGAGGAGGAGGCGATGGAGGGAGAGGCTGCAGTGGTGAACTGGGGAGAGGCCACAGCACGCTGCCTTTGAGGCTCCAGGTGGAGCTGGGAGCATATCTCTCTGCACCAGGAGGGGCTGATGGGCCCCAGGGTCGTGGCACTGGGCCCTGGAACAAAGGGCTGGGCACCCCGGTGAAGGGGAGAAGCAGCCCCGGGACCATGCCGGCTGGGGCGTTCATCCATGGCGTCGGCCTCACCAAACCTCCTAAGCCTCCTTGAGAGGCTTCATCTGAGTTTCCCAAGCCTTGGGTAAATGGTAGAAATGCACTGGAGGAACCCTGGTGGAGGGCGCCCCGGTGGTCCTGGGGCATTTCCTGCTGGCTGGTGTGCCAGAAACCAGGCTGGGCCCTCTGTGCGGAGTCCTGGAGACCCTCGGGCACCACGACGATGGAGTGTCCTGGGAGCGTCACTGGCATGACCGAATCAGGCTGGGGCTCCAGCAGCAGGTCGACGTCTTCCAGACGGAGTTGGAGGGCAAAGCCAGCAGGCAGGAACATGGTGGTGGTGAGCTGCTCGCTGGCCGGCCCGGTGGGTGCTTCCAGGTCTGGCTGTGCCTGCGTGCCCGGGCAGGTGCACCCGTGGAGGCAGGGGCGCTTGGCGGGCCTGGGTCCTTCTGGCTGTGGTGGCCAGCAGGGCAGCGGGTTGGCGCTGGGGCTGCGGGGCCGCACTCCTGGCTTCATGGTGGCAACGAGGCCTTGGCACTTGACGAGAGTTGCAAGACAAAGTCCGATGTAGCTGATGGACTTGTGTGCTGGAAGTCTCCCTCGGGGACAGCTGAAGTCTGGCTGCTTCTGGGCGCTGGTCGTCTTCCTTCAGGACAGCTGTCCTCTGGCTTCTTCTGCAAGAGACTCTGTGGACCCTCTAGGAGAGAGATGTGATCAGGATGACTGGACTGATCAAGAGTGTTTGCACAGGACCACAGCTCCCTATTTAAGCCTGGCTTCTGAGAAAGCCCCACCCAGACAGGGCGGGGCCCAGCCAAGGTGTGACCCTTGGCCTTCAAGAACCCACCTGTGGGCAAGTGTGTGTGTCTGTGTGTGTGTGTGTGTGCGCGTGCGCGTGCGTGCACACACAGGTGTTATTGGGTGGTGGTGGTCGAGAGAAGAAATCGACCTTTGCATGTCTTTAGTGTTTGTATAGCCTGATTTTTGGCAACACTAAGAAACGGGAAAACCGTTTTCCCGAACCCTTCCTACATTCTCATGGATTCCTTGTCCCATGCCCACATACCAAGTCCCAATAGTTTTCTTCATTCCCCAAATCAAACGGAAATGGAAATTCACAAAGTGAAACTTCAGTTGTTGGGAGGAGGTCAAGGTTGGTAATAAAACCAGTGGCTAAATTTTTGTATAGGACTATTTTTTAATTTAATCCAAAATCCATATCAGATTTATATGGTATCACGTGCAAAGACTTGATCTAAGAAAATACCCCAAGGTTGGAGTGTTTGTCTCACATGCTGGAGGACAATGGGTTCTATCCCCAGAAAGAAATTTTAAAAAGTATTGGTGGGAGTAGTTTAGAACATCCATAACCCCAGAAGTTGGGACACAAGGACAGCAAGATCAGGAGTTCAAGGTCAGCCAGAGGCATGGGGAGTATTAGGCCAGTCTGTGGAAAAGGGGAATTCCAGGCTAGGCTGGATCCATGAAACCCTGGCTCTAAGACTTGATTAGTTTTTCCTCAAAGGTCATCAGGGGTGGAAAATAAATCTTTCAAAATCAAAACCCTCTTGGTTTGTATTAAAAATGGAAATTAAGCAATGTCAGCTTAATTGATAAGTGGCATCTTTGATTTGTTTTTCTTGTTCTATTATTTTGTCATGTTCTGTGTTTGACACTTGACACCAGTTTTACTCTTTATGACTCTGTCTTCCCTCCTTCTCTCTTTTCCCTTCCCTATTGGAGGAGGTCATCCTCACACATGCCAGACAAACACTAGAGCTAAGGGCCAAGCCCAGCCCCTTAGTGGGCCTGTTTGTTCCTTTGGTTATTTACTTACTTACTTACTTATCTACTTATTTCTTTGTTTATATCTAAGAGGGGACAGGTAGTCCGTGTGGGCTACTCAAGATGTAGGCCAAAGATCTTGATGGGTGAGGGGACCAAGCTTTCTCCTTTCCATATTTAATGAATGTTTTTTTTCCTCTCTTTCCTTTTTAATTTTTAATTTATTTTTATTTTTATTGTTTGGTTTTTGGAGACAGGGTTTCTCTTGTGTAGCTTGGTGCCTTTCCTGGAATTTGGGCTGGCCTGAAACTCACAGAGATCTCTCTGACTCTGCCTCCCAAGTGCTGAGATTAAAGGCATGCACCACCACTGCCCAGCCATGGAATGGTTCTTACCTTTTAAATAGTATATCAATGAATCTACTACTTGGCCCTCTGGCTATCCATGGAAAACACTGCTAAATGAGAGCAAGAAATGTAATGCCTCCGTCTGCCCTGCTGAGTGATCTTCTTGGAAAAGTTCTCCCAAAAGTCTTCCTCCTTCTGTTTCTCTCCTCCTCCTAACAACTATATAAAATACTGGGTTTCCTTAGGACATTCTCATACAAGTGTAAAATAGACCTTGATTTCATTCATAACCCACCACCCGCTCTTCTTGCTGGCTCTACTCCTTTTCATCTTTATTCCTCAATTATTCTAAGAACTTTAGAAATACTTTCAGCGTTTCTTTACAGCAAGAAAGTCATGTATCCAACCCAACAAACCAAAACACACAATGTGGTGAGGATAACGTTGACTTCTGATCAACTGTCTCTACTTCCCAAAGCCTGTGGTGCATGAACCAACACCTACATTCCTTCTCCTGCTGTGTTGGGGATCTTTCCACCTCCACAGCACCAGATTCAGTTTGGGTCCTCCCACCTTAAATGATTCAATCAAGAAAAATCCCTCACAGGTGTACCTGACCTCTGTCTTTAATTCTAGAGGTAATGAATATGACAACCCAGACTAGACACCACAAACTCCCTGTTTAAGTAGTTCTTAACCTCTGATTTTTTTCATTCTGTTAAACCTTTATTTATTTATATTTCATTGGCTTATGTGCAAATTGTAGGCCTTTGTTAGTGTACATGCACTTGGGGCACACAGGAGCCTGGAGAGAAGAGGGTGTTAGAGATCTTCCTGAACTGTAGTTACAGGTGGTTAAGTGCCATCCTGTGGGTACTACCAGAGCAGACAATCCTCCTAAGTGAACGGTTCACCACAGTCCTAATGGTGGGACACTTGAAAGAGTTCCTCAGGGATTGAGGACCCACAACCCTGAAATTATTTGCTACTTCATAACTAATTTTACTACTGTAATGAATTATTTTGTAAATGTCTGCTCTGCTGTATGCCTGACATGGGACCTCTGAGCCCTCAAAGTGGCCTCTCCACACAGGTTGAGGATCACTACTCTAAGTGCTGAGCCATCTCTCTGGTCCCTCTTTACTTTTTGATCTCTTTGACACTGTCCCTTACAGCTCCCATTGCCCTAGAACCTTCTGTGTAGCAGCTGTGTGTGGGCTCCAACTCCTGATCCAGCTGCCCTCACCTGGATTCCGGGCATGCAGCACCACACTCAGTTGATCCTCATAGTTTCCCATGTTCCTTTCCCAGCTTACCTCTCTGTCAGGTTTACCAAAGTTCAGTGTGGCCAGTGGGGACCTGAACCCTCCCTATTCTCTCAGTGTCCTCACTGCTGCTGTTGGAGGCATGGGCCACCACACCCAGCATCAGCACAGTTTATCCTCATATCTGGATGGAATGGAGTATTAAATCCACCAGATAGTTATTCAATTACACTTTTCATGTGAAAAATGATGGTCCTGTCCTATCTTACAAAAAAATAACCTTTTCCCACTGAACCCCATCACTTCCAGGTGTTTGTTTGTTTATTTATTTATTCATTTATTTATTTATTGTGTATGTGTTCATTTCTTTGTGAGTTGTGATTCTATTTCAATTTTTAAAGATACCTGTTTTTCTTGATATCGGTAGGCAGAAGCAATTTCCCCGCAATTGACATTTTAATATGTTTCTTATTGAAGATGATACTTTCGGTATTGCTTTATACTCTGTAGGGCCAAGGGAATGTGACACCCTCCATTTCACTAGCAGGCTGATTTTCAAGCATTCTGTGTGTTCACAGTTCCCCAGATTGCTTGTGACTTTATTGTCCTCTTTCTCAAGCACACACACACACACACACACACACACACACACACACACACACAGACACACACACAAACTCTCTGTCTCTCCAGCTCTCTCTCAATAACTCCTTTTCACATACCAGGGTCCATATATTTTATTTATTAATTAATAAGTGAAGTTGGAATTACAAATATGGCTCTGGAGAAGAGCATTTCAAAAGTAAGTCATGAAACTGGAGTCTTTCTTTGGAGAGCAAGCTCCAGCCCAGACAGGTCTGCTAGGGAGTCTGGTTTCCAGGGCTGGAGCTGAAGGCACATGCCAGCTCACCTGCCCAAACTGCTTCCTTAAGCAGCTGTCATTTTGTTGGTTGGTTGGTTGGTTTTCCTAGTCTTCTGAGATGGCGTTTCCCTGTGTAGGCTTGGTTGTCCTGAGGAGATAGACACAGGAGGACTGTTCCAGCAGGTTAAGGGATAGTTGGGAAGCAGCAGAGAAGCATCATAGGGTCAGGGCTTGGCACCATCTTCTCCCACTGGGGTATTTGTTGGTTCCTGGAGGAGCAGTAGCGTGAATTGTCCAAAAGGCCGAAGGCAAGGCCAAGTCTCCATCCAGTCAGGGGAACACAGAAGGGACAGTGGCGGAGTGCAAACCCAGGACTCTTGGTTCCGTTGAAATAGTTGATGGACACTGAGAGTGTGTGTGCAGGGAGCCAGCGATGCAAATGAGGGGGATGTGGAAGGTTTTGAGATGAAGGTTTGAATTGGCAAGCAGCTTTTGTGGTTCTGGAAGGCAGCTTTTTTATTTCAGGTGGAGATCTTATATCTCCATTCTTTTTGAAGAGGGGTGGGCAGCAAAAGCACCTGTGTGTAGATAGGATGGATATTAGGTTACTGGGTGTCTGCAGTGGCACCGGGAATCCATTGGCTGGCCAGGTGAGTTTCCAAGGTGCTGTGTGTCCGGAGAGCAGTCCTTTATTTCCTAGTAGAGGTGCTTCCGGGCCCTACACCAAGGGCGCTAAATCTTTTGATGACTCTGAGGATGCAAGGCTGAGGTTGCCATCGAGGCTTGTGCAATAATTCTAGAGGCTTCTGAGACAGGTATCATTCTAGCAGAGTCCCTGAAAGAGCCCCTTAAAGGAAGTCCCAAAGCTCTGAAGGTGAAGTCTTGTTTGTGGTGGACTTCCCAGGGTGTCAGTACACCCACACCATGAGGTTTCTCCTGAGGAAAGCTGTAGGCTAGAAGTGGATCCAGCCTAAGAAAGAGGTTACGTCCACTACAGGCAGCGGAGATGCAGGACTTGTGCTTTTTATGGTCTTTGTAGTTCATGTGGTTTAATCTGAAACCCTAGATTCTGGACACTCTTCAGTTCTTTGAGTACCATCTACAAGAAATTTCTGTGGGGTTCGGAGAATTGGAGGGACACGCTGCTACTAAGTGTCTGCAGACATCGTGTTGAGAAGTCTGCCTTCTTGATAAGTTTGTGACTAATAATTGCAGTTGGTTGCCTAAATTCTGAAGCCTTGTGGTATCTCTAAGGTATACCATGAACCTCCTGTGGAGGTATTTACCCTGCTAGGCTTTAGTTGGTCTTCACTTCTATCTGTCCTCTCTGTACCCTTGGTCTTCCCTTTGGGGAATGATGATGTTTAGTCTGTTATTGTATGCAAATTCCTTTTGGGCATTGTAGGGCCTCACAGTTAAGAAACTGAGTTTCAGAAGAGACAACTGTAGGTGCGAACTGTATTGGAACCATTAAAGACCATGGGGACTTTTGAAGTTAGACTGAAGGCATTTTGCTGTATGGTCATGAACGTTCGGGACCAACAGATGAAAAGTTACCAATTAAAAGTGATGTTTTCGGTCTGTATCAAGTTTACAAGGGATCGAAGCTGTGATGGTTAATATTGATTGCCGACTTGATGGGGTTTAGAATTACCATGGAAATGTATCCAGAGTAATTTCTGTGAAGGGTTTTCTGCTGGATTAATTGAGGTGAGAAAACTGACCGTAGATACAGGCAGCGCTGCTCCTTGGACTGGGATGCAGTGAAAAGGGGGAAGGGAGCTGAGTGGCATTTTTCATCCCTCACTGTCTTAAACAAACACGATGCAACCAGCTGCTTAGAGCTCCTGCTACTCCCCACCCAGACGGATTGTATATCTGAACTGTGAGCCAAAACCTAAGCCTTCTTTTTAAAAATTGCTTTTGTTGGGTATTTTGTTCAGAGCACGAGAATGGGAACCAACTCAGAGGCCTTGTGGAAGCTAATTAGCGTGTTGGAGGCATGACTCTCAAAAAGACTAATGAGGCTCTCACAGGAACCAGATTTTGCCAAAGTGGCTGTCACAAAAAGAGAAAAGCAGTTCACCACATTTCTCTTGCTCCCTGCATCACTCCATGGTCTCTTAGTTATGCTATCTGCCATGTTTCACACAGCCAGAAGGCCCTCTCTAGAGACAGTCAGATGTTTGTCCCGTGCTCTTCAATCTCTAAAAGTTACCAGCAAAATAAACCTCTTTATAAAGTTCAAGAACAAAAAAATAATAACCCACAACACAAGACATGCCAGCCTCCATTTTGTTTATTTATTCATTTAACAGTGTCTTTTAGGTATTCTTTGACAATCTCACACATGTAAACAATGTATCTTGTTCATATCCACTTCCAACTCCTCCTTATTCTCCCCAGGCACCTCTACCATGTCCCCCTTCCCACTTCACCTCTTCCCGCCCTCCCCTCTTGTTCCCTCTGTAACCCAGTGAGTTCAATTGCTGCTGCCTGTTGTCTTGGTGACTGCCCTCATGGGCTAGATCCTATGCATGTCTTGTGCAGGTAACAACAGCTGCAGTGAGTCCTGAGTTACAGTGGCCACATCATGTTCATAAGTCAGCACTTCATAGTGCTCCTCCTCATGTGATGGTGCCTAAGGTTTTATCATGGCCGATGTGGGGTGCAGCTGATAGAGATGTCTCATTAGGGCAGACACAAGATACTCACTTATTCTTAGCACTGTAATAGGTGTGGATTTCTGTATCAGCTGCTAACCACTGCAGAGAGAAGCTTCCCTTAGCCAAGGCTGAAAGCACCATAACCTATATGCAAACATATAAATGTTTAGAAGGCAGTTTGACAGCATGCCCATTTATCAATATAACAGCACTGGGTTCTACTCTAGGCTCTATGACTTCCAAGCCACGGATTTTGATCAAGCTTACTTGTATTTCCAGACATGAATTCCTTCCTGTGGAGCAACCCTCAAAGCCAATGCAAAATTAGTTGTTTACCCCCACAATCCTTCCAACCAATATTGTACCAGTGAGCGTATCTTGCCTGGCAGGTTAGTATGGTAGCAGGTAAAGTTTTCCACTGGCTAATAGCATGAACAGCTTTTATAACCAACACCTATTTTTAAAAGAAAGGTACAACTGTCACCTCCACCCCAAATAGGAACCAGAACATGAGTAGTAAATCCAGTTGTTGGCTAACAAGTTGACATTTTAATGTATTCCTTGAACGGGGAATAAAAGTTGTGGTAATTAAGATTTCCATTCCTATGAGGAGTTGAACATCTGCCCATGGTCAAACAAACTGTGAACAAGTGAAAGAATTAAAAATGCACCACAACATCCACCTATGAACTGTTGGAGCATGTGAAGGTGATGAACCTACAGATCCCAAACAGTAGGATCTTAATGACACAAGACAACAGAAAATCTATGAGGAGTCCCAGTGAGAGCTTGGAAACCAGAGGCCTGGAGGCCGACCAATGACTCATGGCAATGAACACTTGTACGTAAGCACAAAAGGACTAAAGGTAAACTGTGCACATCAATGGGCCCCACCAAAGCTTCCACAACAAGATTCTTCTTTTGGTTTTGTCTTATTTGATTCTTGGTTTTTCTTTTAAATTTGGTTTTGATTTGGGGGTGGGAGTGTTGTAAGGGCAGAGGGCAGATGAGAGGGGATGGGGAGATGAGTGGGATCAGAATGTATGATGTGAAATGCACAAAGATTCAATAAAAGTTAAAAAAATACAGGATGAAAAAGAAAACTGTTGGATAATGAAGTAATCCAATATGAAGAATAAACACATTTACAAAAAAGGTAAAATGTAGTAAAGTAACAGCCACAAAACAAGCCTATGGCTTTAAGGGGAATTTTTAAAAAAGGAAATAAACATCTTGGAAAAACTAATGCAATCTTGAAATGAGAATTTTCTTACAAATATATTATTAATAGAATTCTGGGAGGAATTAATGAATAGTAATTATGTTATAAACATGTTAAGATATTATGAGTATGGTGACTTGATTAAGAAATGCCCTTACACAGGTTCATTGGTTTGTTCACTTAGTCCCCAGTTGGAGGCACTATTTGGGGAGATTCTGGAATCTCTAAGAAGTAGAATTTTGCAGAGGGAAGTAGGTTACAGGGGTGACTGTACTGGCTGGTTTTATGTCAACTTGATACAAGCTAGATTCATCAGAGACGAAGGAGCCTCATTTGAGAAAATGCCTCCATGAGATCCAGCTTAAAGCATCTTCTCAATTAGTGATCAATTCGGGGAGAGCCCAGCCCATTGTGGATGCTGTCATCCCTGGGCTGGTGATCCTGGGTTCTATAAGAAAGCAGGCTGAGCAAAGAAGCAAGCCAGTAAGCAGCACCCCTTCATGGCCTTTGCCTCAGCTCCTGTCCTATTCGAGTTCCTGTCCTGACTTCCTTTGGTGATGAACAGTCATGTGGAAGTGTAAACCAAATAAACCCTTTCCTCCCCAAGTTGTTTTTTGGTTATGGTGTTTTTTTGTTTTTATTTCATTATTATTATTATTATTATTATTATTATTATTATTATTATTATTTGCAACAACAGAAACCCTAACTAAGAGAAGCTGATACCAGCATAGTGGGGGTGTTGCTGTGACAGACCTGACCATGTTTTTGGAAGGATTGTAGAAGGACTTTAGAACTTTGGGCTAGGAAAGCCACTGAGCGTTGAGACCTCAGTGGGGTGTTCTTTAGGAGCTGGGAAAATAAGAATGTTGAGAGCAGTGCAGAAGATGGGGGCCTGGCTTATGAAGTCTCAGAGGGAAAGTTAAAGACTCTGTGGCTTTCATTTAAAGATAATGGCTTTGAGGGTTTATAGCCTTACCCTACCCTACTTTCTGCTCTCTCTCTGCTTTCTGTGCATGGATGAAATGTAATGAGCCAGCCCATTGCTCTGGCAGCCATGCGTGCCTTCCCCGTCATTGTGAATTCCAGCCCCCTGGAATCAGAAGCTAGGATAAACTCCCTTATGTTGCTTTTGATCATGATATTTTATCAAGGTAATGGAAAAGTTACTAATACAATGAGTCATCAGAGACAGACTGAGCACCGCCATCACATATTTGATTGCATTTTCAACCTGAGGATGGATGAGATACTCTGAGACAAAGTCTTTTTGTGGGAATTCAGGTAAATGATAATTTTTCAACAACCACAGTCCACTGCATTCAGTCAAGCCAAACAGAAATAGCTCCTCGTAGACACACTACAATCAAACTATGAGACATGAAAAATCAAACAAACACTTTAAGTATGGTAAAATGAAGCCAGATGGGGTAGCACATACCTGTAATGCTGCAACCTGGGAGGCTAAAGCAAGAGGATTAGGACTGCAGGACCAGCCTGGGCTCCACAGCACCTGTCACAAAACAAAAACCAAAAACACTTCAAATCCCTCAAACTATAACACACAAACCAAAAAATTCACACGTAGTATTTTTTTCAGCAGATGACCATTTATTTAGACAAAAAACCATGCTGAAACACTAAATGATTATAGTTAATGTAGTCAAGCATAATGCGAGAATTAAGAGCGACTGTGTGTAGCATCAAGGGCTGGGGAAGGTATGAGTCACCACATCTTCCGCAAAGGTAGTTAGAAGCCTCAGGTCAGCCCAAGAGACAAGCTAAAGAGATAGATAGTGCAAAGTTCTAGGCAGAAGCAGACAAAAAGAGCAGAAGAAACTCCAGGAGCTAAAAGTGAAGACTGCAGGGAAGGCCCCTAGCCATAGAGGCAACTAAGAGGATTGATTTTTAAAGAGTGATATTTAATTATTTATTTATTTTGGGACTGATACTGATGCCCCTTGATTCTTTCTACTTCTACTGAAACTTCTGGATTCCCTGCCAGTCCCCCTCACCACCACCACTACCATCACCAACGTCTAGAATGCAATATTGTGTTGGAGTTTATTGTGCATTTAAGAATAAAGTTTTGGTTTTTTTTTTTTTTTTTAAATCACACAGTGGTTTACAGCCTATTGATTTTTACTCAGCCATTTCTATTTCAGGCTAACTAAATTTTAAAATCCTGAAGAAAAAAAAGTGAATATGTAATCAGAACATTTTCAAATATTAAATCCTAAGAATTTATCACACAGACTCATGCTCAGGCTTACAGAACCAAGACAGGATGGACATAGTGGAGATAACTATTAAGGTATATTTTTTGGGCAGGTGAGATGGTATCAGTGGGGAGAAGTATTCACTATACAGGCTTGATGACTTGAATCGATTCCCTGAACTCATGGTAGAAGGAAAGAACTGATTTCCAAGTTGTCCTCTGACTTCCACAGGTGTGCTGTGGCACAGACATATGATGGCACACATGGTCCTGTACTCACACACATGCACCTGAATACACATCAATAATAACCTAAACAATAAAAAAAAAGCTGTGTGTAAGAGCTACCCTCTGGTCTATAATCTCAGCTCCTCTGGTGGCTGATGCAGAGGATTTTATATTCAAGGTATGTCTAGGCTAAAGAATGAATTCAAAGCTAGCCTGGGCAACTTAGTGAGACCCTGTCTCAAAATAAAAAGGAGAGAGCTAAGGATGTAATTGTGTTAGACTGCTTGCCCAGCATGTGTGAGAACCTAGCTTAAGTTTGTATTAATGCAAAAAGAAATTAAAAGCAGATATATAGTCCCTAGCAAGATGAAAATTTTGGTTAGCCCAAGAACAGAGAGGAAAGATTTGGTTAGGTAGGTTGGTAAATCTGAATGGCTGTGAGTTTATGAATGATCTTATAAACTTCACCTTTACCAGTAACATTAAAAAAAATAAAACAAGGCAAATATGGTAATTGCATACAAAACATTACAAATTAGGTTTATCAGAGAAAAAGGTCATTTCAGAATTTAAAACATAAAACAATGTGGAATCATAGTAACGAAAACCAATTTTCCACCAGCTTATTGGTGAAATTTGGATGTGAGCATCAAATGCAAGCCAAGGATAGTGGCACAGGACTTTGATCCCAGAACTTGGGAGGCAGAGGCAGGAGGATCTCTGTGAGTTCAAGACCAGCCTGGTCTACAGAGTGAGTTCTAAGACAGTCAGAGCTACATAGTGAGATCTTGCCTAAAAAATAAATAAAAAATAAAACAAAATAAAAATAAAAACAAAGAAAAAAAAAGAAAAGAAATGCATATTCCAGTGCATGCTGAAAACAGCTGGTAAAATTCACTATAAATCTCATTTATAATGAAGAGACTGAAGAGGAAGACTGTACCAGTAGCTTCAGAGATTGCTGAGAACATGTACTCAAGTAACCACCATAGCTCATCATGGCACTGGGGAGTTTCCTAGGAGAGTAGCCCGAAACACCAAGGAGGTGAGTGATGTCCAAATCTTCAAAAATTTGTGAGAAAACACGAAAGGACACCGAGAGCATAAGAAAACTACTTATTCTTGGTTAGTTAAGAAACAGGGAAACAGAGAATTTACCACTAGGACTTCGAGGAATGTTAGGGCCCTCGGCAAGAGTCTGCGGTCCTTTGTGTCAGCGATCCTAAAATAGGCAACTTAGTGCCTTGCATCTAGGAGTAGAGAAACCTCTTATTTGAGGGGCATCAAGAATTTGTGCTGCACAGTTCATTCACAGAACAGTCGCCTCCGGGCCTTGCTCCGGGCCTGTGGAGAGGGTGGAGGGTGTGGAGGGCGCTGCTCTTGAGGACTTGGAGGAGGAGATGGAGGCAGAGACTGCAGCGGTGAGCTAGGGAAGGGTCCCAGCAGGTAGCTGTCTAGGTCCCCCCAGATGGCCCTAGAAGAATATCGCTCTGCATTAGAGGAGGCCATCGGAGCATGTGGCTCTGTGATGCAGCCCTGAGGCCAAGGACTGGGCATCCTGATGTATGAAAGGAGCCCAGAGGCCTGATCAGCTAGAGGTTTAGCCAAGGGCTCCAGGAAGCCCAAGTCTACATCCTCTTCACAGGCATCCTCTTGGTAGGAGCTGTCTAAGACTAACTCACAGAAGGATTCCTGCGGGAGGACGACGAGGTGGTCCTGGGGCATGTCCAGGAGAGACGCCTCCTGCGGACTGGCGGACGAGAACTCAGGCTGTCCAAGATGGACCGAGGCATGGAGGCCCTCGGGGACGAGGATTAAGGTGTGTCCTGGGAGCGACACTTGCAGGACCGAGGTGGGCTCGGGCTCCAGCAGCAGGTCGACGTCTTCCAGCTGCAGTTGCATGGCGCAGCCAGCGGCCAGGAACACCACGGAGGTGAGCGCGTCGCTGGCGGGTCTGGCGGGCGCTTCCATGTCGGGCGGCGCCAGAGGCTTCGGGCGGGCGGGCTCGTGGAGGCGGCGGCGCTTGGCCGGGCTGGGTCCTTGTAGGTGCGGTGGCCAGCAGGGCTCGGGGGCAACGCTGGGGCTGCGGGGCCTCACTCCCAGCATGTCGATGGTGATGCGGGGCTGGAGAGAGATGCGGGATGCGGCACAGACAAGTGAGACGGCGCGGGCGGAGCGGCTGCAGTCTGGCGCTCTGGGAACCTGTGTTCCGCCCAGTGCAGGGAAATCTCGATCTTGCGCAGGCAAAGCCGGATACTACTAGATGCCAATCAATTTTGAAAAGATGAACCGGAACCCAGGTGAAGACGGAAAAGGTCAGGTTAGGCTGCATCTTTGGGAGCCTGCGTCCTGGAAACTCCACCCAGGAGTGTCCGACTGACCAATAGCCTTGGCTGTAGTTGGGAAATACTTTTTTTGGCCTATAGGAGGCAGAACAGGTCACATAGCTTGACCTACCGGGAATAGAATTCAAGATGGCTAATGTTTAGAACTTCTATGCTTTCGGGAATTCAAAAGTTCACTGAAAAACTTGCGCCCCCACCCCCAACCCGCTCCAGTTAAATGCAATTTGAAATTGCTTTGGCATTTAGAGAATGTTTAGAGAATGGGTTACTAGGTAGCCAGGTCTGATGTGAGACGTGAAGTACCCACACCTGAGATCGTGCATGTTTTTGTGCAGCCCGTAAATCCCTCATTCCGGAGGTTGAGGTAAAGAGAATCTTGTGGCAAAGATGAGCTGCAGGTTGACACATGGTTTCAAAAACAATAAACTAAACAAATCTGGTCCAATGAGGGCTTAATAGGTAAAGGCTCTCATTTCCTAAACTGATGACCTGAGTTCGATCCTGGTCCCACATGGTGACATGCTGTGGCACATGCATATGCATAGTAAATAAGTGTAATAAAAATTTAAAAAGAAAAAAAAAAAACAAAGGACAAAAATAAAAATATTTTTTATTTTATTTATTTTTTATTTTTTTAGAGAAAGAGTCTCTTGTATACTATACTTCCTGGACTCCCTATATAGTGGAGAGGGTGTGACTTTGACCTTCTAATCATCTGCCTCAGACTCAAGTTCATAACCACGCACCATAACAAGTGGGTTTATGCCTTGCCTAGAGCTGAATGCAGCCAGGGCTTTCTGCTTGCCACCAATTGAGCTACATTCTTGCTCCTGTCCCTAAACCAGCGGTCCTCAATACGTGGGTCACGACCCCAGGCTTGAAGGACAGGGGTTGCACATCAGACATCCTACATATAGGCTTCATAATGGTACAAAGAATTACAGTTAGGAGTAACAATGAAATAATGTTATGGTTGGAGGTCATCATAGCATGAGGACCTGTATTAAAGGGGACTCAGCATTAGGAAGGGTGAGAACCACTGCCATAAACTAAAAGGAAAATTCCCTTCTCCAGCTTTAGAACGTGGGTTTTTGTTTTGTTTTTTAATTTTAATTTTTTGGTTTATCGAGACAGGGTTTCTCTGTGTAGCCCTGGAACTTGCTCTGTAGACCAGGCAGACTCAAGAGATCTACCTGCTTCTGCCTCCCGAGTGCTGGCTTTAAAGGCGTGTATAACCACTACCTGGCCAAACAAATGCTTTAAAAACAGCAAAGTGGGGCTGGAGAGATGGCTCAGAGGTTAAGAGCACCGACTGTTCTTCCAGAGGTCCTGAGTTCAATTCCTGAGTTCGGTCCTCAGCTCTGAAAAAATAAAAATAAAAATAGTAAAGTGATAGCTGGTGGCGTATGCCTTTAATCCCAGGACTCGGGAGTGAGAAACCCTGTCTTGAAAAACAAACAGTAAATAAATAAATAAATAATAAATAAATAAACAAACAAATAAATAAATAAATAAATAAATGAAGTGGAACATTTGTGTAGATGCTTCCTAAATATCAAGGGCTGCACTATAATTCATTTAAAATATATTTTTATTTTATATGTATGCATCTTCTGCCTGCATATATCTTTGTGTGCAACATGCATGTATTGCTTTATGGAGGCCAGAAGAGAGCCCTGGATCCCCTGCAACTAAGCCATGGTGTGGGTGTTGGGAATCAAACCTGAGTCTTTGGAAGAACAACAAGTACTCTTCATGGCAGAGCCATCTCTCCAGCCCCCTCTCCACTTTTAACTTGATTTTGTGTGTGTGTGAATTCATGCATGAGTACTATTTGTGCATCATTCCCACCCCTTCCTCTCTCCCTCTAACGCCTCATGTATCTCCTTCAAATTTATGACCTCTTCTTTAATTGTGACATGTGTATCTTTATATGTGCACATCAATAGTCTGCTGATTCCATGTAGTGTTGCTTCTATGTTTTGTCTATTTACTTAGGGCTGATCCTTTAGGTTTGGATAAACTACTTGTGGGGCTCATCCCAGAAGAAGACTGATTCTCTCTTTCAGCAGCCAGTTATTGCCTGCAGTTCCTCATCTGGGGGTAGGGCCTTGTGAGATTTCCCTCAGCCACCGTGGTATGTCAACGGGTGTTGTCACTGTGCAGGCCTTGTTAAGGTGACGTATTTTTGAGATTTCATGGGTGTAGCTTTTTTGTCATATGGAACATAGTATCTCACAGTAGATAGATGGATGTCCTGGTTCTCTGGCTTTTAATTTTTTTTTTTTTTTTTTGAGACAGTGTTTCACCATGTGTCACTGCCTGGCCTGGAACTAATTATATACATGATCAGACCACAGAGATCTGTCTACCTCTGAATCCTGAGTACTGGGATTAAAGGCGTGGACCACCATGCTTACCTGGTTCTTCTAATCTTCCTGCCCCTCTTCCATGGTGTTCCCTGGGTTTTTGTTGTAGGAATTGTATTGTAGGTCAATACAACTCGCATCAGTTGGTTTTGAACACTGCTGCAAAAAGAAACTTCTTTAATAAGGGGTAAGAGCTGCATTTATCCATGGATATAAGGGTAAATGTTTAGAATGCAGCCAGAAGTTACACTGTTAAAGGAAAGTGGCTGTCCTCTAGGGACCATTAGCCATGGTTAGTTGGCTAGGTTTACAATACCATGCATGAATTTCCTCATATTGAGCAGGTTTTAAGTGCAATTAGACAGCTGTTGGTTGCAACCAAGACACAAATGCCATTATTGTTGTACCCTTTTGGAATATCCTACCATGTTGGTCTTTGTTGTGGCTCATAGGCTTTACAGATGGTTAGAACTATTTATTACTTCTCTCCACTGGCAACTTGCAAGCACTTTTGGATGCTATGAGAACTAGTCCTTACGGAGGTCAGTTCCAGGTCAATTCCTGTGTCTAAAGTGTGGATAATTTTTAGCAGTTGCATCTTACCTTCAAGTCCTGGGAGGCAACCAAGGGCAATGGCAATAGCCTGTTATTCTCTTCCATTCCCCTCACCAAAAACTTGGAGGGAGGTTTCTTACGCTTGGCAGTGTGTGTGTGTGTGTGTAGGGGGAGAGGAGCTGTGGAATTGTTAGGGAGTCTATGCCTATCTGTAGGTATTTTCTGGGCTATTTAACTTTTGTTATCCAGGATTTAGGATAGTCTGACCAATATGTGTATGAGACTGATAATTTGTATGCAAAGAAATGTAAATTCTTAGCCAACTATAGTAGTACACACCTATAATCCCAACACTTGGAATGCTGGTGACATTCTAAGAATTATTAGGATCCTTCAAGGCCAGTCTAGGCCAAGAGAATTCTATGAATATTGATTGGTGTTGTCTGTGGTTAGGGAAAATTTAGTTATTAATTTAGCTTATATCAAAAGTTCAAATCCCATAGTTTCCTTAATACATGAACCCTATGGGGTCAGAGAGTCTTTAGAGGCAATTGATATGTTAGGTTCCTGGCAGAATTGTTGGAAAAAAGGTAGAAGGCTTGGACAAAGAGAACTGAAGGGCAGAGTGGATTGAGGGACCAGTGAGGTCATGGCTCTTAGAGGATAACCTACAACCTCCACTTTACTAAACCCAAATAATTCCTACCTGCAGCCTAAATATTTATCCTTATACCCACTGATAAGTGTGTACATTGTTACAGAAAACAAAAACCACTCAAAAAGCAGAGAACAAGTGACCGTGGAGTGATCACCAATTGATACATCTGCAACCTAACTCCTGTGGCCCGGGGAACATAGCAAAAGAGAAGATGAGAAGATTGTAAGACATAGGAAACCTGCTGTGAGAATGAGTCTCCAAAAAATGACAGGGAAGCTACACCAGGATACCTCAACACCAGACCTGAAGAAGCACACCACCAATGGGTATGCTAACACGGTCTGGGAAAATCTCATGAGGTCCCATCCATACCATGCTTGGACCCCTAACTGGTTATCCAATACCATGTGGTTAGCCCTAAAGTCATAACACATACAAGTAACACTAAAAAGACTGGGCAGGTTGCATATCAATATTCACTTACATGTATGTGAAGTTTGTGGAGGTGAAAGAGTATGATCAAAATATATTGCATGAAACATTTTAAATGAATAATAAATTAACATATCCATTATTTGAACAATGATTGGAACAGAGTAACCATAGAACCTGAGCATAATTCCTAGAGAGCAGCTATGATGATTTAGTTGTTAACTTTCCCATCAATCTAAGGGGACAGGGATATGGACATTCCATCTCAGCATCTCTTGTATTAATATCGGAAATTGGACCATTTGTGATGTTTGAAGATTAGAAGTATTTTTTTTCTTTTGAGTGTCAGATGGTATGCATTCCATACTGTTTGACTCTTACTTTTGTATCTTTGGAAACCAGGAAAAGGCAAATATAAATTCACATATGGAGCAGAAAGCCAATGTCCTTTCAACTCCAAATTTGTTTAATTAGAAGGAAAGCACTGATTATGTAGGTTTATCCTTTTCCTAACAGGTATTGTAGAGATGAAGAGGAATTCAAAGTTTCAAGAGAAAATGACTCTTTAAATTATATTTTCTGTGGATTGAGCCAACCTTATACATGTTAGCAGAATATTTTTACTGATGAGCTATATCCCAAGCCTAATGACTCATTGTAAAAATGGAAACTTTGAAAAAGAATTAGGGGTTGGGGATTTAGCTCAGTGGTAGAGCACTTGCCTAGCAAGTGCAAGACCCAGGGTTCGATCCTCAGCTAAAAGAGAGAGAGAAAGAGAGAGAGAGAGAGAGAGAGAGAGAGAGAGAGAGAGAGAAGGAATTAATATCAAAATTTAGGAGGTTCAGTGGGAAGCAACAGATACATTTCCTGTGATTAATGATACCAACTTGAAGGTATAGATCATCAAAGGCAATCAAAATACTAAAACGAGCAGCCTCATTCAGCCTCACTCCGTACAAACAAACAGCAAAGCAGCTGGACATCAGTTTCCTCTGCAACAGTGGACAGGATGAAAAGCACACTTGGAATGAAGGAAGAGGTACAGAGCTTACTCCAGAATTACAATCCCAGCTAAAGTAGCACACAGGTTTAGGTGTAACTGAGACATTTCCAGACACAAACTTGAGACTGGTCACACAGGCCATGGAGGAAGGAATCCTTAAGAAGTGTACTGAAGGTGTCATTCGATAATACTTGCTCACAATGGAAATCCTTGGGAAACTAAAGCAGGAGGAAGTTTATTGGAACAGGGAAACCATGCTAAAAATGAGGAAAGAAAAGGAAAAGAAAATTGTACTGTTGCAGGAAGACACATGAGGACAGACTGAAGAGGTGGCGTGCAAGGAAGAAAACAAGGAAAGAAACTGACAAAGCATTCCCAGGGTTAAGTAACAAATATTAATATTCAACACACAAAAAAGGCTAGCATCTTGTTGGTTTCAGCTTTGGCACTAACGATTTATTTCATTATAAAAAGCATTGGCAAACCCATCAAAATTAGACATTTGACAATAGTTGTGATGTGCACAAAATCCAAACAGCAAACAAACTAACCCCATACAATATAAGCTTCCTTTGCGCGCGTGCGCGCACGCGCGCGCACACACACACACACACACACACACACACACACACAAAACCTAAAGATTTAAAAAAGAAAAAACAAAAAACAACCCAGTCTGGAATTGCAGTCTTAAGAAAATTCTCAGCTGTGCGGAGGTGGCGCATGCCTTTAATCCCAGCACTTGGGAGGCAGAGGCAGGCGGATCTCTGTGAGTTCGAGGCCAGCCTGGGCTAGCAAGTGAGTTCCAAAAAAGGTGCAAAGCTACACAGAGAAACCCTGTCTCAAAAAACCAAAAAAAAAAAAAAAAAAAAAAAAAAAAAAAGGAAGAAAAGTCTCTGGGACAGCAGGAATGCAAAGAAGGTAGGTATTACAGCTCCTGCCACTGAAAGTTATTATATGGGCTGATGAAAAAGACAACGTAGGTTCTAGAGAAATGGCTCAGCAGTTATGAGCATTGGTTATTTTTTCAGAAGACTGGGTTCAATTCCCAGCACCCACATGGCAGCTCACAATGATCTGTAACATCAGGGGATCTGATATCCTCTTCTGGCCTCCACAGGCACTGCATATATGTGGTAAACACTCATACACATAACATAAAAGTACAATTAAAAGAAAACACAGAAAGTCATGCGCACACAAATGTTTGTAAAATTTAACATTTAAAGCCTGAAGTGGCCCTTTACTCATTTCCACCTCACACCCATCTGCTTCCAAGTCTTCAAAGGACCACCTAAAATTTACAAAGGCCTGTAGCCCCAACTATGACCTCATTTATTATCTTCCTAGTTTTTTTAATAACCTCAACGGATCAAGGTTCCACATAGCTCTTATGTGAAGACATCTGAATAATTAAATTTTAAAATGAATTCATTTATTCAATCAAATATTTGAATAATTTGATGAAGTCTTTTTAGTTACTTAACCAAACCAACACAGACACCTTCCCCTTTTTATATTAAGAAACATTAATAAAGAGCTTCTTCAAGAGGAAAAGGACTACTGGTCAACTATGATGAAACACATCAGCCTTTATGATAAAGTGGAAAAGTCAACACATCTCTTAAGACTGGACTGCCTTTATCAAGCATCCTGTCCCACCTGGACTTACTATCTCATACAGATCCAGTAAGGAAAATTAAGCTTGTCAAAATTGGCCTGTGCTATTTTTCTCATTAGAACTATCATTGCCTTTATCAACCAGCTGGAAGAACCTAGGCATAAATTATTAAAGTAATTAATATTTTGTTGCCTGTCAGATAAAATATGAACTATTTTATTCATTAGTAACAATAAACAAAACAAATTCAGATCCTGTAATTATTCCTATACCAATATAATCTTATAATTGTCATGGCCTGAGAAGTGTGAAATTCTTCAGACTAGGAGAAACTAAAAACACACAAGAAAGGGGCTGGAGAGATGGCTCCGGCATGGAGATTTGGCTCCCAGCACCGACATGGAAGCTTGAAATTTTCTAACTCTTGTTCCACAGAATCTGATGTCCTTCTGCTACCTCTGCAGGCACCAAGCACAGAGAAGGGCACATACACATATGCAAGCAACACACACACACACACACACACACACTCGAAATAAAAATAAATAAATCTTTAAAAATATACAAAAAGAAATGAATACTTAAAGAAAATACTTGGTTCTTGTGGAACACCCTCCCCCTCAACAAAACAAAACAAAAAACAACCACCTACCACCACCACCATCAAAAACAAAAACAAGTCTCCAAACCATAAAGCATTGAAAACATAATTTCCTCACTTAAGTGTTAAAAGAAAAAACAAACATCTGTGTAGTAAAACTATCTAGTAAAGGCATCTTCAGGCAGTTAGAGCCCTAATGAGGAAAAGCTGCATGGTAAACGGATAGGCACAAAGTAGGAGAGATTAGGGCCAAACTCTACCACCCCCATCATATTATTAATAGCTAATAACTAATTAATCCCAGAAGGGGTGCATGGTAGGGTGGATTTTTAAGGAAACATGTTGGAGTTGAAGTTTGAGGCACCACTTGGGATGCGCAATTTCCTGAGGGTAACTTCTGTATAGAAAAGAGCATAAACAGTCAATTCAAGGACCAAAAGTAGGTGATTTTCAAACAGCATGTGTTCTGGCGGCGATGATCTTTCCTGCAGACCAATCCTATATTCTGCATTCCGCCCACTTCAAAAGCAAGAGTGATCTTCTAACCTTGTAGACTGTGCACAGGCACTCACAATGGCTTTGGGAAGCCTTTCACTTGCAGGACTTCAAGGATTTGTGAGGGGCAGTTCATTCACAGAACAGTCGCCTCCGGGCCTTGCACAGGGGCCGTGGAGGGCATGGAGGGCGCTGCTCTTGAGGACTTGGAGGAGGAGATGGAGGCAGAGGCTGAAGTGGTGAGCTGGGGAAGGGTCTCAGCAGGTAGCTGCTCAGGTCCCAGATGGACCTTGGAGAATATCTCTCGGCCCTAGTGGAAAGCACCAGAGGCCATGGCTCTGCTACTGGGTCCTGAGGCCAAGGACTGTACACTCTTGTGGAGGAGAGATGAAGCCCAGCGGCCTGACTAGCTGAAGAATCCATCCAGGGTGACAGGAAGCCTGGTTCAGAATCTTCTTCCTGGTCATAGGCGTCTTCCAAACCAAAGATGTCTGATACAGACGCACCGAAGGATCCCTGCTGGTTCTGGAACACGTCAAGGAGAGTGGCCTCCTGCGGGCTGGCGGACGAGAACTCAGGCTGTCCAAGATGGACCGAGGCATGGAGGCCCTCGGGGACGAGGATTAAGGTGTGTCCTGGGAGCGACACTTGCAGGACCGAGGTGGGCTCGGGCTCCAGCAGCAGATCGACGCCTTCCAGCTGCAGTTGCATGGCGCAGCCAGCGGCCAGGAACACCACGGAGGTGAGCGCGTCGCTGGCGGGTCCGGCGGGCGCTTCCATGTCGGGCGGCGCCAGGGGCTCGTGGGGGGCGGGCTCGTGGAGGCGGCGGCGCTTGGCCGGGCTGGGTCCTTGTGGGTGCGGTGGCCAGCCGGGCTCGGGGTCAACGCTGGGGCTGCGGGGCCGCACGTGCATCCTGTAGACGGCGCAGCGGGGCCGGCGAGGCGCGGGGTGCAGCGCGGACAGGTGCGAGGACGCGGGCGGAGCGGCTGCAATGCCCGGCTGTGGAGTGCTGCGCTTTCCTCACGTCCCGCCGGATACACCCTGGACGTCAATTATATCCCAAGTGATGCACCGGAAAGTGAAGTCGTGAAATGTCACACTAGGCTCCGCCCACCTCGTACCTCCATTCCGAGGCTCCACCCAGGAGTGGCTGCGGAGCTTTTCAATAGCCCAGGCTGTACTTGAGAAATACTGTTTTGGCCTAGAGGGGGCAGAATAACCTTTCTGCCCCGCCCCCCCCCCCTTTAAAATAACAGGCTCTGAATAGGATTTTAAGATGGCTGATCTTTAGAATTCCTGTTTTCGAGTAGGTTTCAGGGATTCAAAAGACCACTGAGAGTTGGCCAGCCTGGTCTACATAGCTCCAGAACAGTCAAGACTACAAAGAGAGATCCTGTCGTCGTCCCCCCCCCCAATAAATAATTAAAAACTCGGAAAAGAATGCTCCCTCCACTCTCCAAAGATTCAGTTCTCTTAACTTTAGTGTTTATCAAATTTTGTTTTCATTTTTCAGAGAAAATGTCCCAACATAATGGGAAGGTAATGGAGGTGAATCTCAAGTTAGAGTCCAGCCTGGGTCCCGTAGTGGGACACCATTTTTAAAAACAAACAATGCACACCTTTAATCCCAGCACTCGGGAGGCAGAGGCAGGCAGATCTCTGTGAGTTTGAGGCCAGCCTGGGTGAGTTCCAGGAAAGGCGCAAAGCTACACAGAGAAACCCTGTCTCGAAAAAACAAAACAAAACAAAACAAACAAACAGCATGGGCTGGATAGATGGCTCGGTGCTTACAAGCACGTGCTGCTTTTCCAGAAAACCTGGATTCAGTTCCCAGCTCGCAAATGGCGGCTCAGAGTCATGAGTAATTCTAGTTTCAGAGGATCTGGCCCCCTCCTCTGACCTCCACTGACTGCAGACAAGTACTTGGTGTATAGACATTCAGAAAAACATCCATACACATAAAATAAAAATAAATACATCCTTTAAAAAACAACCAAAACTAATAAATGTTGAAGAGTACCACCTGACTTGACTTACAGCTTGTCGTGGCTCGAACCCAGGACTTTGTGCAAGCGTTCTAAGCATCACTTGGAACACATCTCCCACCTCATGGTTAGAGAAATGTACAGGTCTTTCTCTGGCTCTATGAAAAGTGCCTTTAAAATACTAAAGTGAAACATTCAGGAAAAGGTTTCCTGAAGGTTAAGAGCTGTCATAAACCAGGCAGTGGTGCACGTCGGGAGGCAGAGCCAGGCTGATCTGAGTTTGAGGCCAGCCTGGACTACAGAGTGAAATCCAGGACAGGCACCAAAACTATACAGAAAACCCTGTCTTGAAAAACCAAAAAAAAAAAAAAAGAAAGAAAGAAAGCGCTGTAATAACATTGTTATAGACAGGCCCAGTGTGGCGATGGGAGGCAGAAGCAGGTTTCCATCCTGCCTTGTCTCAGGAAGCTAGAGGTCAGCCTCAGCTGAGTGGGGCCCTGTTTAAAAAGTAAATGAAAAGAGGACTGAAGAGAGAAATTTAAAAAATCAATTAAAAACAAAAAGCCTGGCAGTGGCGGCTTGTGCCTTTAATCCCAGCACTAAAGAAGCAGAGGCAGGAGGATTTCTGTGAGTTTAAGGTAGGCTGGCACTACATAGAGAGTTCCAGGACAGCCAGGGCTACAGAGAGAAACATGTCTCAACAAACAAACAAACAATAATGAGAGAGACAGACAGACAGACAGACAGAAGGCTGAGGATGGTGGCACACCCCATTAATCCCAGCACTTGGGAGGTAGAGGCAAGAAGATTGCAGTGTTTGAGATAGGCCTGGCCTGCATAGTGAGTTCCAGGACATCCAGGGCTACATAGAAAAACCCTTTCTCAGAAGAAAAAAAAAAAGAAGAAGAAAGTATTATTGAGAGCGTTAAAAATTGAATATTCTATGTACACGTTCTACAATACACTTTTATTTGTATTAACTAACTAATTAATTTTTCTCTTGAAACAAAATTTCACCTTTATCAAACTTGGTATGTGGAGAAGGATGACCTTGAACTTCTGATCCTCCTGCCTCCACCTCCAGAATAATTAGATCACAGGGGTGCCCTGCCCTATTCAGTTTCCTTTGTTCTGGGTATTGAACCCAGGGTTTATTACAGCCTAGGTGAGTGTTCTACTGAAGCGTTTTAAAAAATATATACATTTCAATCCTCAAAACACCTAGAGCTCTGAATGGTGTTAAATATCCAGTTTAAGTTACCGTGGGAATATGATGCGGACGTGTATTTTAATTTACACCAAAGACACGCCATTTATGTCTGCTGAACTCCTTTCTGTGAGATGCTTACTGGTACTTTGCAGCCTTCTGAATTAACATGCAATGTCTCCCCCACCTCCCTTTCCTTCTTTCTCCTCCTCCTCCCCCACTTCCCTTTCCTTCTTTCTCCTCCTCCTCCCCCACTTCCCTTTCCTTCTTTCTCCTCCTCCTCCCCCACTTCCCTTTCCTTCTTTCTCCTCCTCCTCCCCCATTTCCCTTTCCTTCTTTCTCCTCCTCCTCCCCCACTTCTCTTTCCTTCTTTCTCCTCCTCCCCCACTTCCCTTTCTTTCTTTCTCCTCCTTCTCCTCTGTCTCTTCTTTCCTTTTTCTTCTTTTATTCAGTACTAGGGATCAAACCCACAACCCTTTACATTCTAGGCAACTGGCCTACCACTGAGCAACATCTCCAACCCCCTTCCCCCCCCCCTACACTTTCCAAAATATTTTTTCCCAGTTATCATCCTTGCCAGCTGTATATGTTTCCATTCCACTGCTCTATCGTCTTCTCAGTTCGTTCGCTCTTTCTTTCTTTCTTTCTTTCTTTCTTTTTTTTTTTTTTTTTTTTGAGACAGGTTTCTCTGTAGCTTTGGAGCTGTCCTGGACTAGCTCTGTAGCCCAGGCTGGCCTCGAACTCACAGATCCACCTGCCTCTGCCTCCCGAGTGCTGGGATTAAAGGCGTGCACCACCACCGCTCGGTCGCTCCCTCCTAGTTCATTGGCTGTTGACTCTGTCATTATCCCAACTTGAAATTCTTCCTTGATTTCAATTTCAAACATCTTATTCTCAGAGCACTCTCTCCCAATTTTCCAGCTCAGTCTCTTAAATATAAAAGCATCAGTCTTTCATGATTTGTGAGAGGCTGACTCCCCACCCCCCATATCTTTTCATTAAAAAATGAGGTCATTGGGTTCTCACTCCATTTCCTTCCTGGGAGTTCAAGGCCATGAGTAGTTGTTGCAATCACATGCATCCACATGGTCACTTAGTTTCTTGTAGAAAGAATTTCAGTTAACTGAGTGAGCACTTAATTTAGGAAAAAAAAAAGGCATTTTGATCTTAGAAAAAAAAATGCACTGTCTGCAATACCCAACTACTTTCAGTTATCTTTAGCAAGGTGTCTAGACCATTTTGGGGGTGTTTTTTAAATGTTTTTTCTTCATCTTTTTTTATTAAGTATATTTATTTATTAAAATTTTTTTCCATTTTTACAAACCAACCCCAGTTCCCCCTCCTTCCCCTTTTCCCGCCTCCTCACCTCCCTCCCACTCTGCCCCCATCCACTCCTCAGAGTGGGTAAGCCCTCCCTTGGTAGTCAACAAAGTCTGGCATACCAAGTTGAAGGAGAGCCTAGCCTTTCCCCATTGTATCAAGGCTGAGCAAGGTGTCCCACCACAGGGAATTTGGGGTGGATTTTATGCTACAGAGAGGGAAGGTTTCTTTCTGTTCCAATGCAGGCCGTACTCTAAATACTAGGCTACATTTTAAAACACTTGCACATCCATGTTTACCGTAGATCTGTTCCTAATAGCAAGGAAATGGAATCGACTGAATGGTCCTGACTTTTCTGTTGCTGTTATAAAACACCCACACAAACGCAGCTTACGGGATAAAGAGTTTATTTCAGCCCACAGTCTGAGGCTACATTAGATCGTGGTGGGTATTGGTGAGGCAACTGGTGCTTGAAGCTGCTGGCCACAGTGCATTCAGTCAGAAAGAAGAGAGCAAGGAATGTTAGTGTGCATTAAGTGATGAATGATGGATAGTGAAAATGTGGTACCTATACGTGGTGGAATTTTATTCAGCCACAAAGAACAATGAAGTTATGAAATGTGAAGAAAATTTATAAACCTAACAAAACATACATATTAAATGTGATAACCTGGACTTATAAACAGGAGCCCCATGTTCTTTCTCATATGGAGATCTTAGCTTCTAATTTTTATATATGTATTTAAGTGGAAGTAAGGTGTATGGAGGTCAGAGAACAAGAAAGGGACCCATGGAAGGAGAAATGAGACTTTAAAACAGAGGTGGGAGGGTAACAGAGCACATGTGATATGAAAATGGAAGGGGGAACCCTGAGAGTGCACGGGAACATTTAAACCAAGATGGGGAACAGAGATGAGGGAGAGGAGGCACCGGGGGAGGCTCAACCACAGCTGTGCATGAAAATATCACAAGGAAACCTGTTACTTTGTAAATAATTAAAATAACAACCATGGAACTGTGACTTGACAGAACTGTAGCCTCTTTTGAAACTTTTTGTCTCTTCCTGAAGCTGGGGTTAAGTAAAGGAGACCCTCTCTACCAGCTTCTCATTCTCAGAACACAGTAGGAGATCATTTATATAGTTCATGAGGACCTAATCACAAGGGGAAGTTTGAATCTTTTAAGCCTTGTTTAAGGAACTTAGAAAATCTGAGGGGACACTAGTGAATGCTTTAGGGGTATAATCATTCTCGCTGAGGACATTGACTACTCTGGTCCAGAAATACATTGAAAAAGATATATTTTTTTGAGATAGTGTCTTTCTCTCAGCTGCCTAGGTGCTGGGATTACAAATGTGGACTACTATGCCCAGCCGAGTGTATACTTAATCACACAAGTCTATATGCAAAGCTGGCTTTTCTCTTTTAAGACCTCATGAGTGCATCACAGAGCTGGAGGAATATTTTCAGTCAAGGGACCAAGGTTTTTAGTAAAAACTGTGATATTGGGAAAATGTGTGAATTATTTGAACTATCTTATATTGGTGTGGTCCTTTTCCTCCAGCAAAGAGGCTAGACAAAGCTAGCAGTGTTTAGTGTGGAAATAATAGCACCTGTATCATTTTGAGACAGGGTCTCACTATGTAGCTCTGGCTGTCCTGGAACTTCGCTATATAGACCAGACTGGCCTTGGACTCACAGAAATCTGTCTGTCTCTGTTTCCTCAGTGATGGGATTAAAGATATAAGTCATTATACCCAGTCTACCTGTATTAATTAAAAAATTTCTATCTATCTATCTATCTATCTATCTATCTATCTATCTATCTATTTATGTGTATGTATGCATGCCTGAGTGTGTACATGTGCACCAGATGAGTGCTGTGCCCAGGGAGGCCAGAAGAGGGTTTGGATGTCCTGGAGCTGGAGCTACAGTCAACTTGTGAGCCACCTGATGTGGCATCTGGGAACCGAATGTGGGTCCTTTGGAAGACAACAAGTGCTTTTAACTGCTAAGCATCTCTCCAGCTCCAATATGCATCAATTTTATTGGGAATATTTTATAAAGTATAGCTTTGAGGAGTCTGACTTTTTATCCATTTTTATCCTTCAGTTTTATTACAGGAAGGGAAATCTTTAAATCTCTTTCTGGGCCAGTTAAACCAGCTTTATTATCTAGAATGTATAATCCGTGTTTCTGACAAGTATGTGCATGAGCCAGTATAAGTCATGCAATGCTGGTTCATCTGTGCCCAAAAGGCAAATTTTTTGTGGCATGTAGTAGCACATGCTTGCAGTCTTAGCACTTAGGAATTGGAGGCAGGAAATTTATTAGTGATTAATTAGGCATGTCACATACAAGGCCACCCTAGTCTAAGAAAACCCTTCTGAGACTATTGTCTGTGCTTAGGAAAGTTTCATTTTTACTTTAGTTCAAGTCCAAAGAATAAACTCCATCCTTTCCTGAATGGGGTCAGGGAGTCTTCAGAGGCAGACATTTAAGGTCCCTGAGAGAGTTGTTGGTAACTGGCTGGAGGTCAGGACAAAGAGAAGGGCGAGTTGATGGGGTGCTGAAGGAGAGAGGCTGGCAGTGTGATTGGGGAGGGAGATCTGGAGGTAGAGAGGACAAGGAGGGAAACCTTATTAGAGAATCTAGACAAGTTTGTTATTGCCTTTGCCCCCAAACTCTTTTAATGGAGACATTTTTGATTCAGAAGTTTTTGGAGGCCTGTGAGTACCCAATCCAAAATAACCACCATTGAGCCCGAGAAGTCTTCCCCCTTCTTTTTCTAAGTACTTTTCAAAGGTTTTTGAAGTTAAATGCTCTGCAGCATAACCCCCAAGAGCCCACATAATCCTTGATTGAATCACATCATTCAGAAAGAGAGACCCAAGATCAGGACTGCAGTGAAAATACCTAAGGGAAGCAGCCACTGTTTCTGAAAGAGTAGACGCTGTTGACACAAAAGCTGGCAATGGCAGTAAAATGTGTCAGAGGCCCAGGACAGGCGGTGGCCTCCGATATGATAGTTTGCCTTTAAAATACCAGAAAGGACACGTAATAGATCAGAATCTGAACACTCAAGACAGAAAGTGGAAATGGAAACAGGAAACTCATCTGGTTTTACTGGTGACCCCTTGGTGATCCATGTGGATGATGTACTAGTGCAAAGCCCCAGACCATGAGGCTGGCTCAGACAGTGGATATATGGGGCCTTTGAGTTCAACACCCTGTGGTTTTCTTTCAATGGACACACTTTTAGACAGTACAACAAAATGAAACATAAGAGGGAGTAAATGATGAAAGAAAAGGATTCCATCAAGGATGGCAAACAGATTAAGCTGATAATAAAATTTGGTGTTAAAACCTAGAATAAATAAATGAAGAACTCCAAGAGTTCAGACCCCCTGCTGGTAGTCCACACTGGGTTATGTGGACCATTAGAAAATCTAAAAAAAACGAAAGCCCAGCCAGTGAAAAAGAGCAGAGGCAGTTCAGAGTATTCTGCAGCAGAGGCACTAGCCCATCACTTCCATTTAATAGCAAAGGAAATGAGCAATATTTATAGTAAAACAAACAAACAAACAAACAAAAACCAGAGAAGGCAGCAAGTATGCTGGGAAACTGGCAGTATGAGGTAATTGGAAGTGGGCTGATTACCAGCGAGACATCCTATGTGATTGGTTTAGTTTGTGCTCCTCTTAGGAATGGTCTTTTCTGTTTGGCCATATGTAGTAATTGAGAGAGAATATTGGGGAATCTGCAGCCACTGACCAAATTATGATCAGGTTGGCATCAGTTATTGTAGAGGCAATGGTTCAGCTTCTGGAATTGTGGCTAGAGAGGTTGTGGGTTTGAGCTGTATTGTCACATGTGGTCTACATGATCTACCATTGCTTGTTTGTAACTTTAGTCTGTTGCATCCGTTTGTCCTGTTAGGCTAACAAAAGACCCGTCTTTGTAGTGCCATGCACTCCCATTGGCAATAACTGTCTTCAATCAGTTTGTGAAGACTTTGATATGGAGTTTTACATACAGGAATTTGGGCTGGTAGGTAGAAGAGTTGTCTTGGGAGGCAGCTAGAACCAACTCATTGGGTGCTCTAGAACTTGGTATCCTGTCTTGGTTTAGAGCACAGGGCTGGTTCTGTATAACTTGATTAATAATATGAGCAGGTTGCCTATGGAGCCTGAGAATAATTCCTGGAGGTCAGCTAAGTTAACTTAGCTGTTGTGCTGGTTGGTTTTGTCAACTTGACACAAGAGGGAACTTTAATTGAGGAACTGTCTCCAACAGGTTGATCTTCAGGGATATCTATCGGGGCATTTTCTTGATTAATGATTGATGTGGGTTTGGGATATGGATATTCTATCCCACCATCACAATTGTGTGAACGTTAGAAATTGGACTATTTGTGGTACCTGGAACTATATATATTGTCAAATTACATATACTCCATATTGTTTGGCTTTTACTTTTGGATCTTTGGTAGCCAAGAGGAAAATGCAAAATTCATATATAGAGCAGAAAATGAATCTCTTTGCAGAAAGAAGTTGGTGTCATTAGATCCTAACAAATAATTTGGGATATTTATGCCTGAGAAATACAATTATTAAGCTAACAGATACAAAATAACAATGTTTAAAAATTTTTATAGACTCTGGATGGATGGATGGGGAACCTGCAGGGGACCGAACCAGGCCCTCTGAATGTGGGGGACAGTTGCATGGCTTGGTCTGCTTGTGAGGCTCCTGCAATGGACTTGGATTTATCCCTGGTGCATGAATTGGCTTTTTGGAGCCTGTTCCCTATGATACCTTGCTCAGCCTTGATGGAAAGCGGGGAGGGGCTTGGGCCTGCCTCAACTTGATGTGCCAGACCTTGTTTACTCTCCATAAGAGGCCTTACCCTCTCTGAGGAGTAGATGGGGTGGGATGGGGTGAGGAGCGGGAGGTGGGGAGGAAAGGGGAACTGTGGTTGGTATGTAAAATAAAAACAAATTTTAAAATAAAAAAATAATAAAATGGGTTGGGGGCTAGAGAAATGCTCAGCAGTTAAGAGCATTTGCTGTTCTCGCAGAGGACTTAGGTTTGATTCCTAGATCTTATGTTGGTTGGTTCACAACTGCCTGTAACTCCAGTCTCTTAATACTCACATACACATGCACTACACACATAAATAAAAATAAAATAAATCTTTCAAATGTTAAGAAAAAAAGAAAAAAATTTATAGACAAGGGAGATAACACCCAAGAGGCAGGAAATTTAGGTAACATTCACTAAAAGTTGTGAAACAAAATGATTTGATATATATAGAGAGATTGTATATTGTTTTAACTACGAGTTTCACTGCACCACATGTGAGCCTGGTGTCCAAGGTGGCCAGAAGAAAGCACTGGATCCCTTGGAACTGGAGTTAGAGATAGTGAGATGCTATGTGGGTGCTGGAAATTGGATCTGGGTCCTCTGGAAGAGCAGCCAGTGCTCTTAACCCCTAAGCCATCTCTCCAGTCCCAAAGCAAATTGATTTTAAAGAACATTTAATTAGAAGTTTTCAAAGTGAATTAATTAATATATTAACGAAGTGAATAAAGTCTTATAAGGAAAACAAGCAGGAGTTTGAAAAGGATGATGCATCAGCTAACTGCAAGAGAAAATACATTACAATCAAGGCTATGGGAATATAGACAGAAAGAGACATAGTGGGAAAACCTCATTAAACAGGACCACCCTTTTCCTCTTGTAGACACTAGAGAAGGGTTCAGAGGTCTTTAAGAGTGATTTCTTTCCTTCTCTTTTGTATAGAGACTTGGACATTCTTACTCCTGAGCTACATCCCTAGCCCAGTGAGCCATTTTAGAAAAGGAGACTTTAAGAAGGAATTAACCTGAAGACATGGTTCACTGAGTCCCAAATGACAGATTTCTATGACTAAACATATCAAACCAAAGTGGGCAGTCTAATGACAAAGACATAGCAGTACAAACTGAGAGACCTCCTACCCACATTGGTGACCAGCGGGGAAGAACAGTATCTTTCTTAAAGTAATGAGAGAATAGAGATGTGATTTTAGAATTCCAAACCCAGCCAAAATAGAACAAGTTTGTAGGTGTAACTGAAACATTTCCAGATATAAACTAAGACTTACCACATAGATGGTGGAAGAAAGAATTCCTGAGATTGTTTTGTAGGGTGCTCAGAGGTGGTACACACCAATCATCTTAGCACTTGTAAGGCTGGAGCAGAAGAACTTCAAGTTTGAGGCAAGCCTGGGCTACACAGGGAAATCCTATCTATATAAAACCAAAAACCGTAGCATAGAAAGAAGACAAATGAGGGGCCAGTGGCATGGCTCAGTGGTAAAGGTGCTTGTGGCCAGACCTGACAACCCGAGTTCAAGTCTTGGGACCCACTGGATGGGTGGAGAGACCTGACTCCTGCACATTGTCTCTGACCTCAGCATGGATGCCAGGGCACTAGCATGTACACACAAACAAAACAAATACATAAATGTGTTTTTAAAAAATTACAAAGAAGACATGAGGATAGAATGAAGAAGTGAAGGGCAAGAGTAGAAAATGAGTAAAGAAACTGGCAACACACTTGGGAAATCTGAAATATTATTGATGTTTCTAAAAATAGTTTTATGTTGATATCTGCTTTATCAGTATTGATTTATTTCATTATAAAATATGAATCAGTGCTGGAGATAGCTCAGTGGTTAAGAACACTGGCTGCTCTTATAGAGGACCCTAGTTTTATTCCCAGCACCCAGATGGCAGCTCAAATTGGTAACTCTGATTCCAGGATAGCCAATGCTCTCTTCTGGCCTACGCATTTAGGCATTCATGTGCATAGATATACACAGGCAGTACGTGTGTGTGTGTGTGTGTGTGTGTGTGTGTGTGTGTGTGTGTGTATGGACATTTTAATATTAGTTAGGAGTGATGTGAATAAAAAACCAAACAGCAAACACATGTACAAAAATATATAAACAAGCCAAGCTTGGTGGCATACGCCTTTAATCCCAGCACTTGGGAGGCAGATGGAGGTGGATCCCTGTGGGTTTGAGGCTAGCTTGATCTATCTGCATGGTGAGTTTCAGGACACCCAGGACTATGAAAGGAGACCCTGTCTCAAAACACCCACCCACCCACCCACCCACCCAACCAACCAACCACTCTCTAACCTCCCAAAGCAAAACCATCCTGGAGTGTAATTACAATCTCAAGGAGATGCTCTGGAGTAGCAGAGATGCAGGGAACCTTACTCAGTTGTAATTCCTGTCACTAATTACAATCTCAAGGAGATGCTCTGGAGTAGCAGAGATGCAGGGAACATTACTCAGTTGTATTCCTGTCACTGTCAAGTCACCACATGGACTGAAAAAGACATCGTGGAGCACCATGCACAAAGCAAAAATTTCTTTCTTTCCTTCTTTCCTTCTTTCCTTCCTTCCTTCCTTCCTTTCTCTTCCTTCCTTCCTTCCCCCCCCCCCCCCCACAGGGTATCTCTGTAGCTTTGGAGCCTGTCCTGGACTAGCTTTGTAGACCAGGCTGGCCTCGAACTCACAGAGATCCACCTGCCTCTGCCTCCCGAGTGCTGGTATTAGAGACATGTGCCACCACTGCCTGCCTGCAAAAATTTCTTAAAATGTTAACATTTGACACCTTAAGGCAACTCTTCAATCATTTCTCATTCTAACCAACTCTGCTAAAACGAGTTTCTAAAATAGCATCTAATTTTTAAAAAGTCCTTTAGTCCCAATCCTGGTCTCATTTGTTCTCTTACTGTGTGTTTAGGTGTATGCCAAAGACTCAGGGCTCATTCCCTGTGGTGGGATACCTTGCTCAGCCTTGATACAATGGGGAGGGGCTAGGCTCTCCTTCAACTTGGTATGCCAGACTTTGTTGACTACCATGGGGGAGACCTTACCCACTCTGAGGAGTGGATGGGGGTAGAGTGGGAGGGAGGTGAGGAGGTGGGAGAAGGGGAGGGAGAGGGAACTAGGGCTGGTATGTAAAATGAAAAAAAATTAATAAGTAAATATATTTAAAAAAAGACTTGGGCTGGAGAGATGGCTCAGTGGTTAAAAGCACTGGCTGTTCTTCCAGAGGTCCTGAGTTCAATTCCCAGCAACCACATGATGGCTCATAACCATCTGTAATGAGATCTGGTGCCCTCTTCTGGCCTGCAGGAATACATGCAGACATTACACTGTATATATATAAATACATCTTTAAAAAAAAAAAAAAGACTCAGGGCTCAACATAGCTCGTGTATGAAGATACTTTAATGCTCAAGTTTTTAAAATACAATTTAATTCCATTATTAAATCCAACATTTTGACAAAATCTTTGTACTTAACCAAAACCAAAAAATCCAACATTTTTTTATGATCAGAAATATTATAAAGTAACATCTTCAACAGGACAAAGACTATTTAACACTATTTACAGAAAAGATAATATTCTATGATAAAATTTAAATAAGTGCATTACAATAGGAATTTCCCTCCCAAATACACTTCAATTGAACTTAAATATCCAATAGAAAATGTTAAAGAAAAAATAAGATGTTTTAGATGTGTTAAGGGCCCTAATTTTTTCATTAGAGATAGTTTTTATCAACCATCCAAAAGAAGGTACATAAAATTATTAAAGAAATTAATAAATTTTGTTGGATATCAAATCAACATAAGACATTATACACTAGTAACAATGAACAACATAAATATGGGATCTTCTAATTATTCTAACAATATAGTCTTATAACTAATTATCATAACATTATAATTATGACCTTCAGAACAGGAGAACTATATTAAAAATACAGAAAAATGTTATCAAGAGATTTGGTTCTTGTGGAAAAAAAGAAAACCCAACTCCTTCTAAAGTCAAATCTAAACAAGCCCCCAAACAAATTAAAGCCCCACCACCAACACAAACTACTTCTTAATTATTTTTTAAAAAAAGAACATGATCATTGCTTCCCTTGCTAAATTTATTTCATAAAGAACAGCATCCGTGAGGTACAACCATTTGCTACATTCTCCCAAGTGAGGAATAGCCTCTATAAGGAAAGGGACCATGGTAAAAAAAGTGGGTACAGAGTAGGAGAGATTAGTGCTAAGGCTCATAAGATAAAAGATTTTCACTACTAATGACTAACTAATTCAAGTAATTAAGGAAAAGCGCTGGGGTGAAACTGAAAGTTGGGGCAAACCAGGGTTGCAAGGACAAGACCACTCAAGGGTGACTAGAAAAGGGCATAAGCAGTCAACTCAAGGCCCCAAAGGAGGTGATTTTCAAACAGGATGTGATCTGGCAGCGATGGATCTTTCTTCCAGACTTTCTAGCCAACCACCAATCCAATATTCTGCATTCTGCCCATTTCAAAAACAAGAGTGTCCTTCTAACCTTGTAGACTGTGCAAAGTCATTCACAATGGCTTTGGGAAGCCTTTCTTTCACTTGCAGGACTTCAAGGATTTGTGCAGGGCAGTTCATTCACAGAACAGTCGCCTCCGGGCCTTGCACGGGGCCCGTGGAGAGTGTGGAGGGTGTGGAGGGTGTGAAGGGCGCTGCTCTTGAGGACTTGGAGGAGGAGATGGAGGCAGAGACTGCAGCGGTGAGCTAGGGAAGGGTCCCAGTAGGTAGCTCTCCAGGTTCCAGATAGACCTGGGAAAATATCGCTCTGCATCAGAGGAGGGCACCGGAGGATATGGTTCTGGGATGCGGCCCTGAGACCAAGGACTGGGCATCCTAATGATGGAGGAAAGATGCCCAGAGGCCTGACCTGCTGGAGGATCCATCCAGGGTGACAGGAAGCCCAAGTCTGCATCTTCATCACAGGCGTCTTCTTGGTAGGAGCTGTCTAAGACTAACTCACAGAAGGATTCCTGTAGGAGGACGAAGACATGGTCCTGGGACATGTTCAGGAGAGACGCCTCCTGCGGGCTGGCGGACGAGAACTCAGGCTGTCCAAGATGGACCGAGGCATGGAGGCCCTCGGGGACGAGGATTAAGGTGTGTCCTGGGAGCGACACTTGCAGGACCGAGGTGGGCTCGGGCTCCAGCAGCAGATCGACGCCTTCCAGCTGCAGTTGCATGGCGCAGCCAGCGGCCAGGAACACCACGGAGGTGAGCGCGTCGCTGGCGGGTCCGGCGGGCGCTTCCATGTCGGGCGGCGCCAGGGGCTCGTGGGGGGCGGGCTCGTGGAGGCGGCGGCGCTTGGCCGGGCTGGGTCCTTGTGGGTGCGGTGGCCAGCCGGGCTCGGGGTCAACGCTGGGGCTGCGGGGCCGCACGTGCATCCTGTAGACGGCGCAGCGGGGCCGGCGAGGCGCGGGGTGCAGCGCGGACAGGTGCGAGGACGCGGGCGGAGCGGCTGCAATGCCCGGCTGTGGAGTGCTGCGCTTTCCTCACGTCCCGCCTTATATACCCTGGATGTCAATTATATCCGAGAGATGCGCGGGAACTTACGTCGAATCGGAAAATGTCACACTAGGCTCCGCCCCCTCCAGGCTCCGCCCAGGAGTGTCGAGCCGACCAATGGTCATGGCTGTAGTTTGTAGGTCAGTGTGTGGAAATGCGTTCGTCCTACTGCATGAGTAGCCATTGGTTTGTAGGCCTTCACTTCCGCTTTGGATTGTGGGCTTTGTATGCTTCCGTCAGATTATAGCGGGACGCTATCCCTGCTCAAGTCTCGCGAGTGGAATGTTATGTCAGCACACTGGGGTGTAAGCCTGGATTTCAGACTTCATCTCAACATGGGCCTTTCCTGTTCCACTCTTGACATAGAGTGTCGATAGTTTTGTGTGTATCCTTGAACCTCTGTCTGATTTTTAAATGACCAACAATCATTCTCCGAGGATGTAAAGCTAACGTGTTCTGTGATTAAAGCTGCTGTCTTTATGATGCGAACCAGTCTTGTGAGTGTTATGCTTTCGGCTGAAATACAAGCTTACTTAGTTGGATCTAAATCACAACTCCGAGGTATATCGTATATCTGTTTTTAGTCCAATATATAGCTGTTGAAAAGTCATGCCAAAGAGTTAACAACTCTCCTAGGATCCAGGATGTCGCTGAACTAGGTCCGGCATTTCAATCGTCGAGGAAGTTGATCCTCCAGCGCATTGATCTACAGCTTCGAGGCCTGTTTGTCGTATCAAGATGGTGGAATGATAACAGGGTAAAAATAGGCATCACTGATTTTTAGAATGGGTAATGAATTTAAATGCCAACGAATGACAGCAAAATAGTTCCTCTTACGCCTGTCTTTTAGCCATGTGATTCCTCAGCCCGAAGGCAGTTATGTAATAGACCATCCTGTTCATTAAATCATGTACATATTATTTATATTCCCTTACTTTTTTTTTTTTTTTTTTGGTTTTTGGTTTTTGGTTTTTCGAGACAGGGTTTCTCTGTGTAGTTTTTGGCGCCTGTCCTGGATCTTGCTCTGTAGACCTCAAAGAGATCTGCCTGGCATTTTTAGGGGTTATGTAAATGTTCATCCTGTTTGCTGTTTGAATCCACTCTCCCTGTGTGGTTGTGTGTGTGTGTGTGTGTGTGTGTGTGTGTGTGTGTGTGTGTGTGTGTGTTTAAGGTGGAGTCCAGCTATCATGTCCAGAATGGATTTGAACTGAAGTTCCTCCTGCTTCTGCCTCAGAATTGGAATAATAAGCTTTGTGACACCGTGCTCCACCTACATCAGGCCCTTTTAGATGGATATTTAAGCCTGTGGAGTGCCAGTGTTGACGCTGGGATCCTCTTGCGCGACTCTTTGTTATTAGTGTTATGAGGGGAATTTAAAAGTCCTGCTGTATGCTGAGCCATTCAGGAAATGCTGGCCTTCAGTCTGGAAATTACCTTCCTGCTGGATTTCTGGCGTTAGCGGCCTGGGGCAAGGAAACTCTGGGAGGCCAGTTCGGGCTCCTGGAGGATTTCGAAGGCCATGGTGGGAACCTGCAGTTTCAGATGCTCCTTCCCTGGGGTGAGAATTGAGTGTTTCTGGAAGCTGTGTTCTGTCAGGCTCCCAGGTGACCAAAGCTGAGCACCCGGCCAAGGGCGGGGGTGAGGCGAAGCTTGTTTTTGGGTTCTGGAGAGGCCTGTGACCCTTGACCGTTCCAAGATTCCAAGTAGCAGAAAGTTCCTGAATAAGGAGGGTGCTACTGAAGATAGAGGGCATAAGTGTCACAGTGTCACAGGCAGGCGGCCCACAGCGGGGTCTCTGGGCTGAGTGGGTGGCATCTACATCTGTTGTTTGTTTGGTCTCACGAGCTGAGCTTATCTTAACGGAAAATCTAGAGCTTCTGACTAGGGCAGAAATGATCCTAGCATGGATCTTGGTTTCCCCTCTTCTACCAGTTCCTAATTGGGTGATACTGGGCAAGTCATTTCCGCATCCATTCCTCAAGGACTCCACCGATTTCTCACATGTAAATGTGGGAAATGCCATCCTTCGGTCCAGGGTGGTTGTAGGGTCGAGTGCAAAGTTCTTGGAATGTAGTGAATGCTTACTAGATATTAGCTATTTACCGCAAGATGTGTAAATGGTCTCTCACTTGTACTTGCCAGCTTTGTTCCTCCACAAATGCTTAGAGAGCAGGAAGGAGTCCAATGTATCCTACAAGGATGCTTGAGCCATTAGGAAGCAGGCTTCTAGCTGTTTTCATGGTGCAGTATTTACATGTTCAGGAAAGGCTGTGCTTGGCTTCTGATCAGATAGTCTTTATCCTACCTGAGTTTATCCTCCTTTAAAGTGCCCAAAGAAGCTGGACAGAGTGGCGAGGCCCTTAATCCCCTCACTTGGGAGGCAGAGTTCAAGGCCAACCAGGGATACGGAGTTAAAAAAAAAAAAATGTCCGACAAGCAGTAGTCCTCCACACCTTTAATCCCAGAATTTAGGCAGAGCCAGGTAGGTGGATCTCTGTGAGTTCGAGTCCAGCCTGGTCTGTAGGATAGGCACCAAAACTACACAGAGAAACCCTGTCTCAAATAAACAAACAAACAAACAAGTAAGTAAATAAATAAATCCAAGGTTGGAGGGTGTATTGTTAGACATGCTCATGGGTATCAGTCAACATGATCCAGCAAATTATTGCAACATGCTTAAAGTTCTGTGTGGACGAAATTGGCCAAAATGACAGGTAATTATGTATACACAGATGGACCCAGTTGAGGGAAGGATGCCTAGGGGATTTGGATCCAGGAAACTGGCTAAAAGGAGGATATAGATTAATGGGACTCGGAGAGTTTCTTAAGCCTTAGGTGTGTGGCAACTAAAGCCACCGAGGACTTGGGACTTTGTTGGTGTTCTTGACATTGACCATTTCTTTTTTCTTAATTTTAGTTTTGTTTTTGAGACAATCCCATGTAGTCAGGCTGGCCTCAATCTCTTGTGTAGCAGAAGCTGACCCCAACTCCTGTATTAGCTTTGCAAGTGATTGAATTACAGACACATGCCACCACACCCAGCAGTTTTGACTATATATTCACCCACTTTAATACAGAATTAAGTGGCTTTAAAACTATGATTCATTTTTATTTATATGAGTAATAATTGCTTTTCAAAAATAAGCCAAAGTGTAAGGTTGTAGCCTCTGGTTAGCTCCTACCTAACTCATGAGTTAGAGTTGGGACAGTGAGCTCCTTTTCTCTGTGGTTACAGTGGATTTCTCTCTGGAGTGGTGATGTATTGTGAGCATTTTTCTGACATGTCAGGGCTCACTGCCATTTTGTATTGTTACCTTCAAAGAACATGATCTCCCCTGTTTTATTTCAGAGGCCACTGCATCATGTTGACATCTAGATTTCGATTGTTTTGTATAAGAAAAGACAACTTCAAAAAATCACTTGTGTATTAACTTCTTTCCCTCTAACAGAATGCTGAAAACAGCTCAGCTCTGCTAGCCTTGCAATAATCCTGGTCAGTGTGGTATATTACAGCAGGCCACCTTTATTTCCTGACAACATCACTCAAGGGTGAATGCTCTTGTATTGCTCATGCTGTTGAAGGATTAGCTATGATGATGGCCTAGGTGATCCCAAGGTCATTACATTAATCTTGGACTATTTTAAGGATGCCAAACTAACATTCAAGTAGTGATTTGGCCTTAAAGCCTAGGGATGAGCGGAAATAGCAGACTTTTGCCAAGTCCTTGGGGAAAAGTCAAGCTTTAGAGCTTTGCTGTTGCCAGCAGACCCCAGGGACTTCTGCTTTTGCCTTCAGCTGTCTTCCTCCTTTGTTTCTGGCTGTTTTCTGGGTTGTGCGATGGTGTGGTTTGCAACGGTGACAGTTTCCCTTCTGGCCAAAGTCTATACCTGCAGTTGCTTTCCCTGGTCTAGTTCTGTCACTGGCACCTTCAGTGCAACATAAATAATAATGGGAAACACTGTCTTTTTTAAAAATTTTATTATAGGCTTTGGTGAGAGTGCTGCCAGTTAATCATGCTAGTCCCATTGCTCAGAAAGATACAGGTAAAAGAAATGTGTTTTTCTACCTTTTTTTTTTTTTTTAGTGAAGTATTTTCACATTTATAGAAACTTTGCAAAAAATGAACCAACATGTATCTTTTATCTCCATCATCATTTTGCTGCATTGACTTTATCATTTTGTCTGTCTTTCTGGAGGATCATACAGTTGTCTGTCTGCTCTTACAGTGGGTACACTTAGGTTTCTCCAGTTCTCATAAATCTTGGATTCTTTGTAAATCTTACCTATTTCTTATTTCCTTCTCATTTCTTTCAGGATGAGACCCCCAGATTCTCTCAATTTATTTACCAACTGATCCATTCATATAACTAATAGAGGTTAATTTTGGACTTGATAGATTTTTATTATCACAACAAACTTAGGAAAAACTTTCAAGATTTATTTGCATTTATTTGTCTTGCTACTTGCTGAAGGACCATAGTTAAGATGGTATGTTCAGAATGTACTAGGATTCATATTTCTTTTTGGTGAGGTCATTTCATTGCATAGAAATATAGCTGGATTCATTCATGTATGTTTTTAACCTTCAGTTTTAGCTTTCTTCTCCTGATTCTTCTAGGTGTGTGTGTGTGTGTGTGTGTGTGTGTGTGTGTGTGTATGTGTGTATGTGTGTGTGTGTATGTGTGTGTGTGTGTGTGTGTGTGTGTGTGTATGTGTGTGTGTGTATGTGTGTGTGTGTGTGTAAGTTTATGATGTGTATGAGTGGGTACACATGACATGGAACACAAGTGCCACTCAGTACAACAGACTTATGAAGCCAGCTCCTTTGCCAATGAACCATCTCCATGGCCCTAATAGTACAGTTTTGAAATGTGCCATTGGATTCTGTTTGCCAGTGTATTTACAATTTAACTTTATAGTAACACTGATCTGCAGTATTGTTTTTTCTTTTTTCAAAACAGTGCCTCATTATGTGGCCCTGACTGTCCTTGAACTTACTGGGTAGCCCAGGATGGCCTCAAACACAGAGATCTGAGAGGACTGGGTGGCCAAACCAGGGCCATAACTGGCTCCCTGGCAGCCCTGACCTGGACTAGGCCTTAGTTTCAGTTCACTAGAATGGACTGTAGCTGAGCAAGCAGTTCTCAGGAAAACCATAACTTAGGGGCAACCAATCAACAGGTGCCCCCCTTAGCCTCCCGCTGGCTCAGCAGGCACCCCAAAGCCCCTTCTGCTGGCTCAGCAGGCTCCCAAGCCCCTTTTGCTGGCTTAGCAGATGCACCCCAGACTTCTTGTAACTAGCATCACATACCTCTGTCCAACCATAAAGTATCCCCAAGTCAAAGTGTAGGTCAGGAGATCAGGTCCCCAAAGGGGCTGCATGGGAAGTTTGGTTCAGGATCTTTCCTCAGCCAACATTGATAATTTTCCATGTGAGATTAAAGGGTAGGTGGGGGTTGTGGTCCCTTATGGTGATCTGACTGGGAAGTCTCAGCAGGCTGAGGAAGCATAGGGACAAGCCCATCATTTAGCTGGATTGGTGACTCTGGATTCTCAGTTTTTTTTTTTTTTTTTTTTTTTTGTTGTTGTTGTTTTTTGTTGTTGTTTTTTGTTTTTTTTTTTCAGAGCTGAGGACCAAACCCAGGGCCTTATGCTTGTTAGGCAAGCGCTCTACCACTGAGCTAAATCTCCAACCCCTGGATTCTTAGTTTTAAAGGATCTCTCGGGTGTGCAATGGCCCTCCAAAGTCCAGGGTTGGCTTCCTCTGGACCATAGTCCTCAGGATGAGTGTGTGGATCCACAGGCTTCATGTGGGAATGATGAATCCAAGTGGGAACCCCATCCACTTTGACAGCTGTGGGTATTGTCAGGATGACAGTGTAAGGTCCCTTCCAGCCAGGCTCTAAGGTCTCTTTCCTGTGTTTCTTGATGATCACCAGGTCCCCTGGCCGGAACCATGGGGCACAGGAGGTGGTGTCTTCTCATAGACTACACACAGCTGAGGCCAAAGTTGTTTCTGCATCTGAGATAGAACTTGTAGGGAGGAGAAAAATTTGTGGTCATCAAATTCAGCCAGCAATTCTGCTCTGAGATTAGGCAGAATGGGTGGTGGCCTGACACATGATCTCAAATGAGGTCAGGCCTAAAGTATAAGGAGAATTTCGAACCCAGTAAAGAGCAAAGGGGAGGAGAGGCACCCAGTCACCGTCAGTCTTAAGGGTTACTTTAGTTAAAGTCTCCTTCAGGGTCCTGTTTATCTTTTCTACATAGCCTGAACTTTGGGGATGATAAGCACAATGGAATTTGCAGTTGGTCCCCATAGCCTTAACTAATTTCTGTGTTACCTGTGAGATGAATGCAGGCCCGTTATCTGAGCCCAAGAGCACAGGGAGGCCAAAATCAGGATAATTTCTTCCAGCAGCTTCTTGACCACCATGGCAGCTGTCTCGTGTTTAGTTGGAAAAGCCTCAGTCCATCCTGAAAAAGTAAAAACTAGAAAACATTTATAGCCATACAGGCCTGATTTTACCTCTGTGAAGTCAATCTCCCACTTGGCACCAGGCCACGTTCCCCTCTCCCTGTGTCCAGTTCTTGTGATTTCACTTTTTTGCATTGACGAGATGGCAAGTGGGACATCAGCCTATGGCTTCTGCTGTTTGGGCCTTAAGGTAAAAAACCTTAAGGTGTGCCCTTCTCAAAAGATCATGTATTTTTCTTTTTCCCAGATGAGTACTCTGATGTATTTGTTGGATTAGTTGAGTGGCAAAGTTTGATCAGAGAATGATCTGTTCATCAGGGGTCTTCAAACATCCTTTCTTTTCATAAGCGTTTGTACATGAGTGGATTCTTTGGAGCTCTTGGTCGGTGTAAGCTGGAAATTCTGGCAATGTAGGTGTTACCATCTTTGGTGTGGGCAACAGGATGGCTGCCATCTGGAGTGCAGCTTTCTTTACTGCCTAGTCTGTCTGGTTGTTTCCTCTCAAGATTGGCTCCCCTCTTTTCTGGTGTCCAGGGCAGTGCATGACAGCTATCTCTTGGGGCAGCCATATGGCCTGTAAGAGGTCTAAAATTTCCTGTTTGTTTTTAACAGTCTTTCCTTCTGCAGTTAACAATCCCCTCTCCCTATAGATGGCACCGTGGACATGTATTGTGGCAAATGCATACTGGCTGTCAGTGTAGACATTACGTCTTTTTCCCTTTCTCAACTGCAATGACTTTGTTAGAGCTATCAGCTCTGCTACCTGGGCTGATGTCCCAGGAGGTAGGGCCTCTGTCTATATGATTTGTTCCTCAGTTGTAACAGCTGCCCCCGCATACCTGATACCATCTTTGATGAAACTACTGCCATCGGTATACCAGGTTACCTCAGCCCTTAATAAAGGGACATCCTTGAGGTCTGGTCTGCACCCATGGAGATGGCTCAGGATGTCCAGACAATTGTGGAGAGCCTGGTCTGGGTCTGGGTCTGGGAGCAGGGTGGCAGGGTTCAGGGCACTGCTGGGGGTGTATTGGATCCTGGGTGGGTTTAGGAACAAAGCCTTGTAATGAGTCAGCCAAGCATTAGAAAGCCATCTATCAGGAGGGTGTTTAAGGACCCCCTGGATAGCATGGGGGTGATCACTTTAAGAGTCTATCTACCCCAAACTGTTGCAGTGTTTGCTGACCTTAACCTTGATATCCTCCCTATGCTAATTCCCTGCGAGATTCCACCCTCCTGAATGCTTAAGGGAAGCTCCTTGTCTGAGTATCCAGCATATTGGGGGCGGTAACAGCTTAGATGTAAGATTGTAAAACATCAGAAGCGGGGTTGGGGACTTAGCTCAGTGGTAGAGCGCTTGCCTAGCAAGTGCAAGGCCTGGGGTTCCGCTCCTCAGCTCAAAAAACAAACAAACAAACAAAACCATCAGAAGCGAACTTCTGCCATCTGGGGTTCACCCATTGTGCTGTAAGCCTGTATTTAAGACCTCCTCCCTCCTTCAATAAACAGCATTCGGCATTCAAAGAAAAAAAAGAAAAGAAAAAGAAAAGGAGGAGGAGGAGGAAGAGGAGGAAAAGGAGGAGGAGGAGGGATCAAGATCATGATGGGGAAACCCACAGAGACAGCTGACTGGTGCTAGTTGGAGCTCACTGACTCTGGACTGACAGCTCAGGAACCTTCATGGGACCGAACTAGGCCCTCTGAATGTGGGTGACAGTTGTGTGGCTTGATCTGTTTGTGGGGTCCCTGGCAGTAGGACCAGGACTTATCCCAGGTGCATGAACTGGCTTTTTGGAGCCCATTCCCTGTGGTGGGATGCCTTGCTCAGCCTTGATACAATGGGGAGGGGCTAGGCTCTCCTTCAACTTGGTATGCCAGACTTTGTTGACTACCATGGGGGAGGCCTTACCCACTCTGAGGAGTGGATGGGGGTAGAGTGGGAGGGAGGTGAGGAGGTGGGAGAAGGGGAGGGAGGGGGAACTGGGGTTGGTATGTAAAATGGAAAAAATTTAATAAATAAATATATTTAAAATAAAAAAAAGAGTCTACCCCAAGGTTAGTTTATCTGAGTCTTTGACTAATAAAGCTGTTGCGATAATTATGTGGGGCAAAGAGGCCATCCAGCAGCCACTGGGTCCAGCTTTTTGGGCAAGTAGGCTACTGGCCTTTTCCATGGACCCAGGGTTTGTATTAATACCCCCTGGCTGCTTCCTTTTTCTCATCCACATATAGGTGAAAGGGTTTGGTGACATCTGGTAGTGCCAAAGCAGGTGCATTCAGTAGAGCTGCCTTAATTTCATTGAAGGCCTTTTCCATTTGTGGGAGGTCCAGTCAAGGAGATCCCCCCACTATGGCCTCATGCAGAGGCTGGGCTAATTCAGCAAAACCCAGGGATCCAGAGTCTACAGCCCCTGCAGACCCCAGGAACTCCATCACCTCTTGGCGGTTGCTGGGTCTGAAGATCCTCAGGATGGTCTCTTTTCTTGCTTTGGACAGCCATCTCCCCCCCACCCCTTAAGTATGTACCCCAGTAAAGTTACCTCAGTCTGGCAGAATTAAGCCTTCTTTACTGACACACGATACCCCAGATCTCCCAAAGTTTTAAGTAGCCCATCAATGGCAGCCTTCCAAAGTATTGGCTGCTATCAGGTCATCCACATACTGTAATAAGCTGATGTCGGGGTGGGCTTGTCGGTACTCACCCAAGTCCTCATGGAGTGCCTCATCAAAGATGCTAGGAGAGTTTTTGAATCCCTGGGGCAGTCATGTCCAAGTCAGCTGTCCATTGAATCCGTCCTCTGGATCCATCCATTCAAAAGCAAATATAGACTGACTGGCTTGAGGCCAGTGGCAGGCTGAAGAAGGCATCCTTGAGGTCTAACCAGTGTAGATGACCCATTCTGGGGGCAAGACACTTGGAAGGGTGTAGGGGTTGGGAATTGTTGTGTGAATGTCCTCCACCCTCTTATTAACCTCACGGAGGTCTTATACTGGTCTGTAGTCATTGGAATTGGACTTTTTAACTGGCAGTAGAGGCATATTCCAGGATGACTGGCAAGGGACCAAAATATCCAGATCTCTGAGGTGCTTAATATGGGGGTTGATCCCCTGCTTGGCTTCTCTGGGCATTGGGCACTGTCTAACATGCATTGGCATTGCCCCAGCTTTCAGCTCTACCATAATGGGGGGCTGGTGTGCTTGCCAGCCCAGATCCTCCACTTTCTGCCATGTCTGGAGAATTTCTTGGGGCCAATTTTGGAGTAGGTTTCTATTGTCTTCCTGTTTTGGGGGGCCCACAAACAATTTATATTCATCCACAAGTGACATGGTGAGCACATGAGTGCGTCTCCCTTTTGATCAGTCACTGATATCCTGGTCAAAATGGATATGGGCCCCCATCTTATTAAGTCCCTTCCTAACAGTGGTGTGGGCATTCAGGGATGACCATGGAGGAGTGAGTTACCAGACCTTTTCCTCTGTCTACTGATCTTCGAGTAGTCCATGAATACCAGTTCATCCCTGTGGCCCCTTGTACCCAGGATTGTTTTTGTGACATTTTGCCTAGGGGTTGTTTTAAAATGGAGTGTTGTACTCCTGTATCCATCAGAAAATCTATAGGTTTTCCCTCCACCTTTAGGGTTGGTTACCCAAGGCTTGGGGAGGGGTTCCAAGCCCTGTCTCCTGCAAGCACTCATTTCTTCCAATTCCATTACCTTCATGTTTGAACCCTGTGATATAGTGCATTCACTCTTCCAGTGACCCAATTTCTTACAGTGGGCACATTGGTCTTTCTGCAGTCTAGGCCTATTGCTCAGTTCTTGCTTCAGGCCTTTCTTTCTATGTGGTGAGCTGCCTGATGTAGCTAGGAGGACTTTGGTGAGTCCCTGTGCCTGTCTTTCTAAAGCTTTTGTGAGCCCCTTAGTCTGTCTACCTTCTGGGATCTCCCTATGGAATACTTTCTCAGCAACCACAATGAGTTCAGCCAACTTCTTACCTTCAGAACCTTCTAGTCTTTACAACTTAAGGCAGATATCTGGTGCTGACTGGTTGACAAAAGCCAGGTTGACTGCAGACCGATTCTCTGGTGCTTCTGGATCCAAGAGTGTATAGGTTCTATAAGCCTCTATCAGCTTCTCTAGGAATGTTCCTGGTATTTCTTCAGGCCCCTGGCATACTTGACTAAATTTGTGGGCTGCCTTGCAGCAGCCTGGTGATTCCCCATTAGAGTTTGGCAGTAGATTTTCAGCCTCTCCCTGCCTTCCTCTGTGTTGAAAGCCCAATTGGGTTGCATCACAGGAAAACCAGTATTTATGAGGTCTGCATTAGTGGTCAGTCTTCCATCTGGGCTTAGAACCAATTTCTGGGCCTCAGCTATGATCTGCTCCCTCTCTGCAATAGTAAAGAGCACATGGAGTAGCTGGAAACAATCATCCCACATTGGCTGGTGTGTGAAAAGGACAGAATCTAACAAATCAACAGGTTTGGCAGGCTTCTTAGAAAACTTAGGGTTTTGTATCTTTCAATTATAAAGGTCACTAGTGGCAAAGGGCCAATGGACTATTGCCCTTAGCATCAGGTAGGCTTACAGTGCGCAATGGAAGGGCCCTGGAATTGGCCCTGGCTGGTGGCTCCTCCCACCGAGACTCACTCACTCTCTCTCTCTCTCTCTCTCTCTCTCTCTCTCTCTCTCTCTCTCTCTGTGTGTGTGTGTGTGTGTGTGTGTGTGTGTGTGTGTGTGTGTGTGTGTATGTGTACGTGTGTGATCTCCTCCATCCTTCCCCTGGAGCTTTCCTGGCTCCTTCATTTTGGGGCTCCCAAAGGTAAGGTTGTGGGGTAGAAAAGAGTTCCTCCACATCTCCTGGAGACGGAAGGACAGGGTACAGGGATGCAGAAGGCTCTGGTCTGTCCCTCTCCTCCTTTAGTTTCTCCTTTTTCTCACAGCCACTACTGCCCTGGGGGAAGAAGAAAGGGTTTTAGCCACACAGGGGGCTTCTCTATAACATGCTGCCAGGTGGTGATATAGGGGACCTGATCAGGGTGCCCTGGTGACGCATAGACTATGTTCTTGACTCGATGGACAGTTGAGAGTCCCCTCCTCTGGCCATCCCACATCAAATGCAGGCCATTAATTCCTACAAAAGACAGAGAGTTTTCCTTTCTGAACCATGACTCCCAAGTCTTCTGCTTGGGCTTGGAAGTCCTTAGAATGATCCAGCAAGATATTCAGGGGAGTGGAAGCCACCTGTCCCATTTTTTCTAAAGGAACAAGTATAACAATATAATGAACAGATAGAAACATGGGAGGGTTATAGAAATCACAGTGTACTGGTATGGACCTTAAAAGAGGAACTGAAAATGGGATTATGGCTTAATTCTGCTTTTCTGCCAGAGCAAACTGCTTTCCCATTCAACCAGGGGGACCCTCTGCCCCAATTTAACCAAAAGGATCCAGTTGTCCCTCTCAGGTGAGTCCAGAACGTCTCCTGGCCCACAGTGGCAGGGGTGCCTCTAGCATGTCCACCAGGCACCTTGGCCTCCCAATGCACTTAGCTTGAGCTTCCAGGAGGAAGAAACACAGAATAAGGAAGAAAACCACAGACCATGGAACAGAACAGTGACACTCAGACAGTCAGAACAATGATAAAGCAAGAAAAAGAGCACCCACACTTACACTTCCTGGCGATCCAGGTTTTCAGCGCTCATGTGCCAGGGGGTCTTCAGGGCTTCCTGGCCAACATACCAATTGTTAGGGTCCAAGAGAAGCCCCCAAGAAAGACCAACAGCCACGTAAGCAATTTAGCAAGAGCGTTTATTTCCAGCACGATGGAGTGGCAAATAGCAACCCCAAAGGGGGTGATCGAAAGCTTCTTTTAAGCAGAATTAGGGGAATTCCAGGGAGGAAGGCTTAATCCGGTGCTGATTGGTGGAGGAAAGATTAGTCTGGGAGCTGATTGGTGGGAGGCTGTAGTGGTTAGGGGCCCATTGGTGGTGGTGGGGTCTAGTGTCTAAGGGCTTGTTGACAAGAAGGTAGGGAAAGCTCTCTTTAGCTAGCAGAAGTCTGGGGGGGCATCTGCTGAGCCAGCAGGAGGCTGGGGGGCACATGTTGACTGGTTGCCCCTAAGTTATGGTTTTCCTGAGAATTTCTTGCTCAGTTCCAGCCTGTTCTAGTGAACTGAAACTAAGGCCTGGTCCATGTCAGGGCTGCCGGGGATCCTGTTATGGCCCTGGTTTGGCCACCCAGTCCTCTCAGATCCACCTGCTTCTGCCTCCCAAGCGCTTCCCACCATGTCTGGTCCACAATATTTTTTTTTAATTTTCAAGTTTTGGTATTGATATTATATTTGCTATGTAAGAATACTCTGGAAATGTTTAAATGTGTACACTGGAACAGTTTAAACAGTGTTGTATAAAACTGTGTAGGCCAGGCACTGCCAGCCTGGCAGGTTTGCTCTTTCTTCTTTGCTAATTGTAGTTTTTAGATTTTTTTCCCTGTTTCTAGTCTTATGGATAAATTGCAATTTTAAAGAATGTAATTATTTCCATGTAGCTTTAAAGACATTTAAGTAAAGGTATTCTTATGGCTACTGTAACTGTAATTATTAATCCTCTACCATTTCATAATGTCTGTTATCTACTTGTTTCATGTTTTCTTGATTAATTAATTACATTAGCCTAGATTTGAACTGCACTGGTTTAAATCTTGGCTCTGCCACTTACTGACTGTATTCCTGGTCTATGTCCAGATATCCCCTGCTCCTCCTCTAGTTACCAGAGAAGAACAAACCACAGTGGAGGAATTGCCTCCATCAGATTGTTCTGTGGGCGTGTCTGTGGGATATTTTCTTGATTGACATTAGTGTGGGAGGGCCCAGTCCATTGTGGCCGGTGATACTTCTGGACAGGGGGTCCTGAGTTACATAAGAAAGGTAGCTAAATGAGCCATAGAAAACACATTTATAAACAGAATTCCTCCATGGTCTCTGCTTCAGATTCTGCCTCCAGGTTCCTGTTTGAGCTCTTGCTCTGGCTTCCTGTGATGGATTGTAAAGTGTGAGATAAACCATTTCGCCTCCCCCCTTCTTTTGGTCAGTGTTTTATCACAGCAACGAAGAAAGAAAACTAGTACAGAAATCTGTAATCAGTGTGGCTTATTGCTGTGATAGGCCTGGCCATGTTTCTTTTGTGGAGGACTGTGGAATCATTTGGAACTTTGGGCTGGAAAAGCCATTGAATGCTCAGGGCTTAATGAGCTCTTATGGTACTTGGAAGGTAATTCTGAGAGCTTCCCTTGATGGAGGACTGTTAAGTGTAAGGTAAAACAAACCCTTTCTTAGACAAGCTGTTTTTAGTCAGTGTTTTATCACAGCTACAGAAATTGAACCAGGACAGTGTGTTGAATGGTTCAGTGTCTGGGGCCTTTGTTGATCTGCCTGTTGTTTCTCTGATACACACCGTCTCCATCAATGCAGATGCATAGTAAGGCTGAAATCAGATGTGTCAGACCATCAACTTTGGTCCTCTTTCCTATTGCATTGGCTATTCTAGGCCTCTCCTCATATATCTTAAAATCCATTTGTTAGTATCCATACAACGACCTGATGAGATTTTAATTTGGATTTTGTTGGATCTATAGGTCAAAGTGGAAAGAACTCACATTTTGACAATACTGAATCTTCTTAAGCATGAATGGGAACTATCTCCATTTTGAAGAAAAAAGTTTTTTCTTTCATCAGAGTTTTATCACTGGGCAAGGCAGCACCTGCTGATAAATCCCAGTAGCTCAAAAACAGAAGCAGGAGGATTGAGAGTTTGAAGGACAGCTGGGCCTGTATAGTGAGACTATCTCAAAACAAAACACAACAATTGGAGTTTGACAGTTTCCCCCTCTCCCTTTTCCCTTCCCCATTCTCCTCCTTCCTGCCTTTTCCTTCCCCTCCCCTCCCTGCCTCCCTGTCTTCCTCCCTGCCTCCCTCCCCACCTCTACCCCTCCATTTCTTTCTTCCTTCATAAAGGGTATTGTATTGTCAGTTTCAAATTCTAGCTGTTTCCAGGTTTGGTCCCCAAACATTAATTTTATTCCATTTTAAAATTTTATTTATTTATTTTTATTAATTTTATCATTGCATGTTTAAAATTCCTTGTTGCCTTTTTAGTTGGCAGCAGTCGGACCTGTGAAAATTTTAAGACTGATTTCTTTATTCCTTTGGACGTTCTGCAGTGTCCCTTGACCATATCTTAGTTCTGTATGTTGTGGACAAATCCTAGGCTGGTCTGCTCAATGTCGTCTTTTGGCCTCAAAGCCCAGGGAACTGTTCTCTTTAATCTTGAAGCCCAGATTCTTGCTAGGAAATAACTCCGTTTTTCTGTGTTTTGTCTCAGTTTTCCCTAGCTCATGGTCAGTCTGTAAAGCCAGACTTTCTTTTACACAGGAGAGTGGTCTAAGCGTAGATGTTGAAATGCAGTGCCGGTTTCAAAAGCATTTTGCACTGATTTTTTTCCCTTCACAGCAATCGTTATGCATTGTTTCTCTCTGTTGTCTTCTGTGTCCATAGTGTGTTTCTTAGTTAAACATTTCCATTTTATTTCCTTTCTTCACCTTCCCATGTATCTCTTCTAGGCCCTTGGCCAAGTTTTCAAAAAATGTGTGCTTAGCCTTTTCTTCTGTCCAATTTGGCCATAATAACTGTTCATCTCACATTGCATCTTCTGGTGTCTGCTCACCCTCTCTCTTCCATGTCTTGCTGCATTACACCATTGAGACTTCTACATTGATTGTGAAGTCATTCCTTCATAATTTCCATCTTTGCTTTACACTTCTTAGTGTATTTGCATTCTGCCATGTTCTTTCTTTTGTTTCACGTCTCATTTTTGAATAGTTTCTGAGATGATTCCTTTTAGAATCCTCTTTTAAGATGGGGTTTTGTTTCCCCCCCTAAACTAGTAATTTTCTGGAGTGTTGTGAGGACAAATGGGCAAGGCCTTGCTATACGTTAGTTAGAATTTTTCATATGTTTAAGGCTGTGTCTGCAAGTTATTTGTTTCACTCAGATCCGTGAGCTAAAGCCCTGTAGAACGTTTTGTCAAGCAAACTTTGTCTTCCTCGTATCACCTGTATAAATATGGCAATTCTTGTTCAGCCCAACCCACTGCCTTCTTCAAACTAATGTGGGGTCCCAGCTGCCCCGATTTCAGCTTAGAATACCATTGCAGCTTTCAAACAGAAAAGACTTAGAGTTTCCACTTCAGCCATTGTCCTGAGACATCATCTTCTGACTTTTCCTGATATTTACCGACCCTTCCCTCCCCTTGGCACTTATTTTGTGCCGTGTGCTTTTAATTTTTTTGTTTTGTTTTTGTTTTTGTTTTGTTTTTTTGTTTTTTGTTTTTCGAGACAGGGTTTCTCTGTGTAGCTTTGCACCTTTCCTGGAACTAACTTTGGAGACCAGGCTGGACTCGAACTCACAGAGATCTACCTGCCTCTGCCTCCGAGTGCTGGGATTAAAGGTGTGCGCCACCCCGCCCGGAGTTAAATGTTCTTTATTTGTCCCCAAAATGGAATTTTCAGGTTTTAACCTTTGTTCTACTCTATACTTATTGCCTCTAGGCTCATTTCCATTCAAAGTAGGAGGGGGGCATTCAAACTATCAGTGTAGTCAGAAAATTTCCTGTGTGCTGCTCATCCCGAAACCGCTCAGACAAGTAAACACACAGAGGCTTATATTACTTACAAACAAAATATATGGCCTAATGACTTAGGCTTCTCACTAGCTATAACTTTAACCCATTTCTATTAATCTATATGTTGCCTTGTGTCTGTGCCTTACTGGTGCTTTCACATCTTGCGTCTCGTGGTGGCGGCTGGCGACTCAGCCTCTCCTTTCTCTTCCTATCTGCTTGGTTTCCACCTGCCTCTAAGCTGCCTTGCCATAGGCCAAGGCAGCTTTATTTATCAACCAATCAGAGCAACACATATTCACAGCATACAGAAAGCTGGGTATGGGAGCGCAATCTATAACCTCAGCACTCAGCCAACCTACATGGGAAGATCACAACTTCAAAGTTAGCCTGGGATGCTAGGACCTATCCTGAACACACATGATCAGTGGCACCTGAGGATGATGGGACCTATCCAGAACACATTGTCAGCATCTTTGGAAGCCTTCCCATCTCCATTTCCACCTGTACAGTGTGAGCATTTCTGCTTTTCTAGAACTTTTACTACAGTTCATTAGCAACCCTAAAACCTTTTCTCAAGGCATGGGGCAAAATATGACACCTTTTTGTTTGTTTTTGTTGTTTTTCATGACAAGTTTACTCTGTGTATCCCTGGCTTTCCTGGAACTCACTCTGAAGACCAGGCTGGACTCGAACTCAGAAATCCACCTGCCTCTGCCTCCTTAGTGCTGGGATTAAAGGTGTGTGCCACCACTGCCTGACCCTTCCCCCCTTTTTTAAAGCCAGAGTCTTACTATGCAGTCCAGGCTGGCCTTGAACTCACTGTGACTCTTGTCTACCTGGGTGCTGGGATTACAGATGTACAGTACAATTATTGGCTTCCTGCTGTTTAGTTATATTTTTTACAGTAATGGTAAGACTGGGCATGTTAATATTTTACTAGGCATATATTTATTCAGAGTTAGTATAGAGACAACTGGCTAGCCATTTAGAAATATACAGCTATCTTCATACATATACTCTTTAATTAGTATTGAACTTGATTAAATTATTAGAAGGAAAGGAATATTTCCTGTGCCAAGAAAGTTGGCACAGGAAAATTTTATCAAACAAAGTGTCATCATTTTTGCAGGACAAAAGATAACCATAATCTAAGGTGGTTAAGGGTGTACACTGCCACTTTAGTCCCCTTGCTTTTTTGATTAGAATTCTCACAAGTTTTATTGGCAGCCAGGTGTGGTGGCATGCCTTTAATCCCAGCACTTGGGAAGCAGAGACTGGCAGAGCTCTGTGAGTTTGAGGCCAGCCTGGTCTACATAACAAGGTCTAAGACAACCAGAGCTACATAATAGAAAGACTCTGTTTCACCCCTTCCCCCAATTTTATTTGTTGGGCATTTTTTTTTTCATTTTTAAAATTAATAATAGATGTTTTTCATACAATGTATTCTGATTATGGTTTCCCTCACCCATGTCTTCCCATATCCTCCCCACTTCCCTACCCATCCAAATCCATACTTTTCATTTTTCTCTATTATTAGAAAACTCACAGGCATCTAAAACAGCAATAGTATAAAATAAAAGCAAACAAATTTGAATAAGACAAAACAAACAGATAAAAGAGTCGAATAAAAAAACACAAGAAAGGCATACAGATCTCTAGATATACATTCACATACACAGAAAAACCACACAAACAAGATAGAAAACCATAATCTACAAGCAAAAGACCTGTAAAATCAACAACCAAACATTGTGAGACAAAAAAACAAACTTCCAAAAAATACCGTTGAGTTCATTTTGTGATGGCCATCTACTGCTGAGCACGGGGCCTGCTCTTGTGTATGGTTTGTTTACACAGTGAGACTCCTTTGGGAAAAACTGAGTTCTCCTTTTTGGGCGGTTATCAGTTGGAGATAGCTTCTGTGTTAGGGATCCGGGCTTGTGTCTGCTTCATTGGCTATGTCTTTGTGCTTCATAAGTGCCCCTTCTGGCCTTTATGTTGTCTCCTACTATGTGGAGTTTGCTGGTGAGCTGCAGACATTCTCATTTATTATGGGCTGTACTCCTTGCTAATTTTTTCTCAAATATGTTGCTTTCCCCCACTTAGACTATGGTATTTGGTTGTACAAAAATGGTATCATTTTCTTTGATAGAATTTTCCAGGGCAAATTAAAAATATTTATTTCCTTCTAATAATTTACTCAAGTTCTCCATTAGTGAAAGTGAGCTGTGTATCAGGGTTGTCTTTAGCGTTCTCTTTTTGTTTGTTTTGAGTCAGGGTCTCACTTTGTAGCCTCTGCTGTCCTGGAATTTGCTCTGTAGACCAAGTTGGCCTCAAAATCATAGAGATCTGCCTGCCTCTGCCTCCTGAGTGGTGGGATTAAAGGTGCCACCATGTCTGGGCTGGTATTTTTTTGTTGTAGTTGTTAGTTCTAAAAATTTTGTGAGCGTTTCACCTGCATGTATACTGGTGCACCACATGCGTGCCTGCCGCCTGCCGCCTGCTGCCAGCAGAGGCCAGAAGAGGGATCTGATCCTCTGGAAATGGAGTTTACAGATGGTTGTGAGCAATCACATGGATGCTGGGAATTGAACCAAAGTTCTCTAGAAGAACAGCCAGTGTTCTTAACTATTGAGCCATCTCTCCAGGCCCAGTACTTGGTGTCTTCATAATTTTGTACCTTTTTAATCCAGGAATATTACATCCGACTTTTATTTTTTTCTTTTTTAGTGTAGAATATTGAATTTTCTCAGGGTTGGGGATTTAGCTCAATGGTAGAGCAAGGCCCTGGGTTTGATCCTCAGCTCCACAAAAAGAAAAAAAAATTCTCTCCATAGGTCTTGGGAATTTCATAGCTTTATTCTCATATTTACTTTTGAACCTTTCCATGCTCTTTCCACACACCCATCTCCTGCTCTTGCTGTTTGTTGCACACAGCTGATGATCTTAAAGAGCTCGGGATCAGCATTCTTGTTTATTCTCGTGAATTCATTTGCCAGAGTATCATTTTCACCTGTGCGTGAGGGTGTGCCTCTTCCTTCCCAGGCACCTGGTACCTCAAGTGCTTGCATTCCTGGGCCATCTCTAGCCATGTGGGTTACAGTGGTTCTGGAGAGTATCCATGGTAGAGTTCTGACTAAAATAGCCTGCAAAGTTTCTCCCCTATTTGAGTTTTGTAGCAGCTTTTTGCTAATTATTAACTTGAAGGTATTGTTCTTCAGTTAGTGGTTTTTCAAGAAATTGAAAAAAGTTGAGAGGATATTGAAATGGACCACATGCTTTCAGCATGTATTTTTTTAAAGAATCCTTATATTTGGGTTCATACATATGTGTGTGTGTGTGTGTGTGTGTGTGTGTGTGTGTGTGTGTGTGTGTATTCTTAGCTCTGTCACAGTTTTGTGAGGTGAATTACAGTAATTTGAGTTTTCGCTATGCTTAGGAACAATTTTTTACTAGTACTTATCTTTAAATAATTGGGAGAATTTGTTCATTAAGTTCCTTAAAAATGAATCCCCCCTATTTTTGGTGATTATTGTTCTCCCCAAAGCACCTTAATTCCAACCCCCTTAACACCCTCCTCAGCAAAGCATTTAAGGCTGCAAATCTTTTGAGCTCCTTGCTGGTTGCATCCTATAATTATGGAATTGTAACCTCATCTTAGTTGATAATTTCTTCTTGGATTTCCTTTCTTACTTAAGAAATAGGTAAGAACTAGAATTTCCTTATGTATAGGTATTTATATATATATATATATATATATATATATATATATATATATATATATATTCACATATATACACATTTTTTTTTTTCAGAGCTGAGGACCGAACCCAGGGTCTTGTGCTTGCTAGGCAAGCGCTCTACTACTGAACTAAATCCCCAACCCCCACATTTTGTTTTTAATTCTATATATTGGGCTAGTGAACATGGACTGTAAGATTTTCTTATGTGTGCCCCAATAGTCAGTGCTTTGTAATGTTTCACGTGTGTTTGATGCAGTTGTGTTTCCATGTTTGTTGGGTATCATTTTCTGTGTTTTACAATTAGGCTCAGTTTATTAGTTGTGGTATTTAATCCCTGTCAGTAGTGTCCAGCAGATCTCTCAGATGATGAAAATGTGCTCTAGCTGTCCGGTATGCTGAAGTAGTAACCAGTTATATGTATGGCTTATTAAGCATTTAAAACTGTGTCGGTTGTAATTTAGGAGTAAAGCTTAAGTTTTACTTAATTATAATTATTTTAAATTGTTTTAAATATACCATCTCATTGAATACCACCTTTGTAGGATGGCTATTTCTGATCTATCTTATTACTTACTGAGAGACATTGTCAAGTTTCTCTCTTTGGCTGTAGATTTGCTGGTTTCATTCTTGCAATGGTCATTATTGATTGCAGACTTGACAGGATCTAGAATCATCCAGGAGACAAACCTCTGGACATTTCTGCAAGGCAGTTTCTAGATTGGGCTTTCTGAGGTAGGGCTACATAGCCTAACTGTGGGCATCACTGTTACATGGACACATTAGGGTCATGGATTGAAAAAGGAGAAAGCAAGCTGAGCACCAGCCTGCATTGCTGTTGGCTTCCTAACTGAATGAGGAGGGACCAGCTGCTTCATGTGCCTGCCACTAAGGCCTTCCCACTATGATGAACTCCATCTTCAGTATGTGAGTTGAAATAAGCTCTTGTTCTAAGTTGCTGTTTGGTTTTTGTCAACTTCCCAAGTCACATGGGGTGATGAAGAGCTGGCTCAGGTAGGTGCTGTGTGTGTAGTAAATTGTTAAAGTTGAAGGACCCTGTGCTTAAGAAGCTCCTTATTTATGACAGGCCATGAGCCCAGCATGTGTCCCAGAGAGTGATACTGCTGCTTTTGGTGTACTGGGTAGCAGCTAAATTTGCCATTTGTTCCTGGAAAGATCTTTTTTTTGTTGTTGTTTTGTTTTGTTTTGTTTTGTTTTGTTTTTTAAAGATTTATTTATTATGTATACAGTGTTCTGCCTGCAGGCCAGAATAGGGCACCAGATCTCATTACAGGTGGTTGTGAGCCACCATGTGATTGCTGGGAATGGAACTCAGGGCCTCTGGAAGAACAGACAGTGCTCTAAACCGCTGAGCCATCTCTCCAGCCCCCAAAATCCTGTCAGTTCCTTGAAGAAGCAAGAGAGACCCTGGGAAACTCTTTCCCAACACCCTCTTGTTACCTCTGGGCTCTGAGGAACCTTGGGATCTGGCCTACTTGTATGTGCCAGGTCCTTCCCCTTGAAGTTTGACTGCGATTTTTCTCTTTCAAACCTAATCTAATTAAACTTTTAGGAATTTCTGAATTTTCTTTGCATTACAAAATTTTAATGTACAACTTCCAGTGTTTTAAAAGTGTCTGCAAGGGTTGTTGTGGGGGTCTCAGAGGAATGACCTCACACATCATTCTTATTCCTCATTGGTCTTTTGGCCATGCTGATTGTTATTGAAGAGGCTCTGTTGAGTCTAACCTGCTTCTCTCTGGTTCTGTTAACTTCCTAAGACTCTCTTATTTCCCTAGAACGTTAGCTCTCTGATAGCAGGGCTAATCTTGCTTTTGCTGATTTTTTTACTGCCTAGAACAATGCTTAGACAATTTACTGAGTGAATGCTTCTTATTTTTTGATAATAGCTTCTTTGATATATATGTGTGTGTGTTCATTCACATTTTTACTTTTCTTTTTTTTTTGTTGTTGTTGTTGTTGTCCTAGGGACTGAACCTAGGATCTTAATCATGCTCGGCAAGTGCCCTGCCACTGAACTATATCTCCAGGCTAATCCCCTTTTCATATTTTAGTTTGAGAACAGGATCTGGCTTAGTTTGCCTGGGATGGCTTTGAACTCCCTCTGTAGCCCAGGCAGGCATTTGCAGTGGTCCTGCTGTGGCCTCCTGAGCAGATGGGATTACAGGCATCTACCATTAGTCTCAATTAAGCATTTCCCTATTAGCGAATGCTCTTGAGCATCTTTTCATACACCTTTCATTGTTTATATTTCCCTTAGAAATACATTCCTTCAAAATCTTTGCCTAAAGCTGGGCATAGTGGTGCACACCGTTAATCCCAGGGCTTGGGGGCAGATCTCTGTGGTTCCAGGTCAGCCTGGTCTACATACTGAGTTCCAGGACAGCCAGAGCTACATAGTGAGACCCTGTCTCAAAAAACCAAAAACTAAAACCAAAACAAAACCTTTGCTTAATTTTAACTATGTTACCTTTTTATCGTTTAGCTGAAAGAGCTCTTTTTATATCCTTGATCCAAGTCTCCCAGCAGGTACAGGGTTTGTAAGTATTTCCTTCCATTGTATGATTTGTGTTTTTACTTTTTCAGTATTTGCATGTGAGACATAAAGATTTCAATTTTGCTGTATTCAAGTCACCCATTCTTTCTCTTATTGCTTATGTTTGGTATCATTTTAAAACTGAGTGAACAGTGTTTAAGTTACTTCCCACCCCTTATCTTTTCATTACAGCTGAAAGGAGAATTTTATTAGTCAGTTCCAACGCTCATTTCTCGGTGACAGTTTCCTGGCCACAGCTTCGGTGACATGGACTTGGCTATGAGCTAGTGGCCCACTCCAGCCCTGGTTGGAGCATGCCTCTTGCTCATGTTCTCCTTTTCTTCCCTTCTCATCAGGACTGTGGACTATTGGTATGTGAAAGAGAGTAACATTGTGAGGAGATGAAATTACATAGGATCCTGACAGCATAAAAAAATCTTAAAAATGGGTTTTGTGTAATCGAAATAATATTCAATCCTGGGAATCCCAAGTGTGTGCTAATAAGGAATGAGTTTATTTCAAAGGCTCAAGCTGCCTTAGATGGTGATCTGAACAACTTCTTATCAACTTGAATGCCTTTTCCTGTGCAGTGTGCAGTTACTCTGGGGGCAAACACTTCTGAACTCCCTGGGAGAGCTGAAGGCTTCTCCTATTTCAGAGTAATTCAATTTAAGCGGTGCTGTCATAGCATTTGCAGCCTCAAGCTGTTTCCCACCCAGACATTACAGTTCAGGGTAGACATGGAGGAGGCGGGGAGAGGAGTCAGACAGCCCATATTCTTGGTTACTCTCCTTGGGAGGTGGGGGAATTTAAGAAAGGAATTAAGAGCATCTACTGTGTGCAGGGGGAGGTGCATTTAATTGTCATGTCATTCTATTGGGATAGGTATTCTTCTACCCATATTCTAGGAGCGTATATACCTTTGGCTACAAGACTGTGTTCTTATTAATCACCAGCTTCCCCAGCAGAGAGCAGGAAACATTAGCTGCCTTCCACCTTGGCTCTGCACTCCTTGGGTAAAAGGTACTGTTGTTAATGTTGGCTTACAGATGGGGGGCATTTGGGAAAAGGCATGGTAAAGAGCAAATAGACAGCATTGTTACAGAGTTTGGTAAGAACTATGGATGAAATTGGTGGGGGACCATACTTTAAACTGAGTGATTGGGGCAGATCTTCCTGCTAACAACAGGAAGATGAATAGGATTTTACCAGTTTTCCTCACATAGGAGTGGCACAAAGGTATTTCTGTGTAGAGGAACTGAGAGGTGACTTGTGTGGGACATGCCAAAGCAGGGGCAAGATGAGCATCTACAGTGATAGGCAAGAGCGAGATTGTGTCCAATGTGTTACAAAAGGAGTTTAGATGTTTTTCAGGGTGTGGGCAAAGCTATGGAAGGGTTTCAGATAGGGGGTGTGATCAGAGCTGTGTTTCTTATCTGTCAACTTCTCTCTTTTGTGGGGTGTAAACTATGTGGAGGCTCAACTCACTAGTAACTTTATAATTTAGTGGGGTGTGCGTTTAATTAAAATAATGTATTTCATTAAAAAAAATGTATATTGTCTAGGATCATGTACTCATCTTATTACCCACTCCAGTGGTTTTTGAAGTCCAGGTCCTTCCAGGGGACAAGATGCAGTTGCGCACCATGGTTTTCTCTTGGCGGAAGACTGGTTTACTGGGCATCTTAGACAGCCTTTTAATATAAGCATACCATTTGGCTGACACAGATCACCTTTTTAAAAATTTATTTATTTATTGTGTATACAGTGTCCTGTTTCTGTGTATGACTGCAGGCCAGAAGAGGGAACCAGATCTCATTACAGATGGTTGTGAGCCACCCTGTGGGTGCTGGGAATTTCACTCAGGGCCTCTGGAAGAACAGCCAGTGCTCTTGACCTCTGAGCCACCTCTCCAGCCCTACAGATCACTTCTTATTGCTTAATTGTTGTGTGAACGTGGAGAGCCCATCCTTGCAGAGGCAAATGGCTTTCCATCCTCTTTCATGAGGGACTGGGGGCCCAGAGGGCCTAGTTCCCTTATGGCTTTCTCTAGTTCCCTTTTGACATGTCTGGTGTATTATATCTGAATTATATTCTGAATCCAGCTCTGCCTCTTCTGATTTGTTGAGAAGATCTGTTTATGTAATATTTTATTTATTCCTTGAGACTTTCCCATATGTATACAATGTATTTTGATCATATCCACCCTCACTCCACCTCCAAGTACCCCACCCCAAAATGTTTCCTCCCCAAACTGATGTCTTGTTTTTTTTTTTTTAAATACATAACTCACTGAGTAAAATTAGTGCTGCCCATATGCACATGGTTGTGGGGCCACCCACTGGAGATGGACAACCTATCAGTGCTCACATCTTCAAAGAAAAATGATTCTCTCTTTTCTGGTAGCCATCCAGTGCTAATAGCTCCTCAGCTAGGGGCAGAGCCTAATAGCATCCATGCTGGAATATTGACTGGCTTGATCTTGTGTAAGTCTTGTGCAGGTAACGATAGCCCATATGATTTTATGATTGTAATGGGCATGTTATACTAAGAAGACAGCATTTCACAGTACCCTGCCCCATCCTCTTGCTTTTATATTATTTCTGCCCCTATGATATTCTCTGAACCTTGGGGAGGAGGGCTGATATAGATGTCCTGTTTAGAGCTGATCACTCACAGTCACTGATTTTCAGTCCTTTGACCAGTTATAAGTCTGTATTAACTCTGCCCACTTCAACAAGAAGCTTCTCTGACCACTAATTTATGGTTATACACATAAATATGGACACAACTTGACCGGTTGGCAGAACACCAATAGTAGGCTGCCTACAAGGACTAGACCTCCCCAATGGTCATGCCGCTATTGCACCACTAAGCACATCTTGCCTGACATGTCAACGTAGAGTCCAGTGCTGGGTAATACCATTCGTGTCTTTTCTCTTTCAGTAGCCTGAATAGCATCTTCTGGTACTATGAAAGCTAGCCTCCAAGGAAATTTCCTGGCCAATTTTAGATTGATTTCTTTCTCTATATGCTGTAGCCAAAGTGTATGATGTTTTAGCAATATTGTCTTACCATCTAGTTATGCTTTGCAACAAGGAGTAATGGCAATAGCCTGGGTGGTTTTGGGGACCTATGGAGGCTCACTGATTAATAGCATATAGGGAAATGTTTCACATGCACTGAGATGTACATTTAATAACAGATGTCTTCTGGGAGCAGCGTTGTCCATCCATGTTCAAAATCCTTTTAAAATTTGTACTTTAGAATTGTCTTCCAAATAGTGTGTTTCCATCAAGTTTTTTCAGGCATCCTTAGTTTGGGTTTCCTCTTTCATATCATGTATCACTTTCCTTATTTTGTTCAGCCATTTGTTTAAAACTTTGAACATATGAATAGCCACTATTTTGAGTTCTTTCTCTGGGATTTCCTCTAACTACTCTTGCTAGATGCCGTTTGTCTAGTCATCTGGGGCTGGGAGTCATCAATTATTATGGAGTTAATAATTTTCAGAGGAGTTATGTTTCCTCTCTTTTTTTGTACTTCTTATGTTATTGTGTGGGGACTTACACATTTGGTATTATTTTGTTGCTCTGTTTATTTTTTGTCAGCTATATTATTTCAGTTGAAATATTTATAATGTTCAAGTGGGATTTTGATGTGGTAGGGTTGTGTGTATGCTTCAGAAAATAATTCCTTAGTCCAGGATCTCGGGGTGCCTGGTGTCAGCTCTGTATCATTCACTGCATAGGTTATTACCTGAGGGCAACTACAGCTCCTTGGAATTACGGCTACACAAATAACACAGTAGCCAGTTAATAATGGTGGCCTCTTTGACTGCAATAACTGTTGAAGGACAAATAACAAGGATAATATGGAGTATACTCAGATTTTTGGTTAATAAGACCAGAAGTGGGAAGGAAATAGCATGGGTAAGGATAAGGATTAAGTATCAAATCAACTTTGAAAAGCAAAAATCAAGATGGGTAAAGTAGCTGAGAGGGGGAAGTTGGGATACTGTTAGGGTTCATAGATTTTAGAGATTGTTAATCTGTGGATGGTTGCGGTCAAAAAGTAAAGCAGGGAGGGGCTGGAGGGGTGACTCAGTGGTTAAGAGCTCCCAGTATCCACATGGCAGCTCATAACTATCAGTTCTAGGGGATCCAGTGCCCTTTCTGGCCTCTGTGGGTACCAGGTGTACACACGTGGACAGACATATATGCAGGCAAAACAACCTTACACATAAAGTAAAATAAGTTTTAAAAAAGGAGGGGCTAAGGATGCAGGGAGAAAGGACCTAGAGATCAGAAGGAGGAAGATTTGATGTGTAGTGGAAGAGTTCAGTGAAGGATGCCTTGTGGTCAACTGAGTGGAGAAACAGAAAAACAGTTAAAACCTAACTGAACAACGTACAAACAAAACAGAAACACCTGGAGACATGTATGCAAGAGTAGAAATTAAGTAACAGAGAATGAGACCTCTGGAGTGACTTGCTGGTCAACTGTGCTGAGTTGAAAGGTGGAGTTCTGGGATCCCTCTGGGTACTGGGATCCCTCTGACTGTAGCCGGTTCATGTAGTGAACTAGGCTGGCTGCCTCTGTTGAAAACATTTTCTCTACTCAATGACCTTAGAATCTTTGTAAAAACCCAGTGGTTATAATACAGGTTGTTATTTCTCTGGGAGTTCTATTCCATTACATTTGTGTGTTTTTATGTGAATGTATTTTGCTTTAATTACCATCGTTTGGTAGTGAACCTTAAAATAGGGAGTGTAAATAGTTCTTTAATTCTTTTCTTTCAGTATGGTTTGGATAGTCTGGGTTCTCTACATACTTATGAGCTTTCTAGTCAGTTTGAAAAATTCTTAAAAAAACCAAAAAAACTTATTGGGACTTTCACTGGGATTGCAATGACTCTTTTTATTATTTCGGAGGTGTTTACTATCTTAACAATATTAAGATTTCTTTTTTAATTGAAAAATTTTCATACAATGTATTTTGATCATGTTTTTTCCCTTCCTCCAACTCTTCCCAAACACATCTTCCTCTCCACCTAACTTTATGTGTTCTCTCTCTCTCTCTCTCTCTCTCTCTCTCTCTCTCTCTCTCTTTCTCCTCTTTCTCTCAGCTGAGTGTTAGGGCTGAGAAATATGAAAAGAGGTGTGGTGGTATTGTGTTCCCCAAAATATTGTGTACCCTAATAAATTTATCTGGGGTCAGAGAACGGAACAGTCACTAGCCACAAAGGCTAGAAAATGTTGGCACTCACACCTTTAATCCTAGCATTCCAGAGGCAGAAATCCCTCTGGATCTCTTTGAGTTCAAGGCCACATTGGAAACAGCCAGGCATGGTGACTCATGCCTTTAATCCCAGGGAGTGATGGCAGAAAGCAGAAAGGTATATAAGGCACAAGGACCAGAAACTAGAAGCTTTTAACTGATTAAGCTTCAGGCTTTTGAGCAGCAGTTCAGCTGAGACCCATTTGGATAAGGACACAGAAGCTTCCAGTCTGAGGAAACAGGACCAGCTGAGGAACTGGCAAGGTGAGGTAGATGTGGCTTGTTCTGCTTCTCTGATCTTCCAACATTCACCCCAATACCTGGCTCAGGTTTGATATTATTAATAAGACCCTCTAAGATTCATGCTACAAAGGGGGGAATAAGAAAAACAATAAAAGTGGAAATATATATAATCAAAGTAATGTATATTATGCAAATGTCAAATAAAATTCCTTATACAGTCAGTAGACAGTAGTAAAAAGTGTAACTTGTTAACAAATCCACAGATACACAGTCAACACTCACAACAAAAACAGATGAAAATTAACTATGCCAGGCCTGGTAGCACTTGCCTGTTATCTCAGCATTTGGGAGGTAAAAGCAAGAGGATCAAAAATTCAAGGTCATCCTCAAGCAGCTACATAGTAAGTTCAAGGCTCGCCTGGACTAGAAGAGACTTTGTCTCAAAATAAATAAATATAAAAAAACCTAGATAAATGAAGAAGAGGTACCCTCTGCTCATGAATTCGAAACCTCAGTATTGTTTTGCTTTTTGTTTTAGGTTTTTTTGGTTTTGTGTGCGTGCGTGCGTGCGTGTGTGCGTGCGTACGTGTGTGTGTGTGTGTGTGTGTGTGTGTGTAGTGGGAGTGAGTATGCAAATGTGTTTTCATACATGTGGAGGCCAGAAGTCAACCTTGGTTGTCATCCCACACGTGTTGTTCATCTTGTATTTGAAGATAGGGATTTTCACTGGCCTGAACCTTGTCCTAGTTGGGTGAGCAATGAGCTCCAGGTATTCATTCACCCATCGCTGCTTCTTTGCATGAGCCACCATGCCCAGGTTTTTGTTTTGTTTTGTTAATGTGGCTTCTGAGGATGGAATAGGGTCCTTGTGTTTATATGACAAGCACTTAGTGTCTGCTCAGCTCATTTACCCACTTACTGTTTGGATTATTTGTTCTGAATTCTTTGTGTACTCTGGATACTAATCCTCCACCAGGGAAATATGTGGCAGAGACTTTGCAGACTCTCTTTACTCTGTTGACCATTCTTTTGCTGGGCTTTTTAATTTGATGAAATGCCATTGTCAAATTTTGTGTATCTTTGACTATCTGAGTCCTAGTCACGAACTTGCTGCCTATGCTTATGTCTTGAAGGTTTCATTTATGTTTTCTTCTAGTAGTTTGTAAATTTCAGGTGTTATGTTAAGGTCTTTGATTCATTTTTTTTTTTTTTTTTTTTTTTTGCACAAGATGAGAGAGAGGGATCTGGTTTCAGTCTTCTGCATAAGAGTGTCTTTAAAGTATTTACCAGCACCATTTGTTAGGGCCTCAATTTTACAGTGCACATTTTGGGCATCTTTGTGAGGAATTAAATGGTGTTAGTTGTGTGAGCTCTTGCCTCTGTATCTTCTATTCTGTTCCATTGATTCACATGTCTGTTTTGTGCCAGAACCATGCAATTTTTATTGCCATGACTCAGAAGTATAGAGGTATAGAACTTTAGCGTTGTTCATTTTGCTCAGGATTGCTTTGAATGGTTCCTCTTCCATTTTTGTTAAGCATGCCATTCTGATGAGAGATTTCATTGAATCTGTGGTTCACTTTTGGTAATAATGGCCTTTTTTTTTTTCAATATAAATGTTGACAATCAGGGAGCCTGGGTTCCCATCCCCTACTGTCTTCAGTTTCTTTCTCCAGTACTTTATAATTCTCATTATAGAGGACTTTAATCTCTTTGTTTTTAATTGTATGCTTGTATATTTTTATTACTTTTAAGACTTTGTAAATGGCATTATATTCCTGATTTCTTTTTCAACAACTGCATCATGGCTGTATAAAAAGCTAGCATTTTTGTGTGTGTTGATTTTTGCATTCTGATACTATGCTGAAAGTGTTATCATATATGTTTTCCTGTGATGTCTTTAGGATCTTTAAAGTATAGGGTCCTATCATCAACCAGCAGGAAGGATTTGAATTCTTGCTTTCCTGTCACTATCTATGTCTTTCTCTTGTGTTATTGCTCTAGCAAAGATTCCAAACACTATATTAAGAATAGTGATAGTAGACACCCCTGTCTCATTCCAGATTTTAGACGAACATTTTCACCCTCCTCACTATAGTGTTCACTGTTGATTTGTTATACAGTCTTCATTACGTTGAACTCTGATCTTTTTATTCCACGATTTTCAGATACTTTATTTTGAATGGATGTTGAATTTTGTTAAAGGTCTTTTCTGTATTTTTTGAGATGATCATACAGTTTTTGTCCTTGATTCTATTTGTGCTCTGTAATATATTTACTGTCATGCATATGTTGATTCATTTTCCCATTCCTGTAATGAAGCCAGCGGAATAATTTTGTATGATCTTTTTATCAATTGTGAATGTCATACAGCCACTCAGACCCAACTGAGTAAATACACAGAGACATATTACTTATAAACTGTATGGCCATGGCAGGCTTCTTGCTGTCTAGTTCTTATATCTTATTCTCACATTTCTTTTTTTCAGAGCTGAAGACTGAACCCAGGGCCTTGTGCTTGCTAGGCAAGCGCTCTACCACTGAGCTAAATCCCCAACCCCTAGTTCTTATATCTTAAATTAACCCATTTCTATTAATCTATAAGTTGCCATGTGGCTTGTGGTTTACCAGTAATTTTATATCTCACTTCCTCTGTGTTTGGCTCATGACTCCTGCTGTGGATATACCTTTGTATAAATAAAATGCTGATTGGCAAATAGCCAGGCAGGAAGTATAGGCAGGATACACAGAGAAGAGAATTCTGGGAACAGGAAGGCGAAGAGAGTCAGAAGATGCTGCTAGCTGCTGCCGTGAGTACCAATATGTAAGATACTGTAAGCCACGAGCCATGTGGCAAGGTATAGATTTATAGAAATGGGTTAATTTAAGATATAAGAACAGCTAGCTAGAAGCCTGAGCCATTAGGCCAAACAGTTTAAATAATATAAGCGTCTGTGTGTTTATTTTATAAGTGGGCTACTGGACTGCCGGGGCTTGGCGGGACCTGGAGAGGAACTCTCCAACTACACCCCTCCAATTCTACCCCCATCCCCACCACCACTCTTCTGTTCCAGTGGTGTATGCTGTCTCTTTTGTTTATTTAGGTCCACAGAGCCCCCAGTCCGTGCATGGGTCGAGAACTGACTACTGGAGCTGGGTAGACTCAGAGGCCACATCCCCATGACTCTCCCCCTCCAAGCAGCCAATGACTGCCACCTCAGTTAGAGGTGTGACTTCCTGATCATCTCCACACTGTGTTCTGGGCTTCCGTCTGACTTGATCTTGTGCCAGTCTGTGTATGCTGTCACTGGGTCACAGCTGCTGTCAGTTCCTGTGTTCACCTCCCTGTTGTGTACAGAAAACACTATTTTACTGTGGCCATCTGTCATCCACTGCCTCTGGCTCATCCATCTTTCTGTCCCTTGGACTACAGTTTTTTGTTTTTTTGTTTTGTTTTTTTTAGATTTATTTATTTATTATGTATACAGTGTTCTGCCTGCATGTATGCCTGTATGCCAGAAGAGGGCACCAGATCTCATTATAGATGGTTGTGAGCCACCATGTGCTTGCTGGGAATTGAACTCAGACCTCTGGAAGAGCAGCCAGTGCTTTTAACCTCTGAGCCATCTCTCCAGTCCTGGACTACAAGTGTTTTATGGAGCACCTTGCATCTATACTTTGTTTTTATTTTATTTATTTATTTTTTTGAGATAAGTTTGCTTTGTATAGCCCTGGCCATCCTGGAACTCACTTTATAGACCAGGCTGGCCTAGAACTCAGAGATTCACCTACCTGTGCCTCCTGAGTGCTGAGATTTAAGGCATGAGCCACCACCGCTCAGCTTGCATCTATATCCTTTAAGGGTATTGAACTGTAGTTTTCCTGTTTTTACTGTGTCCTTACTTGGCTTTGCTGTCAGGGTTGTGAATGAGTTTGGAAGTGTTCATTCCCTTTGTATTTCATGGAATAGTTTCAGGAGCATTGTTCTTTAAACAATCTTGTAGAATTCAAAGCAGATCTATCCATTCCTGCTATTTGCTTTGTTACTACTTCCATCTTACTGTTCTTAGACATCTTTTCTGACTTTTTATATCAACTTTACTCAATGTTGATGGATCATATACATAGAGGTTTATCCGTTTCATCCAGATTTTCTGATATATTGGAATATACTTTTCCAAAATACTCTTTTTTTAATTTATTTTTTCTTATTAAGGAATTTTTTATTCATTTTACATATCAACCACAGATCCCCCTTTCTTACCTCCAGCCTTCTCCCCATAACCAACCCCCATTTCCTCCTCCAACAAGGTAAGGCCTCCCATGGTAAGTCAGCAGAGCCTGGCACATTCAGTAGAGGCTAAGTCTAAGCCCCTCCCCCTGCATCGAGGCTGTGCAAGGTGTTCTATCATAGGTAGTGAGCTCCAAAAAAAGCCTGCTCATGCACCAGGGATGGATCCTGATCCTAGTGCCAGGGGCCCCTTAAGTAGATCAAGCTACACAACTGCCCAGTTTCATGGAGGCTCCATAGCTGTTGGTCTAAAGTTCATGAGTTCCCCCTAGTTTGGTTTGGTTATATCTGTAGGTTTCCCCATCATGATCTTGATCACTCTTGCTCATAGAATCTCTCTTCTCTCTCTTTGACTGGACTCCTGGAGCTCGGCCTGGTGCTTGGCTCTGTGGATCTCTGCATCTGCTTCCATCAGTTACTGGATGAAGGCTCTGTGATGACAGGGTATTCACCAATCTGATTACTGGGGTAAGCCAGTTCAGGCACCCTCTCCACTGTTGCTAGTAGTCTAAGGTGGGTCATCCTTGTGGATTCTTGGGAACTTCCCTAGCACCCAGTTTCTTCTTATCCCCATGATGTCTCCCTCTTTTATGGTATCTCTTTCATTGCTCTCCCACTTCATCCCTGTTCCAGCTCGACTATCCAGTGCCCTTATGTTCTCATTCCTCATCCCCTGCCCTCCATTGCCCCCTTCCCTATCCTCTGTTTACTCTATTTCCCCTTCCCAGGGCGATCCATGTGTCCCTCTTTTCTCCTTGTTAGCTAGCTTCTCTGGAGTTGTGGGGTGTAGTCTGGTTATCCTTTGCTTTACATATAGTATCCACTTATGAGTACATACCATGTTTGTCCTTCTGAGACTGAGACTGGATTACCTCACTCAGGATGATATTTTCTAGTTCCACCCATTTGCCTGCAAATGAAATGATGTCGTTTTTTTTTTTTTTTTTACTACTGAGTAGTACTCCATTGTGTATATGTACCACATTTTCTTTATCCATTCTTCAGTTGAGGGGCATCTAGGTTGTTCCAGGTTCTGGCTATTACAAATAATGCTGCTATGAACATTGTTGAGCATGTGTCCTTTGCTGTGGATATCGCTCTGTGTAAATAAAGATCTGATTGGCCAGTGGCCAGGCAGGAAGTATAGGCGGGACAAGAGAGAAGAGAATTCTGGGAAGTAGAAGGCTGGGGAGAGACACCGCCAGCCGCCACCATGAGAAGCAACATGTAAAGACACCGGTAAGCCACGAGCCATGTGGCAAAGTATAGACTAACAGAAATGGGTTAATTTAAGATAGAAGAAACAGATAACAAGCAGCCTGCCACGGCCATACAGTTTCTAAATAATGTAAGTTTCTGTGTGCTTTCTTGGTTGGGTCTGAGCAACTGTGGGACTGGCGGGTAAGAGAGATTTGTCCTGACTGGTCCAGACAGGAAAACTCTAACTACAGTCCTTGTGATATAATTGAGCATTTCTTGGGTATATCCCAAGAGTGGTCTACCTGGGCCATGAGAAGATTGATTCTCAGTTTTCTAAGAAACTGCCATACTGATTTCCAAAGTGGCTTATAAATTTTCACTCCCACCAGCAGTGAAGGAGAGTTCCCCTTTCTCTGCATCCTCTCCAACATAAGCTGTTATCAGTGTTTTTGATCTTAGCCATCTGACAGGTGTAAGATAGTATCTCAGAGTTGTTTTGTTTTGCATTTCCCTGATGACTAAGGGTGTAGAGCAATTCCTTAAATGTCTTTCAGCCATTTGAGATTCTTCAGTTGAGAATTCTCTGTTTAGCTCTGTAGCCCATTTTTTAAATTGGATTGTTCAGTGTTTTGATGTCTAGTTTCTTGAATTCTTTATATATTTTGGAGATCAGCCTCTGTAAAATGTGGGATTGGTAAAGATCTTTTCTCATTTTGTAGGTTGTAGTTTTGTCTCATTTACTATGTCTTTTGCTTTACAGAAGCTTCTCAGTTTTAGGAGGTCCCATTTATTAATTGTGTTCTCAGTGTCTGTGCTACTGGTGTTATATTTAGGAAGTAGTCTCCTGTGCCAATGTGTTCAAGACTACTTTCCACTTTCTCTTCTATTAGTTTCAGTGTAACTGGATTTATGTTGAGGTCTTTGATCCACTTGGATTTGAGTTTTGTGCATGGCAATAGATATGGATCTATTTGCAATCTTCTGCAATGTTGACATTCAGTTATGCCAGCACCATTTGTTGACGATGGTTTCTTTTTTACATTGTACAGTTTTGGCTTCTTTGTCAAAAAGCATATGTTTATATGAGTACAGATTAATGTCAGGGTCTTCAATTCGATTCCATTGGTTCACATGTCAGTTTTTATGCCAGTACCAAGCTGTTTTATTACAGTAGCTCTATAGTAGAGCTTGAAGTCAGAGATCATGATGCCTCCCAAGGTTGCTTTATTATAGAGGATTGTTTTAACTATCCTGGGTTTTTATTTTTCCATATGAAGTTGAGTATTGTTCTTTCCAGATCTGTGAAGAATTGTGTTGGGATTTTGATGGGGATTGCATTGAGTCTGTAGATTGCTTTTGGTAAGATTGTCATTTTTACTATGTTAATCCTGCCTATCCATGAACATGGGAGATCTTTCCATTTTCTGATATTTTCAATTTCTTTCTTCAGAGACCTAAAGTTATTGTCATACAGGTCTTTCACTTGCTTAGTTAAGAGTTATCCCAAGGTATTTTATATTATTTGTGGCTATTGTAAAGAGTGATATTTCTCTGATTTCTTTCTCAGACCTTTTATCATTTGTATATAGGAGAGCTACTTTTTTGTTGTTGTTTTGTTTTGTTTTAGTTAATCTTGTATCCTGCCACATTACTGAAGGTGTTTATCAGCTGTAGGAGTTCCCTGGTAGAATTTTTGGAGTCACTTATGTATACTATCATCTGAAAATAGCAAAAGTTTGACTTCTTCCTTTCCAATTTGTATCCCCTTGATCTCCTTTTGTTGTCTTATTACTTTAGCTAGGACTTGAAGTACTATATCAAATAGATGTGGGGAGAGTGGACAGCCTTACCTTGTTCCTCATTTTAGTGGAATTGCTTTGAGTTTCTCTCATTTAATTTCATGTTGGCTGTCAGCTTGCTGTAAATTGCCTTTATAATGTTAGGTGTGTTCCTTATATTCCTGATCTCTCCAAGACCTTTATCATGAAGGGGTGTTGGATTTTGTCAAAGGCTTTTTTTTTTTTTTTTTTTTTTTAGCATCTAATGACATGATCATGTGTGTTTTTTTTTCTTTCAGTTTGTTTATATGGTGTATTACATTGAAAGGTTTTTTTTTTTTTGGTATGTTGGGAGCAATATATTTTCTTGTATATGGAAGTGGGGGTTCTCTTAGGCTTTCAATCCTTACTCCCTCTCAGAGCAAGCAGACTTCAGTAAGAACACTACTGAACAAACGAACCAGATATATAACTATAGTAGTAAGTATTGGAAACAGCATCTACTCCCCACCCTCATGAGTACCCGAAAAAGGAGTCAATTGACATATACTAAACTTGGAAATTAAAGCAAGAGGTCCCTGTGAAAAGCAGGGAGGCCTGTTTCTGTGGTTTGGATATGAGGTGTCCTTCCAAAAATCTCATATGTTGAAGATTTGGTCCCCAGCTGGTGGCATTATTGAGAGGTTATACCATGACATTATTGGGAGGCAGGCCTTGGAAGAAGTGGGTCACCAAGGGCTGGGGACATGCCCTGGAAAGCTATACCTTGTTTCCAGCTTATTCTCTCTGCTTTCTGTCTGCCCTGAGGTGAGCTGCTTTAGCCATGGAGCCAGCTGGTCATGGACTGAAAGCTCTGAAGTGCAGCCAACACGGATCTGCCCTTCTTCCTGTAGTTTATGTCAAGATTCTCTCCTAGTGATGACAAGTCTGATTAGAACTCCTGCTTACCTCCTGTGAGCTTTAGCAGCCTCTCAGGAGTCTTTGTTCATAGCAGTGGGGCCTGAGCTGTAGTTGGTGAAAGTAGGACCCATGTATTGTTTGTGGCTTGACCCAAGTGGCCTGAGAACTGTGGTGTGGATTCCTGTGTGTGGGGGGCAGGTTCTCAAATGAGCTCCTCAACTGCCACTTTGGAAGAGTCCCCTTCTGGTGGTGTGAGGCTCCCTGCTGGCCTGCAGAGCTTGGGCCCATTTCTACACCTGTTTGGTGGTACCTGTTGCTTAGGAAAATCTCTCTGAGTGGCTATTGCAAAGCATTCAGAGTTCTCCCAGCTTCTGCCTGCCTGTGACTGCCCTGGGGACAGAGACCACTGGTCTCCAGCCCTGGATGACACTAAAATGCCACCTTTCTCACAGGCTCTGTCCATCTGCCTTGGCAACACTGCCCAGGGTCCACCTTCCCACAGGGAAGGATATGTACCTGCTGTTCGCAGCAGTGCTGTGCCTGTCCTCCCCTGACCCCTCCCCCCCCACCCCCCCCGACCCCCAGTCAGCCCATGGGAAGGATGTGGGAGAGCTCTCCAGAGCACATGCTCCTGGGCAGCTCTAGGTGAGGCGGGCCAGTTATAGAGGGGCTTTCGCTGCTTCAGCCTTTGCTACCTCTCCTTTGAGTCCTCAAGATCAAGATCTAAAGTTGGTGGTTCCCATGGAGGGCTGAGGGTTTATTATAGTCTCCTCTAGGGGTGTTGGATGGATAGGAATGGCATGGTATTGTGGAAAGCATCAGAACTATGAGGATTTGAACCTGGGCTCTGGAAGGCTCAGGCAGGCTCTGACACACTCCTCTCTTCTCACCTTACCAGAGGGAGACGGGGAACCACCCTGTATACTCAGGGTTTGGAGGTCAGTAACCTAGTTGAGCCCTCTTAGGAGAATGGGGAGCTCCTCTCTGAGTCTCTTCATCTCCAAGGTGACCTTCCTCTGTTTTGGATGTGTTCTACTGTAGGGTTCTAGTTGGGAAGAATAGGAATAGTGAGCTCAAGGGCTGATCAACAGGTGCTGCGAGCCCTGGCTGTTAAGTTATTTAGAACACGACAAATCCACAGAAGAGCTGTTTATTAATATAGGATAGGAAGAGATGTGACAGGCCTGTGTGAAGCACACATGTGAGTGAGGAGAGGAGAGGAGAGGAGAGAGAGGAGAGAGAGGAGAAGAGAGGAGAGAGAGAAGAGAAAGACCTGTGCAAGATGGCGCCGGCTTTTTAAAGAGTGATCCGCGCATGTGTACAGGACTGCATGTGGCTACTCCACGCATGCGCGTAGATTACATGGCCACGCGTGCTTTACGCAATCATGTAAAGCCACGGAGTCCTAGTCACGTGAGATGTACTGACCTGGAAATGGCTATTTTGAACCGGAAGTAACTAGGCGGTCCACCGGGAAAGCCCAACCATGTGGACATGTGGTGATTTCCTACCACTGGCCTCCAGGGGTCACAGGCTCCAGGAGCTCCTACAAAAGGAAGGGAGTCTTAGTAATGCTAAAGCACAGCAGCATGTACGTAATGAGCACCCACTGCATCACTGCGGAGAATGGCACGTACAGAAACAGGCTGAGCACACGGTTCACAGCTGTGACCTGTGCAGGTGATAGAGGTGGGGTGCAGTGGTGCAAAAGGATTCAAAGCAGGGTGAAGGGGGCTGTAGCACAGTGGTGCATCTCTTATTTCTGTAGAAGTAGAAAGCTGGAATGTGCAAAGTCAGGAGAATGCCTGTCATGACCCAAGACCAGGGAGCAGGGAGTCGCAGCAGCAAAGAGAAGGTGCAAAGAAGCCAAGGGAACCTGACATGGCTGTGTGAGCAGAGATGGAGCACAGGGGAGGTCAGCTGAAGGACATGCCTACAAATTATGTCTGGGGTGTGTGTGGTGGGTGTGGGAGGGGAAGCACTGACAGGGCCAGGTAGTGTGGGACAGCTACTGAGAGGCCTTGCTTGTGCACTGGAGGGAGTAGGGCTCGTCTCTGCACTGCTGTTGGGGCTGAGCAGAAGAGTCTGCTGGATGCAGTTGTGATCTGGCATCATGGGATCACTCTGATGGTGTTGCATGGCTGTACCTACCATATTAGCTGGGTAATCTTAAGAGGCAGTCCCTTCCCTTCTTGGGCCTAACTAAATCCGCTGCCTGCCAGTGACTTTGAAATGGTCCAGTTCACTGGAAGAGGAAAGAGAGGAAGAAGCCATGTCTGGACTGAGTGTAGATTGCACAGTCCTATTTTGCATGCTGAAGAAGCCGGCCCTTACCCAGATGGCTTCTGAGCCTGCTCTGTCCCAGCTCACCCATCCTCCATGAGGACCCATACACCATACTACGCTATTGGAGGTGCCTGGTGGCCTTGAAGTGGCTGCTCCACTCCCTATCAGCTGTTGACACACAAGTGCCCTAGTAAGGAAAATATTTTCATTCTTATATAACAGCATTCTCAGGCAGCCTAATGATATTTTTCCTTTGTCTTTAAAAACAAGCTCCTGTGTGGTTTCCTGTCTTCTTGCTATCCTAAGAATGCTGTAGAAATGAGCCATGCCTCTGGCTACTTTATGGTTTTTCACTGTGTCGTTGCCCTCTGGCTTCGTTAGATGGGACGAGGACTGAGCCCAACCATATGCTTCATACCACACTTGACACTTTATGGACAGAGATCACCTGTCATCCTCACTTCTACCCTGGGACAAAGGTGTCATTTTATTTTGCAAAAGAAAATGGTGTTCAGATAATTAAGAGTCCTGTCCAAGGCTACATAACCTTGGGCGGGACATAACCCAGGCCCTGAAATGGAAATCCAAGCTAATATGTTCTCCAAAATTGGTTGTCATATATTAATAAAACTTATCTGCTCATACCCTGTTTCTATCAGCGATACCAGCTTGTTGTGATGACCTCAGCCAGTCCTTGGAACCTCTCTGGCATGACAGCCTGTTGTAAGTAAGAAGACTTGAAGATAATAGATTGTTGACTGACTATACAAGCCGTTGGTCAGTTCTTTGAAGGGCATGCTGTGTGTGGGTATAATTGTCCTTACTGGTGGACTAGGCTCTGCTAGGGACTCAGAAGAGACATGCTTGCTGCTGGGCCTTGAGCCCATGTGGTGAAGCTAAACGCTGACAGATGGGAACAACTGGAAAGATGCTTGCTGGGTCGTGGGGGATCTCACGGGTATATGGGAAGAGGAAATTCTTCAGAGAGGAGAGGAGGAGCATGGTGTGCTAGATAGGTGGCCTGGTGAATTCTCGGTCCTCTGAGGCAGGCACCTTGCTGGTCCCAAGGGCAGAGCTGTAGGCCAGGACTCTGAATGTTGCATGCTGAGGGCCTCTTCTCTCCCCTACTGTGGCCTTCCATTCTTGTGTCTGTGCCTGAGAAGGGCTCTGTAGGACAGGGTACTCAGGGAAGCTCAGCTGCTGCTCCAGGAAAGGAGAGAAGGTGACACCACAGACTCCTGAGTGGAGGGGCCGTGGGGCCATGGGCTGCTCAGGTCCCTGGAGCCTGAGTGCCTTTAAGTCTGCTTCTACCCAGAGAGAAACAGAGGCCCGGCCCAGCCCTGCTCTTCTGTGCTCTGTGGCCTAGAGAGTTCTTCCTTGTCTGGCCTTGGATTCTCCATTGCTAAAGTGTGGGATCTGGCTGCACTGCCTGAGTCCTTGGCTCCATTTCTCTGACCTCCACATTCTTTGAGCATGTGCCCATTCCCACATCCTGACAGTCCCTCCGAAGTTTGGGCCTGGCCTTTCTTCACACTCTCCGTGGAGTACTCCTATTGTGATCAAGCTCTGTAAGTGTAGCTACTGGGGACTGGGGAGGCAAGTGTCCTGTGGGGGGAGGGCAGAGAGTAGGACTGCATTTCCTAAAGTTTCTCCCAGGGCTGGAGAGACCACACTGCTCTTGGAGAGGACCTGGGTTCTATTCCCATCACCTGTGTTGGACAGCTCATAGCTGCCCTGTTTGTAGCTCTAGCTCTAAGGGATTGGGTGACCTTTTCTGTCCTTTGTGAGGACACGGACACACACACACACACACACACACACACACACACACACACATGGACACAGACACACACAGACACAGACACACACACACTCGTATACACACACACAAAATTAAAAAATTAAAAATAAATCTTTAATAAAGCCCCTCTGAGCAGTTTTCTGTCTCTGGCCAGTGCTGCTGCCAGGCTCTGACCTGCACTCGAGGTTTCTCCTGCCTCTGGGCCTTTGGTTTTGACATGGTTAATGACAGACTCTGATACTCTCCCAAGGCGGGAAGAGTAGTTGATGAAAAGTGTGTGAACTCTTTCCTCACCCCTGCTCCTACATTCTCAAGGTCTTCTGATTATGGAGCAAGGCCCAGGGCCTTGCCTGGCAAGATTAGAACAGGAGGTGGTGGCTCCCTCCCACTGTCTGTGGTAAAGCCAGGCGAGCTCTCCTCCAGCGCTGTCAGAAGCTGCACTGTAATTACTGATGAAATTCTCCCTCCTCAGAGGCTGGGTGAGGCCTTCCATGGAAACAGCTTGGTGGTCCGTGAAGTTATGCCAGCAGGAGTGACTGGCAGGGTCCTAGAGTGTTGCTTTCTTGTTGGGGGGCTGATATCTTAAAGGAATTAAAGCAAGAACAAATTCATTTCCCCCAACTTTGGATCTGGTGCATTATGTGTATTCAATAAGATTAACTGAGTGAATGGCCTAAGGAACCTGCTGTAGACACTGGGATATGCTGATGGGTAAGACAACCTCAGCCCTTTTCCTGTGCAACTTCCAGGGTGGTAGGAACAACCATATAATAAGTAAACAAACATAATTGTGTTTGTACACTGTGAAAAACTCCTTAAAGGAATATTACATTTCCTACGATTGTTATCCCAATTTAACTTCGTGTCCTGAATCCATCAGGGGTTGGATTTGGGAAAGAATTTTCAGCAGAACTAAAGTAAAATGTGAAAAAATCAGAGCCAGGCAAAGGAGATGTACTAGCTTGTGACAGCCCTTCTAGGCCAGGGTCTCCAGCCTTTGCTCTAGACCTTGATTATAAATTGCTCTCCCTGGGATTGCACACAGTTGGCACCTGGTTCAAGAATGTAAGTTCCAGGGGTTAATGCCCAGATTCCTGATGTTATTATTGCTGACTGATGCTCCTTCCCCCCAATAGAGCACAATGCACACCCCCACTGCAGGCTGCCCCAGGCCTCCAGACAGCACTTTCCAGGCTGGTCTGCCTGTGACCTGCCCGGTAAATGTCCTTGATGTCTCCAAGAAAAACAGGTCATCCTCCCCAACCGAGGGCTTGCTAAGCACTTACAGTCTGGCTTTGATGGCTATCTTAGATAGCCAGAGTCCACTCCAAGGTCAGACCTCTTAGTTCATGCCCAAATGCTGGTCTTTTAGACAACAGACCATTTCGTGGAAAAGCACGTATGTTTAACAGCCATCTCAGTACTTAGCCGGGGGTCACTGGAAGTCTTCGGGCTTCCCTCACAGCCTTTAGCATCACCTGCCTGAGTCTCCCTGATCCTCTGTATCCAGGCTCACTGGGCACAGCCTATGGCCATGTTTCTGACCGGATCTTCCTTCTTAAAATTCCTTTAGGATGCCTGTGGGCTCTGTTGTATAGAGGCACTACCTAGATGCTGCCTTCCTAGCTTTTGACTATCATTCTATCTGAATGGCTAAGAGTTTGGGATTTGAAGACAGATCTGGGTTCCAGTCTGCCCCAACCACTCATTAGCTTTGGCAAATCAGGGCAATAAGACAGTCAACTTACAAATCACCCACGGGCAGGGCAGTTAAAGAGAAGGAGTGGGTGTGTTTTCCCACTATTACCTTGGAAGTCATGTGCTCAATGACCAGAGGGCTTCTCACAAATACCAAGAGGACTGACTAATCCTTGAACATAAAAGCTTTTAGAAGACATAGAAGATCCAAACCATGCCATGGGGTGACTGTATAAGTATTCCTTCTCCATGGTTGGGCCTTTTTGGTAGTAAATGGAGCTGAGTTAACAGGCAGAGCCAGGCTGTCTGAGCAATGGGGATCTGTTTGCCCATCATTTTGTGCCTAAAGGGGCAAGAGTCTGTGCAGAGGGTTTTGTAGGTCTGGTCCAGCTTCTCATCACTTCCCCAGGCTTTGTGGGATGGGTCCTTGCAGTATGGTCCATACAGTATGGTCTTGCAGTACTGAGCAGACTTCCCTGGGAAGCAGCATGTGAGGTGGCCTGGAGTGGCTCTCTGGTGTCTCTCTCTACTGAAAGGGCAGGAGGTAGAGCTGGTTAAAAGGACACTACCTGTGTCCACATATGTGTCAGCTGAATTTGGATGAGGGAGACTGTAGCATTCCAGAAGAAGTTGGAAGGCCTGGGAGAGCCCAGAAACTGGGGCTTCTGTGGGGTCACTGCGGAGAAGAGCCTCTGACGTTTCCATCACTTAGAGTGAGAGAAAAGCTTGGTCATCACTGGTCTGACTCCAGAATGTCTAAGCCACCCCATATACACTACCTTTTTTAAGATTAGTGTGAGTGTCTGATGTGTGTGTATGATGTATGTTTATGTATGTACCTGTGGGTGTGTTTGCTGTTTGTGGTGTGTGTGTGTGTGTGTGTGTGTGTGTGTGTGTGTATACCTGTGGATGCATTTGTGTGGGGTGTGTGCATATGTGTATACATGGCATGCATATGGAAGTCAGGGGAACCTGGCGAGCCAGTCCTCACCATCTACCTTATTTGAGACAGGGTCTCTTTCTTATTTATTACTGTATATGTCAGGCTAGTGGGCCCATGAGTTTCCAGGGATTCTCCTTTCTCTGCCTCTCATCTCTCTGCAAAGCTTGGGGATTTATGTACATTATGTACATGAGCTACTGTGCCCAGCCTCATGCGGGTTCTTGGGACCTGAACTCATATCATGGTGCTTGTATAGCTATTGAGTCTTCTTCCCATCCCCCCTTTCACACTCTCTAATGCAGCGATCATCCACTGGAATGATATTCTCAAAGTGGAAGGTGGGTAGGGAGCTGGGCTGAAGTATGTTTCAACCAGCCCAGTGTCTGGGGTCTGTGCCTAAGGTCCTAGGGCTCACTCTGACTCTCATGTTCCAATGCAGGGTAAACTGAGCCTTGATCTTAGGGATTTGTCTGTGGGAGAAGCCACAACCTAAGATTATAGGAACTGGAATTGGGGGAGAGGGCAGTGGGACAAGGCAGCATCTCCCATGTCTTTAGACCCCATGAAACTTCAGCTTGAGGCTGTGGATGGGAAGGCTCAGAGCTCTTCTATGCAGCTCTGCCTTCGGAGAGGACACCCTGGAAATGAAACTTCAAGGCTGAGACTTGCCTATTTCTGCCCCACTACAAGACCCTTTGCCCCACACTGTGTCCCTGAGCATAGTGTCTTTTTCCACCCCTATCCTTTTGCCTTTCCTTCAAGGCACAACTCCAATCTTGTCTCCCTGGAAAGACCCTTTGGGATTTAATTCAGTTTTCTTTTCCCCCAGTTTATCTTATAAATCCCAACTGACATGTCTTTTAGAACCTTTTCAGTTCCTCCACTGTTCCCTGAAGGCCCAGTCTTCACAAGCAGGTAGGAACTGGTTGTAGTGCCGTGACCAGTGCCTGCTGGGTTGAGATGCAGGCTGTAGGGTATGCAGGAGGCTGCAGGACCAGAGGCAGAGCCATGGCTGGGTATGTGTCCATCGACACTCCCAGACAGGTCTACACAACTCAGGCCACAGCACTTGGAGGTGCCAGGTATTCTACCTGGTGTTTGCCACTCGGCCAGTTGGCACAGGTGGGTGGGTAGAAAGTATAAAGACCACCCTTCTTAGTGCTATGAGAAATGAACCATCTTTCCCAATTCTGCATAGGCATTGTCTGCCCTCCTGGTTCCCTGCTTGTCCTGCCCCCAGTGTGACATCTGGCGTCAAGCTGGTAATCTGCTCTGCCCTTGAGATACTAGTCTAATCAAAGAGACAAAGAACACCTTGAAGATTAATACAATGGTTTCAGAGTCCAGAGTTTCTTGGCACAACTCAAGTGAACGTGATAGCCTGTATGGGACAAATGTACACATGTTCTCACTGTTGTCTTCTTCTGACATTATCAGCTGACTTTTGTTCATTGCCTTGATTTCTTTCCAAAATATAGCTACATTGATTGCAAAATTTCGCTTTGGGCCCCAAGTACTAGGGCACTGCATATTCCAGTTCATAAACCTGATCAATTGTCTGTCCTTATGATGTCCAGGAGGTGAACCTTGGATGCCATTAGCTCCTAGAGTGCCTCATCTCAGACCGTGTTTTTACCCAAGGGTGCTTTGGAGAGGAACCAGCCATTCTGAGCAGGCAGCAAAGCCTTTCATAGCTTAGGTTTGGCTTGGTACCTGGAGCTCATGCCCTCTGTCTCCATGTCCAGCTTACTCCCCACGGTGGAGTAATGACAGTGGCTAACACTACCACTTTCCCTGGGTGTCTGAATGTGCCAGGCAAGCGAGAGATCTGGGCCTGGTCCACCTGGAGCACAACCTTCTGCCTAGGCCTCACTCTGTGAAGTAGTCCATCTGTAAAGCCAGCCAGGGTGACTTCATTTTGTCCTTCCTGGGAACATCTCTAGGGTATTCTTTCCTTCAGTACTCATACACCCTAGAGAAGTTAGAGGAATATTGTTGACAGCTTTTGGTAATTGGGGAAAGCACATTTTGCAGAGGGGACACATGCCTGTCTTGATGTCAATCCCCGGTGGAAGGTCATTATGGTTATATTTCAGCTGCAGAGTTGAGACATTTCACCCTACAATTTTGTAAAAGGCTTTCAAAAAATCCTCCCATGGTATGTTTCTAATTTAAGATCGAAAAAATATTTCTATTGTGCCACATAGAGTAACCTAAAACCTAATAAAAGCCCTGAATTAGGGTTGGGTAGAATGGTTTGAATTAAGTTCAGGTAGAGGCAAGGACACGGTATCTATCAGCTGGGGCTGCCAGCTCACGGCCCAAAAGGCAGGCTCTAACTGGGAGAATAGACTTGCTGAGTCTGGAGAGGAGCCATCTCTTTTGTGGATTTCTAGGCTCTTGGCCATGGCCCACAGGACCCTGATACTATTGGCACCTGGCCCCAGCCCTGGAAGGGCCTAACTCTTGCTGTTCATGTCATTTTGGTTACTGTGTAGTTTTCTCATCGAAGCTAAGTTTATTTGATTTGGTGGTTATTTATTTATTCCTTTTTCTAGGGGACTTGCCAGCCATTGCCCAGTTTCTGTAGCACTTGTCTTTGAGAAGTGGATGTCGGCTGGCCTCTGTCCATATAGTGGCCCAGTGAGCCCTTGGTGGACTGTGGTATGACTGACTTGTCTCAGTGTCCAATGTTTGGTCTGAGACTAGAAAGCCATATATGTCTAGAGAATGGATAGGGAATTGATAGCCTGGAGTGAACCAGCAAGTGAGGAACATGGTGTTTGTTGTCATTAATAACACTGTATGGAGCATCTCTGCATCTATCTATCTATCTATCTATCTATCTATCTATCTATCTATCTATCATCTGCCTCTGTTCCTGCCTCACATGCTCTGGCTGACCCATTTGTGTCACATGATTCAATACTTTCTTACCATTCTCCTGTAAACTAATTGGATGAGAAACATCATCTGATTCCAGAAGACCCACATCATGGACCGAATTAAACTAATTAAATATTCTCTTGAGATTTGAACTAACAAATAGAGGAGTTGTGGTGGTGAATCGGGCTGGTAGGACACTAGAGTCTGGAACTAAGGATCAATTCTAGTGGGGCAGAATGAGCCAGAGAGAGAGAGAGAGAGAGAGAGAGAGAGAGAGAGAGAAAGCACAAGACAGCACACAGGAGCACCCTATGGAGACATAGCAGACCTGACTTTATTTCTTGCCCTGAGGAAATACCTTCCCTGTGTCCCTACACACACACACACACACACACACACACACACACACACACACACACACACACACACACAAGAGCCAGGCTATCCCTTTTAGCCCTTCTGGCTATGGTTCATGTTTTCCTCCTACAGTGGTGTGTAGAGGGATGATTGATATTGGGATCCTGGTTTCCCAGAAGCCTGGAGTGGTCCTGTGTGCACTGAAGAAAGGAGGAGGCCGAGAGTGATGCCTCCTCAGTTCTCCCCATCCCCAGCCTAAGAGGTTGGTGAGGTTATTTCTCACTGCTCATCTTGGGCTAAAGAACACCCCAATCCATGTATCCAGCACCATGCAAACATTATTTTCTGGCACCTTTCTGCCATGGCCACAGCCTCCAAGTCCCAATACTGAAAGGCAATGCAGGGTTCTTGTAGATAGCAGCCCAAGTCATATGTTAAATGATGGTGTCCTGACCCTCACCAAAGAGGGATGGGGCAGAGTTCCCATTGCGTGAAGAGGGACTTTCAAGATATCCTTGCCCCTGTAAGGGTGACACCTACCCAGATTTCTAGCAAATGGCCTTCATGTTTATCCCGAGGCTGTGACCTTCCCAGGCATTCTTCATGGACAGACTCTGAAATGGATGGTTTACTTCTCACAGTAACCCTGTCGTAAAGTAAACGGGTTCAGAAGTAAGAAACTGTAAAAATGGGAACAGCTGAGCTCAAATCCAGAGAGAGCCTTGTCTGTTTCATTGGAAATGTGCATCCAAATTAGAGATAGTGTGCTGGATGGAAAAGCCTGCAGCAGAGCCCCAGAGGGCAGGCAGGGACATGGCAGAAGACAGAGAGCATGCCTGCAGGTGTGTGGAGGAGACCAGGGTGTGGCTGAGTCAGCCAGCAGGTGAGAACTGAGAGGCAGTAAGGCGTTCATACCCCACCATTCTGTCTGTTCTGTCTTTCTGATGACACACAGCCATACCTCCATCCTGGAGTCTTTAGTGTCCTTATGGGAATCAGCGGGGAAACCAGAGCACAGGACAGTCCCTGGTCTCCACTAGATGGCACTGTTGCAGGTCCTTTCATCCAAGAGAAGCTTTGCAGAGTGTGTGTGTGTGTGTGTGTGTGTGTGTGTGTGTGTGTGTGTGTGTGTGTGTGTGTTAGCCCATAGTTTGTTTTTCTCTTTCTTTGGAGATTCTCCTTAGAATAAAAATTGCTGCCCCTGAAACGGCTTCAAAGGCTTTTATGGGCTCTCATTGAATGCCAGGGGAGGTTACAGAGTAACCGGGACAGGCCCAACTCTCCTGAAAGTCCAGTCATTGCAGTGAGCCTGGAAAGTCCTCTCAAAATCAAGCCCCAGAGGCTAAAGAGCCCCAGCTTCCAGAGGCTGTGTGGGCAACACTGGGGAAGTTGGAGTGAAGCATGTTTCTGGCCTGATGTTTCTGGCACAGACACATTTTCGCTGTGTCTGCTCCTTTAGGCTCATACTTTCGGAAGTACATGTTTGAGGGGTCTGCTGAGCTTGTGCCTGCTCAGAAGGAGAGTGCTTTTCTCTTCTTGAGGTCTGCCAGGGCTTGAGTCAAGAATGGCACCCATGATGCATCCTTTTCTTCCTGGGCACTTATAAGTGAGGATGGAACCTTGTTTTAGGGACTCTCACTATTTAGTACCAACTTGGAAATTCTCTAACTCATTTATTGCTTTTTGTAGGTAAGGACTGAGGCAAACAGTTACCTGACTCTTTCTGCATGTACCTTGCCTCTCCAATTCACCCAGTTCTGTGTTTGGATAAAGTTCCAATCACAGCCTGACATTTGTATGTTGTGTTGGGATCCTTCTGTGGTGTGGCTGCCAAGAGAAATCTTCTGGTTCAATCTCCCCTTTGTGTCTTTGTTATATACCAGGAAAATTTTGGTGAGGCAGATGGGAAGGCTAGATCTTACAGTCTCATGAGAGAAGGCAGAAAGAAGCGTTCTGTGTATGTGGACATGGGCAAGGACAGGTATGCAGAGAAGTGGTAGAGTACTTGCCTAGCATGCATAGACCCTGGTCTGGAAGTGGATACAAGGTAACGAATACACATGGCTAAGGACAGTGACTTCTGTCAAGCAGGCCTATCAGGAGTAGGAAGGTTCCAGGTTAGATAAGTAAACTGTTTAGATGGCCAATGCCTCAGGCTGGGGTTTGTGTGGGCCATGTTCCATACCTGACTCCATGAATACACACTGTAAGAGCTGGCAGATCCCTGCAGAGGAGTGAGTTTTCAGGATTTAGAGTCTGTAGTTTCCAGGCCCAGCTCCATCCACAGTTCAGTGGTTCATATGGTGTCCCTTGCCTCATTTTTTTTTTCACACCTAGTACATTGGGTTAATTAGAATCAAAATAGATATGGTTGACAGTCTGTGCAGAATGAAAAGTTGAAGCTGGGTGGTGGTGGCACACGCCTTTAATCCCAGCACTTAGGAGGCAGAGGCAGGCAGATCTCTGTGAGTTGGAGGCCAGCCTGGTCTACAGAGCAAGATCCAGGAAAGGCGCAAAACTACACAGAGAAATCCTGTCTCGAAAAAAAAAAAATAACCCAAACAAACAACAACAAAAGAATGAAGAGCTGAATAAAAGCAAGGGTGACCCCATCCATAGTGTGAATAGACAATAACCATGGGCCCTGCTTACTGGCCCTTGCTGCATTACTATGAGGGCATGAATGTGGGTGTGCTCCATAGGCAAGAACGTTACTAAATATTGTTCTATAGGAGTAGTCAGGAGCTGTGTTAGACACCTCATCTTGTTTCCGTCTTCCAGTAATCCTACAAGAGATACAACTATTCTTATTTTTTCCAGAAGAAAAAGCTATGGCTCAGAGAGATCAAGGAGATTTGGTGGGACTTTGGCTCTGCAAACGTGGATTGATGCAAAGCCCGGAGAAGACTTATGGCATTGGCATGGCATGAGGCCCCTTTTTCTTCCCACAGAGGTTTACAGCTGGGGAGATTGCTTGCTTTGGAGTGACTTCATTCCAGAATTCTCTCCAGCCCCAGCATCCGTAGCTGTGACTCCAGTGAGTTCATGGTGAACACTTACTTACCTGTGGACTGTGGTCACACCCTGGGGGACTGGCTGAGTTCCTGCAGGCAGGAAGAGAGTTGTGGAGGAGTGGGGAATAGTTTTCCCCATGGAGCCTGTGCAGAATGGAGAGGCCTTGCCACTTGACTGCCTAATTCAGTAAACCTTCTCTCTTTCTCCGAGTTCATGAAGACAGGGTGAGGCAAGCCGGTGATGACTTTGACAAAAGCGCCAGCTGAGCTCTCATGGGGAGGAGACCAGCATAGCTCATCAGCCGTCTGTCCCAGGGAGGGGCCAGACCCCTGAGACCAACTCACGAGGGGCATTACAGTGGCATGGGTACCCTGCAGAACACAGAAAGGAGTAATGTAGCACATGCAGAGGTTCAGGGAAGGCCATTTGAGAGGAGGATACTGAGCAGGGCTCAGGTACAGCTATGCATGCCTGCATCCTTGACAAAGCCCCTGAAGCAAGATGTAATATTGGATGGATCAAAGGCCTGTAAGTATTTAATGTGGTGGGAACATCAAATTGTAAGGAGAAGCAGAGGGAGGCAGGCTCTTAGGCTTGTAGAGTACAGACCAAACTGTGGTAAGTCAGTCCATCCTATGAGCAGCTTGAAGGTTTTGAGAGCTGACAGTCTAGAGTATGGGGTGATGTTGGAGACTGGTGTCTATGAGACATGGAAGAGAAGGACTGTGACCATGGAAGGAAAAGACAAGGGACTGAGCATGCATGCAGCATGCTAATGTATGGGAGGGTCAAAGGTGAAGAAGCTTATGTCTAGCTAGGGGCTGATGACTCAGTGGCCCTGCTTCAAAGAAGAACCAATATCTTCTTCAAGACTATTGGTCTCCCTTCTCTAGGGTTCCTTTCTTTGCTTCCATAAGCCCTTTTAATGACATCTCATAAGCTTGAACTTGGCTGGGATTGCTTGGTGCCATCAATCAGCCTCAAGGTCTGCCTGCATCTAGGAGTCTGGCCCAGGGATGGATGGGTAGGGACATGGCTGGGCAAACTAGGCTGTACCTCCTTATCTCTGCCAGCACACCAGAGTCGAGTACTGGCTCCCTTTACCAGATACACAGAACACATCCTGTTCCCTGGTTCTAACACCTCAAGGATTGTCGCATTCTCAAGAAGGGGCTGACAAAGCTATTCTCAGAGATCTTTTAAAAAACTGCTCTCTAAAGGGACTGGGGAGGTAGATTATTGGTTAAGAGCTCTTGTTGTTCTTACAGAGGACCCAGGTTTAGTTTCCAACACTCACATGACAGCTCACAACCATCAGTAACTCTAGCTCCAGTGGATCTGATGCCCTCCTCTGGCCTCCATGGGCACTAGATGCATGTGGTACACATACATGGGCAAAACATTTACACACACAGAAGAAAGAAAGAAATCTAAAATGAAAATGGAAACTTTGCTAAGTAGTGTCTAGAGAGTCCCAAGGTTGGAAGATGTGTGTACTCTTTCATGGATGTATCCAGCTGGGTTCTTACGGGAAGCAGTTCACACCACAGTTTGGCATGTGCAGACTCTCAGAGTCACCAGCTCTCAGGCAGGATGCACTGGGACATCCACAGGAGGCATCCACTGATCCGGAATGGGCTGGCTGGGAGTTAAGAAAAGAAAGAAGTGGGCATTGTGGACACGAGGGCTGAAGAGACCTCAGGCAGGAGGAATAGCTGTGCTAATGCTCACTGGAAGGGAAAGGAAGAATGGACTGGGATGGGGAGTGTAAGAGAAGCAAGAGGAGCAGAGGGAAGCCTGGCGGTGGATGGAGTGTACACACAGTGTATACAGTCTCATCCATGCTCCCAGTGCGTCATCTCCTCACCCCTTAGTCTTGGCTTCCATTTGCCTAGGAACTTGTCTTCCAACCCTCTGTGTCCCCCCACAGGAAGCAGTGCATGATCTCTCCTTGGTCTTCAAGCATCATGCACATGCCTTTCACCACTCTAGTCGGGAGGGGCTGCTTCTATTTGCTTATTTGTCACATCCCCTTAGAGTGATCGTGAGGGAAGCAACTCAGGCGGGGGTTCTGTGAACTAAACCTTTCCAAACAGGAGACCAAGGAAGAGGGAAACCAGAGTCCAGTTCTGAATTGTAGCCTTTCGTTTCTCTTGAGACCCCAGGAGACATGCCACTGGAGGTTAATGGTCTCCACACTCACGCTGAGGCTGGAGGGCATCAGTAACAAATAAGCTTCCGTACAGTGCACTGACAATGGGTCTGTTTTCCTCTCTGGTGTTTGCACTTGTACCTCTGTGCCCACAGAGCTCTGTTATATAACAGGGAGCATGAAGAAACGGCACTCCAATGCAGAAACTGAGGTTCAGGGAAGGAGTAGTGCCTTGGGCCCCACAGCTGTGACGGCTGGAGTAGGGTTTGGTTGATCTCCTCTCAACGTCCCCTGTCTCCCCAGAACTCCACTCTGGTTACTCTCTAAGTTTGGTCTGTGCTATTTGTCTCTTGCCCAGCATTCTGTCAGGGTCCCTGGCACAAGAAACTGACAACTTATGTAAACTCTTAGGGCGTGAGCCCTGACGTCAGGGCCCAGCTCCTCCTCTGTTAGTGTTTCCTAATTGGTATTATCCTAGCAGTTGCTTTAGAAATAGTCTCTGATGAAAAAACTTTTAATTACATAATGAATTATTCTCCGAACAGGTCATCGTGTTATGGTTCAGCCATGTGTGGGGCAGGGAGCCGGCTGAAGGAGAGTGTTTGGGATGAGCTGACATGCTTCCCCCACAGCGTGCCTCTGCATTTTTTTGTGGTGACTACAAGATGGATTTTGGGACTTGAGTGGCCTGCAGGGATAACACATGAATAAGTGGGCCACAGGGAAACAGCTGCGCCATCTTGCTTCGAGTGGACCAGAGAGAAAGCGCAGTGCATAAGGAGCCTTGTTTTGAAATGTGTTTTCAAAATAAAGGGTTTCATAATAACCGAGATTGCAGAAACAACTGCTGTTGGGAATAACTTCCTGGAAAGCAGAGGCTCCATGACAGTTGGGATTTAAAAGGCCAGGGTAACTTACAAAACAGGTTTAACCTAATCAAAGCTTAGCGTTGCTCCACACACAAGCATGCCTGCACATCTCCCTCAGGCTGAGGCTTCATTTTTAGCCTCTGATGCTCTGCCCAGAAACTGGAGGCCTTTGTGTCAAGGTAACATATGGGATTGTGGTAGATTCCGAGTTCTCCTCCACTCTCAAGTCTAAGGTCTAAGCAGAGTGGTCAGAGGTGGCTCCTTTTGCATCACCCCCTTTGGCCACAACCCATTGCACTATGTATTGAGACTCACCAAGGCAGTGTCTTATAGACTGGTGGGTGCTTCGCTGCAGGGTGCTGAGACTTGGGATTTGGTATGCAATCAAATCCTTTGGTTGGTGTGGTACCTAATGGAGATAGATACCTGCAGGTAGTCAGGGACAAGGCAGAGGTCAAGAGAGTGGCAGGGACTTAGCTAATAGCATGTATAGGTGGATGGAAAAGCCTCTGAACATGTTCACCATCTTACCCACTAATGGATTGTCCCAGCCGAGAGTCTTCTCATACTCTTGTCCATAGAGATGGTTCTGCTGGACATCACAGACAAATGAGGAGCAGAGTCTGCATTGGGAATCACCAGTGTTGGCCTGATCTCCTTCCCACCCTATATTTGGGCTTTTAGGTCTGGGATGGTGGCGTCAGAAGGGAGCACAGGGGGATGGAGGGACTTTGCTGAGGCTGGGACTCTTGGCAGCCCCAGGAGACCAGGTTTCCAAAGCAGAATTTCCCACAGAGGTGGAAGGACACGGTTCTGCTTTGGATTTGGAAAGGGTCTTGCTGCATTTTTCCAATGTTGGTTCAACGAAACTCAAAACTGTTTTTCCTAACTCTTTCTTCCCTTCATTTCTAAGTCACTCTGTATGTGCAGAGGAAGGCAGGCCATGTGCTTTTGATTCCTTTACCCCTGAAATCATCTCCCTTTCTCCCTTGAGAAGTCCTGTGTCTCAGAAACCTTTGGAGACACTTAAGCCCTTTCACCCGCTCTGTAAACCAGGACCTGCATGCTGCTGAGAGCAAATGAATGTGGAGGGTTTCAATCAAGACAAAAGCATTCCTCCCAGACTGTTACCAGTGCAGTCAAGAGCAGCCTGAGCAGCAGACGCTTTCACAAGAAGCAAGGCCTTGGAGAAATCAGCGCCTGTGTGAAGACAGCATGGGCTGCAGACAGAGCACTGGTGTCAAGTTGTAAAAAATTGTCAAAGGTTGACCTGTGTTCTGTGCCCTGTGACTGCAATCCACTGACCTTGGTCTCCTCAGCCCCAGGAATGGAGGTCGGTCGGTGTCTAGTACACTAGCCTCACATTCTGCACAGAGCAAAGGCCACAGGGACCACCTCAGTGTCAACTTGTGTCTTGAGACAACAATTCCTTTCGGGCAATTTGATAGAAAGGCCGTGAGGCAGAGGTGCCGACAGGACAGTAAAGAGGGGAGCTCTGTACACAACTACATAATATCCATGCCTGGCCAGTGACAAGTGGGGGAGAGGATCTTGAGAGAAAAAGGCTGTGCTCCCTGGGCAGTACAGAGGTTCAGAGACCGGGATACCTGAGCTCAAGTTCCAAGTCTGCCATTAATCAGCTGTGGGACCTCCAGCTGGTTGGTTGCTTTTGCTTCTGTGACTCCTCATCACCATCTGTGAGGCAGGGACAGCAATGAGGTCCCAACATTGTGATTCCTGATGATGTGTGAGTGTGTGTCTGCCTCGATTTAACCTGAATGGCACCCAGCAAACATTCTTCAAATGTTTCCTGATATCAAGAATGCTGTGGATATGAATGAAGCAACACGATGCTCCACATTGGCTTTAAAATTTCAGAGTTAGTGAAGTGGATTGGGGTACATCGGGAACATGATTAAGCCACAAGCTGACAATTGTTGAAGTTGAATGATGAGGACATAAGGGTTTGCTGCACAATTAATCATTTCTGGTTTTCTTTTGAAACTCTTTATAAGAAAAAGAAACATGTCCCACAATAAAGGTTATGTCTGTATATGTATGCATAATAAATAGGACTGTAGATGTATATGACAGAGTAGATTTATAGCAGAGCTTCATTGCATATGGTGTATAGGATGCAGGGCATATGCTGATTTTCTCTTTCTCGCTCATTTTTTTTTTTTTTTGAGACAAGGTCTCTTTATGTCTCTCTATGTCTCTGGGACAGCCCTGGATGTCCCAGAACTTGTTATGTAGACCAGTCTGGCCTTGAACTCACAGAAATCTGCGTACCTCTACCTCCCAAGTACTGAGATTAAAGGTGTGTGCCCAGCACAGCAGGCTCCATATGCTGATTTTAAATGATGTATAGATGAGCTTGTGTTTAAAATGTAGCTACAGCAAGTGATACAAGTTATGAGAATACAGAACCTCCTTTCTAAGATAAAGGTGAGTAGAAAAACTTGAATGGATGTGAGGAGGGGAATTAGAGGGCAGTGGGAGTGGGAGGAATATGTGGCTGTGACAGATTGGTGGGGGGAAACACAGACTTGTTGCAGCCTTGGAAACACCACTAAGGTACCAGTGAGAAAGGGGCTCTGTTTGTCCCCTGTAGTGCACACCATGGCAGCCTTATGGAGTCATTTATCTAGACAGTTCAGCAGAAAAGGTCATAGCAGCAGAAGGCAGCATTGGGTCTGTGAGCTTTGAAGACATCCAAACCTCAATTCAACTTTTAACCCTGCCACATAATGGCCAAGGGATGGACATCTGGCTAGTGACTCACCTGCCAGTCTGGGATGTCACCACATTGTGAAAATCAGTTGAGAATGCCTGTAGTGGATCTGGCACAGTGCCTGGTATGCAGCAGGTGCCTATCAAAGGAAATGCACTTGAAAAGGAGATAGAACAAGAAGGTGGGGCCACACAGTCTGGGTGTGAACCTCATAGGTCCTTGATTCTCCCATTAGGATGGTTTTACATATCCTTTAGGCATGATTCTATTAGTATGTTATCTGTTTGCTTTGGTGTTTTACTGGTTGTGGCTTTGGAAACAAGGATGCTAGGCAGGTAAAGACATAGTGTGGTGTTGGTATTTTACTCTTGTTTGGGGGGCCCGCCACCCAAATCCCAAATAAATCACACACACAGGCTTATTCTTTTTTTGTTTGTTTGTTTGTTTTTGTTTTTGTTTTTTGTTTTTTGAGACAGGGTTTCTCTGTAGCTTTGTGCCTTTCCTGGAACTCACTTGATAGCCCAGGCTGGCCTCAAACTCACAGAGATCCGCTTGCCTCTACCTCCTGAGTGCTGTGATTAAAGGCGTGTGCCACCAACGTCCGGCCCACAGGCTTATTCTTAATTACGAATACTCAGCCTTAGCTTGGCTTAGTTTCTAGCCAGCTTTTTTTTTTTTTATCTTATCCCGTCTGCCTTTTACCTCTGGGCTTTTCCCATTCTCTTACTTCTGTAAATCTTACTCTTACTTCATGGCTGCTAAGTAGCTAGGTGGCTGGTCCCTGGAGTCCTCCTCCTTCTCTGGCTGCTAGCTCTTCTTGAACTCTACCATCTCTTCTCTTTCCCTCCTCCTTTCCCAGATTTCTCCTTCTATATGTTCTCTCTGCCTGCCAGCCTTGCCTATCCTTTCTCCTGCCTCACCAATGGCCATTCAGTTCTTTATTAGACCATCAGGCGTGTTAGGTAGGCACAGTAACACAGCTTCACAGAGTTAAACAAATGCAACACAAGCAAAGGTAACACACCTTACAATAATATTCTACTACGTGTGTGTGTTCATGTGTGTGAGCGCAGGTGTACACACGCCGTTGTATATGGAGGTCAAAGGACATCTTAGGTGCTGATCCTTACCTTCTACTGCTTGAGACAGACTCTCTTGCTGCTTCTACACACTACAGGCTAAGTGGCCCAGAACTTCTGGAGATCTTCCCTTCCCCTCCTATCTCGTCACAGGAACTCTGGGATTAAACATATAATTGCATCCAGTTTCACATGGTTTCTGGCGGTCCAAACTCATGTTTGTTTGTGAAGTGATTTATCCACTGAGATATCACCCCAGCTATGTTTTTGTTTGTTTGAGACAGGTTTTTTGTTTTTGTTTTTGTTTTGTTTTTTGTGTTTTTGTTTTTGTTTTTTAATTTTATGTGTATAGGTATCTGCCTGGTATGTACCATGTGTGGGTGCCTGGTGTCCACAGAGGCCAGAAAAGGATATCAGATACACTGGATTGTGAGCTGCCATATGGGTGCTTGGAATAGAGCCTGGGTCCTGAGGAAGAGCAGCCAGTGGTCCCCTAACTGCTGAGTCATCTTTCCTGCTCCATGAACACTGTCTTGCTGTGTAGCCCAGGTTGGCCTTGAATTCATAGCAATTTTTCTTGCCTCAACCTCCTAAGTACTGAGACTGCTGGTGTGCTCTAGCACACTAATCTTTTATGAGGCCATTTTGTAGGCATAGTTCCTGGTGGAGAGGATGCTGACCTGAGCATGCTGGAGCCTGGTTGAGCTGTGGGTCTCGTTAGAGTTTGGAGACCATTAGATATTTGCACTTAAAAGTGCAAGCTCTGCACATCTTCAGAGGAGAAGTAATGACAAGCAGTCTTTGAACATTTGCAAATTGTATTTTTAGGTCAAAAGGACCTTCCTTTTTTATGTATTAGGGTGTAGGAATGGAAAACATATGCCTTAGTTTCTGTCACTAGTGCCCAGAATCCCAATGATAGTGGTTGGGTTTTACGGTAGTCTGTTAACAGATTTGCAAATAATTTTCCACTAATCTAGCAGTTCTTACGTCTACTTTTAGGCATCTGGCATTTTGAGAGAAAAAAAATCGTCCATAGTTAGACATAGTAATGTCCGTTGATTGAATTAGTCTAATGTGAATGGGATCATCTCCTAAAGAGGAAAAAAATGTTGGTGAATCTGGCAATTACATTAGAGGATATTCAGCAAATGTAAGCATTATCAGATAGACAGCAGGTGTGCCAACTTGCAAGTTGTTCATTTTCAAGAGTTCCCCCAAGGCTTATTTAGGGCATGTTGTCATTACTCCAAGCTTTTGGGTGATTTTCCCTGAGTGACTGCCTTCAGACCCTTTTACATGTCCACTTCTGTGCCATTAATCAAGGAAGTTCCTTTTCTTAATGACAGATTTGAATTTTGGGAGTCCCAAATCTCAGATCAATGAAGACTATGTAGGTCATTGAACCAGCAATTAATTGCTACAATATTCCTACATAAGAAGCAACCACAGAACCTTAAGGGCATACACTAACATCATATAGCTCACAAATCTTCAGGGATTCAGTGGCTCTGGGCTGAGTTTGGCTGATCTTGGGTAAGATTTCTTCTGTATCTATATTGACTAACCTTGGCCAACTTTGCTCAGATGTCTAGGGTGTTGCCAGCCTAAGATGGGATATCTAAGGGATTGACTCTGACTTGCCTTCATCTCTAGGAGATGATGTACTAAGAGGAACAAGGTCCCTTGTACAAGTTCATTTCCAATGTGCACAGTGTTTCTGCTACTATGCTGTTGGCCCAAAATGCCATGCAGTAACCAACACAGGAAAGAATGAGCTATAGCTTCTTCTTAATAATCTATTGCAGTGATTAAATTATGGGGCATGCTTGTTTGCTTCTAAGTGTATTATGGCCTCAGAATCCTGTTAGTGATGTTGTGGGTGAACTGCCCAGCTAGGCATTATAGACAGTGTTTCAAAGGGCTTGTCCCAAGGGATGTGACAGCAACATCATTAGGGGACAGGAGCGCTCCCTGAGAAGAGTGCTATTTTGCTATGTGTCATATATTTGTATGTATGAAGCCATGTGTGTGAGTATGCTGCATATTGAGCTTTATATAGTGCCATATATGTGTATCTATTGCCACATCTGTATACATACATCTGTATCTACATTTACACATATAGACATGTTAGGCAGGTGTTGTATTACTGAGCTACCTCCCCTGTCCTCCCTTTGGATACAGTGCAGAGTGACCATCTTCAACATGTTGGATTGAACTAAATTGGAATGGAAGTCTTAAATTTTCCTTTCCATATGATAAACTGACCCCTAGTTGTGATGATATTTTATTTGTGCTGAAATGTGATATTTTATTTGTGTGTTAATAAAGTTTGCTTGGAGATCAGAGGTCATAGCCAGCCATAAACAGAAGTCAGGTGGTGGTAGCACACACCCTTAATCTGATCACATGGCAGGCAGAGTCTCTGTGTCCACAACACCCACATTCCCAAAGAGGTGGTGTGGGGTGGGTGGTTTTTTTGTCTTTCTATGGGTTTTGGGTTTGAAATAATTTTCATTGTTTAGGAGGTTGGTTACAAGTTGTCGTTAATAGTTAGGAAAAGGGCTAAACAAAGGAGATTAGATTTAAGGTTCTTGTTTAGAAAAAAAGATAAATAGAAATGATAGATAGAGGATAGATTATTGAATCTACTCTGAAAAGTAAAGAGAGGATATAGATATGATATAGATAAAAAGGTAGATTATTAAATCTACTTCCAAAAGACAATTACTAGTTTTAAATACCTTATATTGGATTGGGTTTTTATATATTGTATACAAATTATATATATTGAGATTAATATTGTTAGAAAATGCTGTATGTATTATTTTTTTCTAATTTTGTTCAGGATATTGTACTTATATGGCTCATTTAACAATGTAATGCAATTTGCTAATCCTTGAAGGTTATTATTACCAATTTTTAGGATATAAAGAAATGAAAGTTAGACATTACAATCAAACTTGTAGTCATATTAGGTATGTTTTCAAGGCTAAGCAGAGATATTTTAGATAAACAGATCATCTTCAAACCCTTCAGAGATCTACAGAATATGGCATTTAAAATGTTTTAATAACTTAGATTTTTTTTCTTTTTTTATGACTACGAGACATGTCAGCTCCTGCAGCACCAGTCTACTTCAGAGAAAATATGGGCATTGAAGAAATTGCATATGGAGTTAACTTTTATTGTGGCAAAAGTTAGCCACTGGGCAACAAAGTGTCCTCAAATCCACTGCTGACAGTATGCTATCCAAAATGGTCAGCCATACACAGAGGAAGCAAGATGACAAGGCAGAACTGAGAAAAAGTACCTAGCTACGTGGCTAAACGTAGATAAGAATTATGGATTAAATTAAGTGTAAGAGCTAGTCAGTAATAAGCCTGAGCTAATTAATGGCCAAGCAGTTCTAATTAATATAAGATTCTGAGTGATTATTCTATAAGTGGGCCTCGGGACTGCGGGGGGGCTTGGCGGGACCTGGAGAAACTTTCAACTACATCTAGTGTGTAAATTGCTTTATGTTTCTCTCTGTAGCAAGCAGCCAGGCCTCAAAGGGAAGACCCACTCTCTTCAATAATTGTTTCTTTGACTGCACTGGCAGACTGAATTTCCTGAATGGAGTGGGATTAAGTAGAATCATAGACTGGTTTCTCATCCATCTTCTGTGCCAAGCCATGTGTTCTGAGCACCTTTCTGCGCTCTGTGTTAGGCTCTGGGAGTGTGGAGACAAAAAGGAGGCATGAAGGAAGTGAAGTGGCAGCAGGGATACAAGGAGGAGATGCCTTTGTCATGATGATGGCAGTCAGTGAAACCAAGGACTGTGTTAACAGCTTTCTGCAAGGCCAAAGGTGTGCGTGTATACATGCTTGCACACACACACACACACACACACACACACAGACAGACAGACAGACAGACACACACACACACACACACACACACACACACACACACACACACAACCCAGGAAAAAATTAGAGACAGTTCCTGCTTTCATGAAGCTCAAAGAGTAACAGAGAACGCATATGTACACACTGTTACACCAGGGAATGCACAAGCAAGTGTCAGAGACTATGAGAGAGGGCGAAGCACAGGGCACTGTATGAGTTGAAGAGCTGGGGTGGCTGGGGGGACTCCCAGTAGGGAAGATGTTTGAACTGTGAACCCTCAGGCCAAGCAGTGTTGTTAGCATGCCCTGAGCTGTGAGACCACAGACAAAGAAGTACAGAGACGCCAAAGGGTTGGGAATGTATAGGGGGAATGCAGAGGGGACAGGATTAGATGGGTGGGGAGGCCCAGTTGTCATGGGACTCCACTGAGATCTGTCAGGGACTTTTCCTGGGCTAGCCCAAAGTATACATGGAGAAGGGGAGTGATGGTGGAGGCACAGGACGATTGCTGTGGCAGGCCAAGGTAAAGACTTGTTCAGAGTCAAGGTGCCTCCTGCTTTGAAAAGAAAAGGGCATAGAGGTGTATGTACAGGAAGCCTCAGAGCACAGGAAGGGCGGTCAGTGTGCAGTTTATCAGACAGAGGACCAGGAAGAGTACAGTACTCAGCAGGACCTGAGTTTGAATTCTTTCACTGCTGTGTGCTTTGGCCAAATCATTTAACCTCCCTGAGACTTAAACTGAAGTGGCACAAATATACTGAGAAGTCTTGATGGGCATGAACTATATTATGTGATTTCAAGGTAGAAATTAAATGGTCATAGCCCCTGGCCCTGGTAGGTGGTTGAATTCGCCAAGATGGGTAATTGAGTGAGGGTGGAACAGTTTTGGGGAGGCATGGTCCTGATCTGGGGATGAGCATAGCCAGGTGTGATCACCTATGAATGTCCTGAGCTTGAAAGGCGCAGCTATGCTCCTGAGCATGCCCAAAGCTGATCAGTTGTAGAAGACAGGTGAGAAAAGTAAGGTGTGAGTAGATGCACACCCATGCACGTGTGTGTTCCTTGCACAATGAACCATGTGATCAGAGAGAGTTGAGGGTTGTTGCAGCCTGGGTTATTCAACAATCCTCCTTTACCTAATTCTATATTCTATCCTCAGATCCCAGTCTAACATCAGAGAGGTTGAGGGGTGTTTGGCCTTGCTGAGGTCAGTTGAGACTGCTGGGAACACTAAGTCCAGGGGACTGACTGTCAGCTCAGTCAAGCATACTCATGAATAGTCAGTTATTCTTCCCCTTTAGAAGTCAGGCCCCAGGGAACAGAACAGCTGCTCCTCTGCTTTATCTCTGTGAATATAGATAGGACCTGGTGCTTGGAGAGGGCAATGATGTATGTGAGAAGAGGGAGTGGACCTCATGGGTTGGCGATGCTCCAAGACAAGAGAGAAACAGATAGCTTAGATTCTGAATTGAGGACCTCAGTTTAAAAAGCAGCAGCACTGGCAGTGTTAGCATTTCCACATACAGTTGCTGTTCCTAGCTAGTCACACTAAATCTTCAGAAATTCTTCCAGGTCTGGCCAATGTACTCACCCCACCAGTTCTTCACCATGAAACCACAACACGCATAGAAGCAGCCAGGCCTTGTACCTGTACTGAGAGTCGCCCACCCATGCAAAGATCAGGTATGAAACATTTTTTAACAACGTCAGCCAAGTGTATGCCCCGGGAAGCCTGAGAACGTTTTCTGAGGGGAGCAAGTGCCTTTCACTTTTCACATGCTTTACCAAGCACCCGCCCATCGGCCATGGGCAGTGCTCAGTGCTGTTGGGAATAGCTGAAGAAGGATCTGGCCCAGGGGATGCTGGGCTGTCTAAGGAGGAGAGGGACTGTATCCTGATAGAGTAGAAGGATTTGGTAATGAAAAAAAAAATTAAACAGGTACAGAAAAGCCATACATATTTATGGGTGCCTTGTGGTGTTTCAGTGATTTTTTAAATCAGGCTAAACATACCAATCTCTTCAAACATTTGTTATAGCTTTCTGGTGAAACATTTAAAATTGTTCATGGAGTGGTTTGAATACACAGCATATTGTCATCATCTACAGTCTCCCATTAGAGCACCCACAACCTTTACTCTTCTGTAACTTTGTACCCATTGATAAACCTCCCACTGTCTCCCTTCTATTCTCTCTCTAGTCTTAGATAACTACCATTCTACTTTCAGTTCATATAAGGTCAACATTTTTTTTTTTGACTCCACATATAAAATCTGTGGTATTTGTCTTTCTGCACTTGGCTTATTTCATTTAACATGACAATCCAGTTCCATTGTGTTGCCATAAATGGCATCCTTTCTTATGGCTGGATGGTATTTCCTAATCCCTGAGCTTAGAAAGGGGGGAGACTGATACAGATGAACATCCACAGCCATGCACTCACAATTACTTATACTTGGCAATTTGACCAGCCATGAGTCTCTGTGCTACCCATGGTGGCAGGGAGCTTTTCTGACCAATGTGAAAGCAACACAAATCTATGGGTATATATATGAATATATTCAGAAGGCAGTTTGATTGCATAACCATTTATCAAAACAACTATAGATTACCCACAGGGCCTCTGATCTTCCTGTTACAGGCTTTTGCCAAATTGATAGTATGAAATCCCTCCTATAGGGAAGGCCTCATATACAGCCAGAAAGTGGTTGGTTACCACCTAATTATTATGCTACTATTGCTCTAGAGGACACATCTTGTCAGAATTGTCACATGCAGGGGCCTGTGCTGGTGAGATCACTGAAGTTTTTTTTCCCCCCAGCAGCCTGCATAACACCTTCTGGTCTTGTATATGCAAGCTAGCAGAGAGAGAGAGAGAGTTTGAAGGTGATAGTCTATGTCCTGCATCCAAAGTAAGAAGGGTTTCTGTGGTTGGTCTTTTTACTCTTTGGGAACCTGCTACCCAGCTTTCAAATAAATACACAGAGACATATTCTTATTTAGGAATGCCTAGCCTTAGCTTGCCTTGTTTCTAGCCAGCTTTTCTAACTTAAATTTTCCCATTTCTCTTTAACTATGTTTTGCCTCTGGGGTTTTTACCTTTCTCTATTCTATATATCTTTCTTTCCTTCTTACTCTGTGGCTGGCTGTGTGGCTGGCCCCTGAAATCTTCCTTTTCTCACTCTGTGCTTGCTTCTCTAGATTTCTCCTCCCATTTATTCCCTCTGCTCACTAGCCCTGCCCATTTCTCTCTCCTGCCTAGCTATTGGCCATTCAGCTCTTTATTAGACCAATCAGGTGTTTTAACAGGCAAAGTGACATAGCTTCACAGGGTTAAACAAATATAACATAAAGGATGCAACACATCTTTGCATCATTAAACAAATATTCCACAGCATAAACAAATGTAACACACCTTAAAATAATATTCCACAACAGATTACCATCTAGTTCTGGTGGGCAACCAAGAGAATGGCAATAGCCCATATTGTTTTGGGTGCCTCTGTGGCCTCTCCAGTCTATAACTCATAGGGAGGTATACTATTCTATCTTAGGGTTTTTATTGCTGTGAAAAGACACCATGACCATGGCAACTCTTATAAAGGAAACATTTAATTGGGGTGGCTCTCTTACAGTTTTAGAGGTTCAGTCCATTATTATCATGATGGGGAGCATGCAGGCAGACATGGTGCTGGAGTAGTAGCCGAGAGTCCTATATCTTGCAGGCAACAGGAAGTCAGCTGCCACACTGAGTGAAGCTTAAACAAAAGACCTCAAAGCCTGCCCAACAGAGACACACTTCCTCCAACAAGGCCATACCTACTACAACAAAGCCCCACCCCCATAGTGCCATTCCCTTTGGGGGCCATTTTCTTTCAAATCACCATAAATGGGCAGGATGGAGATTTTCATTTAATAGCCCATGTATTCTGGGAGTAGTTACACCCCACTTTTTATGTCACCTGTGTTATACTGCCCCTTCTAATTATTTTTTCCCTTAGGTTGGTTTTTCCACGCATCCTTCATTTTGGTTATGCCTTCTACAACCCTCATTATTTCTCCATTCCTCCAGCCTCTTCCCTTCTTGCCTGGTGGTATTTATTCATCCACTGTGACCGCCCCCCCAGGTTTGTTTGTCCTTCACTCAGTCTAGTGTATTCCTTCTGTTATTCTCTTTAATGCTGGTGGAATGGTCACAAACTCCTATAATTTGTTTTTATTGTGGAAAATTTTTATTTATCATTCAATTTTAATACATAGTTTTGCTTATATACTATATTGGGTGTACTAGTCTGGGTTGGCACTTGTGGTCTTTCAGGACTTACAACACATCTTGTCAGGAACTTCTGGCCTTCTCAATTGTTATTGAATAAACGTGGCATTCTGATGAGCCTCCCTTTATGATTTAATCTTTCTCTTTTACAGCTTTCAATACCCTTTCTTTATTTTTAATGTTTTAGCTATAATATGTCATGGGGAGTTTCTTTCTGGTCTTGTCTCTTTGGTATTCTATAGACCTTTTGTCCTAGCTGGAGGATCTTTTTCTCTAGGTTTGGGAATCTTTCCTTCTGTGATTTTATTTAAAAGTCTCTATATTGTCACTATGATATTCTTATTATATGCCCATCATAAGAAGGTTAGGTCATTTTACAGTGTCCCAAAGGTCTCCCATGTTCCATGCATATATTTTTATGTGTGTTATTGATTTTTATTGTGTAATCTAGCCCCTCTCCACTCCAGGAGGAAATGTTTCAGTTGTGAGAGAACAGCCATACAACAGAAGGGACCAGGGATAAGATTCTCCCAAGAATCCACCCTCAATAACCTATCTCCTCCAGTGGAGCACTACATTCTTAAGTTTCTAGCACCTTGCAAAATAGTGCCACCCAACTGAGGACATAGATGAATCTGTGCAGGATATTACAATTTGAAACCATAATGCCTGTTGAAACTGATTATCCCAAGCTGGCCTTGAACTGGTGATCTTCCTGCCTCTGTCTCCTTCAGCAAACCCTACCAGCAACGAGGGTGACTCTAGTGAGGACTCCTACTAATGGAGGACATGAAGCCTGAACTGGTCATCTTTTGTAACCATGCAAGGCATTCAGTGGTAGGATGCCAACCCAGCCATAAAACCTTGGACCCACAACCTGCCCTGCCTGCAAGATATGCTGGGCCAATGGTGGCTCAGAGCTTGTGGGAATGGCCAACCAATGGCTGGTCTAACTTAAAGCCCATGCCAGAAGAGGGAGCCTGTTAGTAAACTGGTTGCAAAACTGGTTTTGCAACTCTGTGGATTTGGTGTCCCAGGTTTTGGCACCAAAAATGTAGGTAAATTGGTTGCAAAAGGTGAGTTTTGCAACTCTGTAGGTTTGGTGTCCTGACTACCTAGGGAGTCAGGCAACACCTTGAGCTGCTTAGGACAGCTCTCATGGCCGAACTACAAGGAGACAGTTCAACCCTGAAGGGCAAGATAGCCCTCAAGCTGCTCAGAACAACAGCTCTGCCCTGAAGGTGTCCCAGACACCTGGAACTGTTTAGCACAGCTCTGACTGCTGGAACTGCAAAGAAGCAGCCCAACCCAGGAAGGGAAATTTTTCTGACTTCTTGGGAGTCTCAGGACTGCAACTACTTTAGCAGGGAAGGGCATCATGACTCTTCGGGAAAGTCAAGGTATACCTGGTGTGATGGGGGATGGTCTCCCCGCAGGATTTAGCAATCCTGCTCCTCTCCTGGAGAGCCTCTAAGGCTGACCTTTGCTTAGTCCCCACTTGAGGAGGCTTCCTAGCAGAACTCTGCTTCTCCAGCCTAAGATGTTGCTTCTTTTGCTTCACTCTGGGAAAGGGGAAATCCCTACAGAAATGTGGCAATCTCTTCCTGTTCTGGAGAAAAGTGTTACTTATTAACTCTCTATATATATCCACTGAGGGACATCTCAGCAAGGATCTTCTCTACGCCAGTGAATGAAGATCTTCACACCCAAAAAATTCTTGAGAAAGAGATTTATTTGGGAAGGAGGGGTCCAGGAGAGTAGCTGCCTCTACCAGGGTGGACAGAACAGCCTTTTTTCTAACTGACTAGGCAGGGCAGATTACACAGGAAGTCTTGGGGGTGGAGTCAACCCCAGGCCCAGGGTTCTACTATCCTGCTCTGTGATTGGTTGGTTTCACAAGTTAATTAGCCAGGGGCAGAGATGGCTCTGATCTGACTGAGCCAAACTGTGTTTCTTTCTGCCCTGATCTGAGCCATCTTTCCCTAGTTCTGGGCTCCAGGGTTAGGGTGGATTTCTTTAGCCAGCCTCCTTTCCCTACAGAGCTCATGCATGGCATTACCTGGATGGCCAGGAACCAGAAGCTAGATGGCCCAGAGACCTAGGATAGGTGCCTACCTAGCCCAATCATTATCAGAGAGGCTTCCTCTAGCAGCTGATGGGAGCAGATGCAGAGACTCACAGCTAAACATTAGGTGGAGCTCTGGGAACTCCATGGAAGATGGGAGGGAGGATTGTAAGAGCCAAAGGGGTTAAGAACACCTGGAGAACACAGCCTACAGAATCAACTAAGCAGGGCTCATAGGGGCTCACAGATACTGAAGGGGCAATCACAGAGCCTGCATGGGTCTGCACGCTCCTGCATGTATGTTGTGGGTGTTTAGCTTGGTTTTGTTTTGTTTTTTTAGAGCTGAGGATCTAACCCAGGGCCTTACACTTGCTAAGCAAGCTCTCTACCACTGAGCTAAAACCCCAACCCCGTTTTTTTGTTTTGTTTTGTTTTGTTTGTTTATTTGTTTTGTGGACTCCTAACGGTGGGAGTGGGGATCTCTGATTCTTTTGCCTGCTCTTGGGAACCCTTTCCTCCTACTGCGTTGCCTCATCTAGCCTTGATATGAGGGTTTGTGCTAGTCTTATTGCATCTTGTTATGCTACATTTGCTTGATTTCCCCGGGAGGCCTGTTCTTTTCTGAAGGAAAATGGAAGAACAGTGGATCTGGAGAAGAGGGGAGGTGGAGGGGGAACTGGAAGGAATGGAGCTAGGGAAGGCTGCAGTCAGGATGTGTGATATAAGAGAAGAATAAATAGAAAGAAAAAACCCTGATTAGCTCTGAGTGACATAATCATCCAGTTTGACTCAGGCTGATCAATAGCACTAGGATGCACAGACTATACACGTCCTCTGCAGAAGTATCTGGCTAACACAGCTCTGAAGTGTGCACCATGTGTACACAGAGGACCATTTCCAAAGCTTATACAATGGGAAAATGCAGTATCACTTGTCAATCAACATCAGCCAGTTTGCTTCCCTAATGTAGTACCGAGACAGTTCTGTTTGTTGGCGTTGACAGATCTTCCCTGTTTGTCTTCTCATGAATTTTAGCCCTAAGAGTTCACCTAGAATTTGTGCTGGATCAGATTCCTTATTTGGCAGTAAAACTTTTTGAGTCAGCCATCACATTTTGGCTTCAAATATTCTTATTTTTATTTCAACACCAAGTATATCTTCCACTGCTTCTGCTGAGCCAGATATGTTGACCTTGTTGGCAGAGGGCTAACAAAAGTCTCTGGTAGGTATGTATGGACATAAGCCTACAATTGTGAAACAGGAACAAAATCAGCTTGGATTTATATGTCACAGATAATAGTGCACATTTATAGCCTTTTCTGTGATGTTGTTTCTTTTACTTTATATTACAGTGTAATCCCAAGAGACCTAGATAGTTTGAAGAGCATCATGTTGTCTCTTATGGTTTGAATTTGAAGTTTCCCATGGGCCCATGCATAGAGTGCTTGTACCCTGTCTGTAATGTGATTGTTAAGGAGCCTGTAGGAGGTGGGACCCACCTGGTGGAAGTAGAGTGGTAGGTGTGGTACTTTAGATGTTATAGCCCTCTATGGTTCTTGTTTGTGTTCTCTACATGTGGAAAAGCTTCTGCCACATGCTCCCATTGCCATGGATGGGGCTACTCCACCATGCCTTCCCCATGGTGAGGAACGGACATGCCTCTGTGAGTCAAAACAAACTCTCCATCTCTTAAGGCATGTCTTTGGTATTTTATTACAGCAACAAGAAAAGTAACTGGTAGCATCATATTGATGAAAGCATGGGTGAGCAAGAGAGGGCAAGTAGACTAGAGGCGTGGGTGTGACTTTTGTTCCCTGTGGAGATTGGGGTGAAGCTCATGAATACACAGAGCTGCTGTGCTTGTGGAAATTGTAGGGGTTCAGTGGTCAGAGCATGCTGAAATCTGCCCTTCAAAGGATAAATAGTGCCTCTTGCGTCTCCCAATAGAAGCATTACAATCCGTGCTGGTTCTAGAACCAAATGAGATCTTGCTTGATCTGGTGAGACAGGATAGGGACAGTAGATAGCTCTTAGTGGGACCAACAGCATGAAAGGTCCTTGAAGTGTGTGGGATCATTTGACTTGGTAAATCCTATGGCACTGGCAACTGGAAACCAACAGCCAGGAGCTGGATAATGCATAATGGCTAAGTGATTCTGTCATTTGGCTGCTTAATGCCTCTTTAGCATCTGGGGCCTGACTTTACCATGATCTGGGGTTCATAGTAGGCCAAGCTTGTGCCTGATTCCAAATTCCATTCACCATCCTGTTTAGAGACTCCTGGGAGACCCACCACCTGTACAAATGTATTCTTAAAGCAAACCATTCATAGCCATTTAGTAGCGATGTGCATTGCCTCTGTGAAGAGATGCTGGTAGGAGTCTGTGTTTCCCCTGAATAGATGAGGAGACTTAGGTGTGGTAGACTCAGATGCTAAGGGACTTTCTAAGACTCCATCAGTCATTCATGTCTACACACACCAATGATTCAGTCATTTATGTCTGGGCTCACCAATGATTGAGTCATTCATGTCTGGGCACACCAATGATTGAGTCATTCATGTCTGGGCTCACCAATGATTGATTCATTCATGTCTGTGCACACCTATGATTCAGTCATTCATGCCTGTGCACACCAGTGATTCATTGAGAACTCTTCTGGAATGTGTTGAGTATTCTTTTGGCATCAAGGGATCACAGAAGGTAGACATGATCCCTGTTTTCAAAGAACTCCTGGTTTGGGGTTATGTAGATGGAGGGGAAAGAGGGCAAGAGTTGACAGCTAATTCTCATACTGTGAAACAAATGCAGCAGAATCATGAGTGCAGGGTGCTGGGTAAACTTGGAATCGACTGATCTGGATTAAGAAGAGGTGGCTGGGGAGAGGAGAGTTGTATACAGAACAGACCAGGGGGACATGGTGTGGTTCTGTGTTGGAGACAAGGACACAGAGGGGATGGCTAGGAAGACAGTCCTTCAGGCTCCAGGCTCCTTTCCTATCAGCTCCTGTTCCAGGGGCAGCTGTCCTCCGAGCTGCAGCAGTAGGTGAGGCCCTGAACCATTTCATTAGGGAGGTTTGTATTCAGCTTCATGTCCTAAGCCCTAGTAAGTCTCTTACTTAGTGGGGAAGCAGCAAATCAAGATGACATTTCAAAAGCGGTGGCCCAGCCCGTTCCTGGAGGAACAGCTAAATCCTCACTCATATTAAATACCTTCTCCAAAGCAGCGGCAGGGCCATTTAGGAAAATTAAAAGGAAAGAGAGGAACGGAGAGGGGAGACATTAAAAGCAAGTGTAATAGTGTCTCCAGTCCCATGGCAATTAAGAGACCTCACATACGGCCTTTCACTTTATCCTCCTCTTGGCTTATCCTGCATCTGTACTCACTCAGAGGCCTGGCCATTATGAAAGTGTTTTTGCAAAAAGGGACTCAGGTTTCCCGGCTCTCTGTCATCAGGCCAGCCAGGTACCTGGCTGATGGCTGGCCCAAGACTGATGTCTCCCAGTACACATGCTCTGGAGCCTTTGTATCAGAAACAAATCACAGCATGGAGAGATTTCTGTAAGGCAGCAGGTTTCAAGGGTTGTCTTCACTCAAGTAAAGAAAAGCATAGCAAAGACACTGGCGGCAAGCAAGGGGAAGATCATTACCTTTGCTGCTGCCCACATAGCACTGACCTAGAAGAACACCACAGTACCATTTTCCTGACTGGGATTAACAGGCCGAGAAAGGGGAACACTTCAACACTGAAAGGTGCAGGAGAAAGTGTGTGCGCACAGCAAAGAACGATGCTGACTTTCTGGAGGTCCCTTAAGCTGAGTGTGTCAAGGGTTTGTATGTTATGGCAAATTCAAAAGCCATTGCAGCAGTTGGCATGCTTGTCCTTCTAAAATTATGTCCCCAGGAAACATCTGAAGTATGGGCAAAGAATAGATAGGAACATGTTCATTGGAGTATAACTTCTAGGATGAAAGAGGAGAAGCCATCATGGTGTAGGTTGGTGGTAAAGGGTTTGCCTGGTATGAGTGAGGCCTTGGGTTTGATCCCAGTGCTAGAGATTGGTTGTGGGGTGGGGGGCAGGGAGAGAGAGAGAGAGAGAGAGAGAGAGAGAGAGAGAGAGAGAGAAGAGAAGAAGAAGATGATGATGATGAAGAAGACAAAGAAGAAGAAGAAGAAGAACTTTAGTGTCTAATAATAGCAAACAGGAGAACTACTGAATTAAAAGGGTCAAAAATACTTTATACAATATGAATTCTTAAACTGTCTCTCTTTCGCTCTCCATTCCTTCACTTCACATCTCCTTCCCACAATCCTGTTGGTCTGCACTTTCCTAGCCAGTTAGTTGAGCTGACTAGTTGGGCTGACACTGTACTTCTGACCATAGAGCAGCTGCTGCCCAGAGCACAGGGGAACTTTATGAAAAGTGGACTTCTCACTTGTTAGGCTCAGCTAGCTGCTGACCAAAAGTCTGCCAATTATTCTCTTATGGTCTGCCAAACTCAGTTTCAGAATATGTTGTTGATGATTTTGTTTCTATTTCAAAACTTTTGACTGGTCCATTGTGTGTGTGTGTGTGTGTGTGTGTGTGTGTGTGTGTTGTGTACAGTGTGTGTGATGTGTATAATATGTGTGTGTGTGGTGTGTGTGGTGTGTATGTGGGGTGGAGAGTGTGTGTGCATGTGTGTATGTGTGTGTATATGGTGTTTGGTGTAGGTAGTGTGTGTGTGTGTGTGTGTGTGTGTGTGGTGTGGTTGGCAGATTTGGTATAAAAGTCCAATATAACCTTAAAAAGCATGCTGAAGAGCTTCCTCTCCTCTGCTACCCGAGGACAGTGAGTTAATTTGTTGAAGGCTGGTCACCATTGGCTCTCTTTCATTTGGCTCCAGTGGTTTCTTTTCTGTTGCTATCCTGGATGTTTCACGGAGCCAACTCTGTAGTCATGTTTTTGTAGAAAACTTAACATTCTTTGTTTCCCTTGTCCCCCACTCCCCTTCTGCCTGACACATAGGACTGAACCTAGGGCCTCATTCACATGAGGCAAATGCTCTACCGTGGAGCCCTTTTAACATTTTTCTCTTATTTCAAGACAAGTTCTGAGTTGCTCAGTGGCCTTGAACTCACTCCTTAGCCCAGGCAGGCTTTGACCCTCCTGAATGACATCAATCTGTGACATTAGGATCAACTTTGGGGTACATTTTGTGGGGTTCTCTGTGTAGCCCAGGTTGGTCTCGAACTTGATGTTCTCCTACTTAAGATTCTTGAGTACTGGATGATAGATGTGCATTACCACACCTTTAAATTCTAACAACAGTAGCTACCGTGTGTGTGTGTGTGTGTGTGTGTGTGTGTGTGTGTGTGTGTACACGTTGTTTGTGTGTTTATGTGTACATACCTGCACATACATGTTTGTGGAGGTCAGAAATTGATGGCTTGATGTCAGGTGTCTTCTTCAGTTACTCTCCACCATATCATCATTGGTTTTCATATATTTAGTGTGTGTGCATGTGTGTGCATGTGTGTGCATGCATGCATGTGAGTGTGTCTATGCTGTGCATACACCTGGATGCTACAGCATATGTGGAGGTCAGAAGACAACTATCTGGGTCCTGGGAGTTAAACTTAGGTCATCAGGTTTAGTGGCAAGCACCTTTACTCACTGAGCTATCTTCTTGGCCCTCCACCTTAGTTTTTGAGACAGGGTTTCTCACTGAACCTGAAGCTTACCAATTTAGCCAAGCAAGCTTGAAGGATTCATCTGTCTTTCCATCCCATCCTTCAGACCTGGGGCTGCAGACACACACCAGCATCCAGCTTCTCTATTCCATCCTTCAGACCTGGGGCTGCAGACACACGCCAGCATCCAGCTTCTCCATCCCATCCTTCACACCTGGGGCTGCAGACACACACCAGCATCCAGCTTCTCCATCCCATCCTTCACACCTGGGGCTGCAGACACATGCCAGGATCCAGCTTTTGTGACAGAGCTGGGGCTTCTTATTTAGGTCCTCAGATCCCTAGTTTGATCTTTTCCAGGGGAAAATTTTGAGGACATTTTATGTTTTATTTTTTTTTCTGTTTAAAGTTGTGAATATGACAATTTTCCCTTTTTTTTATGAGAAGAACTGTGACCTCACTATATTAGCCAGGCTAGCCTGGAGCTAGACTTCTCTTGCCACTGCCTCCCAAATAGCTGGAACTATAGGTGTGCACCCTCACATCTGGCTCATTTCCTTTTCTTAGCTAATTTGAAATGTAATTGATATAATAGATATATATGTAGTTTCAAGAAACCCCACATATATCCACTGTATACTTGGTGACAACATTTTGTAAAACAAAAAATATAATATCAAAATCAGGGCATTTACATTTATCTAATCCATCATTACCACTCAAATTTCCTGGATACTTGGGTGTGCCTTGTTTAATTTGTGGGTACATGTGTCATTGGCTGTATACATTTCTTGCTTGAACATGATCTTCTATGTGCCTGTCTATTACCAGTCACATTTTCTTCTTACTGTATGTTTTTTTAATTACACAGAGATATAAAACTCATCTGATTATGTAAACTTATTAAAGTATTGTGATTAATCTGATTGCCTAAGCTGAAGCCTGAATCAGTGATGATGTTACTACCATCATCATAATCTCTCTCTCTCTCTCTTTCTCTCTCTCTCTCTCTCTCTCTCTCTCTCTCTCTCTCTCACACACACACACACACACACACACACACACTCGTACATGTAGGAAGCAGCATGGCATCATATAGCATGTCTCATACTGTTAAATCTTAGTAGTAGTCAAATAAAGGAAATTAAAGAGATGTTAGATAATGGAAAGACCTTCCATGATCCTAGATCAGCAGAATCAATCTTATGAAAGTGGCTATACTACTGAAAGCCATCTACATATGCAATAAAATCCCCATGAAATTTCAACTCGTATTCTTCACAGAACTAGAAAAACAAATCCTAAAATTCATATGAAAAACAAAACCCAAAGACCACAAATAGCTAAAACAGTTCTAAGCAGAAAGAACACAGAAGGAAGCACTACATTGCCTGAGCTCAAACTATACCACAGAGCCACAGTGGCACAGACAGTGTGGTACTGACAAAGGAGACTTGTGAACCAACAGAACAGACTAGAAGACCCAGAAAGAAACCCACACAGCTGTGGACAACTGATTTTTGACAAAGGTGTCAAAAACATTCACTGGGTAAAAATAGACAGCCTTTTAAAAGTTGATAGATGCTTATAAAGACATAACGCTCCCAAATGGATGTGATAAATAGAAGTTCTAGTAGTCCTTTAATCATTGAAGGAAGCTGGACATACCCCCTGCAAAAAAATTGTTGCCACAACAAAAATATCAGAGGCAAATTAGCTTCTGCAGACTATTTGAGATGGAAATGACATTAATCTGATGTAGATTCTGCTACAAGACAGAAAAAAGAAGGCACTGACCAACTTAGAGGCAAAATCATGGATGACCTATGAAATGAAAAGAAAGGGCCATCTTCACTCAAATGCAGATTAAGATTGCAGCGTAAACAAAGAGAACCCAGTAATATGTACCGCGCACAAAACTCTCAATAGAGTTGCTTTTAACCGCCTCCACACCCCAAGCAAGACTAGCTTAACATTCTAAAAGCCATCACTACAGTTCACCAAAAAAAAAAGCAGAAAAATATGGTATTTCAGTAAATAAAATATTTGATTAAATCTTACTTATTATTTAAAAAACCCACTTTCAGAAAACTAAAAATAGAAAGGCACTCAGTAAAGTGAGCACCCGCACAAACTACAAGTAGCAACCCAGGTGCTGAGATGTCGGGCTCCTTTGCCCTACTTTCTGTAGATTAGAAATAAGTATCCATTCTTCCCATTTCTATTTGACATTGTCCTAAAAGTCCTAGCTGGAGAAGTAGGGGGAAAATATCCAGACTTTCTAAGGAAGTAAATGAACTATTTTAAAGGAAAGGGTCACATCTGTAGAATATCCCAAAGCATTTTCAGGTGACATATTAGCTGTAGTAGGAAAGTTTAGCAGAATTGGAGACAGTTTCTATGGCTTGCAAGTGTTCCTTGGTGTGCCACATGTCTTGGTTACATGATATAGAAACATCAAGTTGGAACTGACCTGGGAACTCACTCCCTTCTGGTCAGCCATCCTAACACTAGAAGGTGCTATGCCGACTGCTGGAGAATTACAATCAACAGTATTACCCAGCTGGAGATCTATGTGCAGCAATACAGACTGACCAGGCAAGATGTGCCCACAATTGCAATACTGGCAAGTCTATTATTGGAGTAATAGACTACTTTTGGACTAGATTTGATGGCCACTTGACAGGAGGGAATTCATATTTGTAATGTAAAGTTGGTTAAAAGCCTGTGGCTGGGCAGGTTGTAGGTCCTATAGGGGAGCTATTGATGCTCCCCTCCAAAATGGACATAATGGGCCTGTTAAATTGCCTTGCAAATAAATATATCTATATCTATAACAGTACTACTATTAGCTTTGGCCAGAGAAGCTCCTTTGAAGTGTTTAGCAGTGATTCCTGAGAGATATAGCTGGCCCAAGTACAGAGAATAATTCACTACTTAATGGCTAGTCAAGTGGGACAACCATAGTACTCATTCCAAGGCTCAAGGAACATGGTGGAAGAAGGGATAGAGAGAGCAGGTGCTGGAGATGGATGGGAGAGTTGTGAAACACTGACTTCTGGGTGCAACATGACTGCCATGCTATACTCTTGAATTCCTGACCATTGTAATTACTTCCACAAGATCTCCACAAGGTCGGACCTCCTAACATGCCTTCATGGGAGCGGGAAGTGTTCATGGTGTCTCACCCCTTCCTGACGATTTATGTGCAGTTAGCAGTTGATAGGAGAGGAAGAGGCATTTTCTTCAGTAGTATGGCCACTGATAAGGTGCTCATGCCCCTGTAAACAACTCTGATGAACTCACTGGGACACACACACACACACACACACACACACACACACACACACACACACCATGAAAGGAGAAGGGGAACGGATTGGATAGGAGGGGGATGAAAGAGGGTAATGGAGATCAGTATGATTAAAGTGTACCCCAATGACTCACATATTTAAAGTTTGGTTATCAGCCTGTGGTACTGTGGGGAGGGAAGGCCTGGTGGAAGGAAGTTCGGTTACTGGGAGTGTGTCCCTTCACAGGAATATTGTGACAGTCTCTTCTGCCTCTCTCTCTCTCTGCTTTCTGGTCAACGCTTCTGCTATGGTCCATTGTGCCAACACAGGCCCAAAGTCACAGAGTCAAATGACTGCAGAGTGACACTGTTGAGACCACCAGCCAAAATAAACTTGCTTTCCTTTAGTATTTCAAAGACTTTGTCATTATATTTTGATATAACAACAAAAATGCTATTTAAAACACATCCAGAAATACCAAGCACCTATAAATAAACTTAATAAAACATCCATGTAACCACTTTAAAGAAAACAAAAAAGACAGCAGGTAGGCATCTAAGTGTTCTGCAGATTCTTTGCAATTCTAAGTGAAATCCCAACTGATTTTCTTTTGAGGGCTTTTTCTTTCTTTTTCTTTTTCTTTTTTTGGAGCTGAGGATCAAACCCAGGGCCTTACACTTGCTAGGCAAGCGCTCTACCACTGAGCTAAATCCCCAACCCCCGAGGGCTTTTATAATACGATTCTAACATGTATATGGGAACCCTAAGGGAGGAGACTAGCAGAGACAATCCTGAAGAAAGAAAAGAGTACATAGTGCTCCCTCAAAGTTTATTACAGGTTTGCACTTAAGACTCTGATATTGGCATAGGACAGTTATGGGGCCCAGAAGCAGAGTGTGCCACATAGAATTGATTTGTGACAAAGGTGTCACTGTAGAAAGTGGAGAGGTTTACATCAATAAATGGTTAGGGTCGGGGGTGGGCTGGAGAGATGACCCTGTAGCATGAATTGTTCTTAATAATAAAAACATGGAATCAGATACTGGGGTAAATGCTGAAAGATCAGAGAGACAAAGGAGCCAGACACTATCGGGTCCTTCTACCTATACCGAATCCTCAGACTGAATGCAATGAACTCCTCCTGCCCTATATTCCTCTCTCTGCCCAGCTATATCCCTCTCTAATTCTGGGATTAAATGCATGTGATTCCCAGGTACTGGGATTAAAGGTGTGTGCATCACTACCTGGCTCTGTTTCTCTTTTAGACTGGATTAATCTTGTGTAGCTCAGGGAAGCCTTGAACTAACAGAGATCTGTCTGCCTCTGCCTCCCCAGTGCTGGGATTAAAGACGTGTGCCACCACTGCCTGGCTTCTGTGACTAACTAGTGGCTTATCTGTATACTCTGATCTTCAGGAGAGCTTTATTTGTTAGGTCACAAACAAAATATTGCTATATGACCCAAGCAGTTAAGAGCACTGGTTGCTCTTTACAAGGACCTCGGTTCAATTCCCAGTACCCACATGGTATGTCACAACTGTCTGTAACTCTAGTTCCAGGGGATCAGACATACATGCAGACAAGACACCAATGCACATGAAGTAAAAATAAATTCTTAAAAAATGGTTCTGGGAAATTAGGTTTCCACATGTAAAGGACTTGGCTTATTTCTGAATGAGAAATGCAGAAAAATGAAGCTTTTGGAAAATAAGTTAGTACATATCTTTATGACGTGGGGATAGACAGAAGTTCCTGTATAGCTTACCACAAACCCACTGAAATCATAAAGTAAAAAGGCTACATTAAAACGTAGGACTTCAGCTTATGAAATGATGCCATAAAGAGAGGGAAACGTGAAGTGACAGAGTGGAGGGAGGTGCTTGATGATGACGCCCTATCCAACTCCAATACAGGACTCTCAAAGACTAATAAGAAAAAGTAAAACTGAGGGTTGAAAGCCAGCAGCCCTGCTGTCATATAAATGCATTAAAAAGTGGTTGGTCTCACTAGCACCGAGGGAAATGAAAATTCAAACCACAATATGATGCCATTTTGCTTATAAGAATAACTGACTTAAAGACTGACAGTATTGAGTGTTGGTGATGGGGTAGAAAATGGGAACTGCTTGTTCAACACTGCTGGTGGGAGTACCACACCGGCTTAGCCATGATGGAGAACAGTGGGTGTGATGGCTAGTGTTACATCATCCACTTAACACGTGATAGACTCAGTGAGAAGAGGGAAATTCAACTGAGAAAATGCCTCCACTAGATTGGCCCGTGAGCATACCTGTGGTGAATTTTCCTGATTGCTGATTGATGTGGGAGGGCCTAGCTCACTGTGGGCCATGTTATCCATGGGCTGGTGTTCCTAGGTGCTGTAAGAAAGCAGACTGAGCAAGCCATGGGGAGCAAGCCAGTCAGCAGCACTCCTTCATGGCCTCTGCATTAGTTCTTGCCTCCAGGTTCCTGCCCTGAATTCCCTCAGTGATAGAGTGTGACCTGAGAGCTGTAAGAAGAAATAAATACTTTCCTCCCCACTTGCCTTTGGTCATAGTGTTTTATCAAAGCAATAGAAACCATAACTAAGTCAGTGGGGGGAGGAATTAAATCATAAAGTTGCAGATACTTTGAACCTATGACCCAGTAATTCATTTCCTAGATGCCTACCCTAAGTAAGCGTCTTAGTTAGGGTTTCTATTGCTGTGAAGAGATACCACAACAATGGGAACTCTTATAAATGCAAACATTTAGTTGGGGCTGATTTACAGTTCAGAGGTTTAGTCCATTGTCATCATGGCAGGGACATGGTGATATGCAGGCTGACATGTTGCTGGAGAGGTGGCTGAGAGTTCTACATCTGGATCCATAGACAGCAGGAAAAGATACAAGTCACATTAGACCTGGCTTGAGTTTCTGATACTAGGCCTGCCCCCAGTGTCACACTTCCTCCAAGGACACCACACCTACTGCAACAAGGCCACACCTACTAATAGTGCCAGTTCCTATGAGCCTATGGGGCCATTTTCATTCAAACTACCACAGTAAATATATATTTATATTCCAGAATAGACATAATAAAGCTTACAATGAATTCTAGTATATTCATATACTGGAATATTATACAGTAATAGAAAATGAGCTAATTAAGTATAACAACTATGATTAATAAAAACATAAGATACACTTTAGGAGCCATACATCTATATAAACACATACATTTATGCCACTAGAGTATAAGAAAGAGCTGTGGTTGCAAAGTTACTGTGGTGGCTAGGGCTAATTGTCAGCTTGATAGAATCTAGAATCACCTGGAAGATGGACCTTTGGGCACAACTCTGTGGGATTATCTTGATTGAGTACACTAAAATTGGAAGACATGCCCACAGTGGGTGGCTCCATTCCCTGAATGGGATCCTAGACTTTATAAGCAGAGAAAGGGGCTGAGTGGCAGTAGACATTCATCTCTCCTGCTTCCTAAGTGTGGATGTCATGTGACTAGCTGCTCCTGGCTCCTGCTACTTTTGACTTCTCCTCCCTGATAGGTTGTACCCTTAAACCGCAAGCCAGAATAAGCTCTTCATCCCTTAAGTTGCATTTGTCATAGTATTTTATCATACCAACAGGGAAAGAAGGTAAGATAGTGGATTGTGGTAGATTCTGAACCTATTTTTAATTAGCTAGGGACCCAACAGACATTGATTTTATAGTTACTATTTTTGCATGTGTGTATGCATATGGGATCAGATGTACATGTGTGTGAATGAGCGTGTATTGTGGGGGGTGTTGTGGGATAATCTGTTTATGTTCTGTAAAGATGTGACTCTGCCTAAGGCGCCTTCTGATTGGTTTAATAAAGAGTTGAATGGCCAATAGCTAGGCAGGAGAGGATAGGCAGGACTTCTGGGGAGAGACAGGACTCTGGGAAGAAGAGAGGTGGAGATGCCAGTGAGACACTGAAGAAGTCAGACAGAGGAGAGGTATCTGAGCCACATGGCAGAATGTAGATTAATAAAAAACAGGTTAATTTAACTTATAAGAGCTAGTTGGTAAAAAGCCTAAGGTAAGGTCAGGCTTTTGTAATTAATAATAAGTCTCCATGTTGTTATTTATGATCTGGTGGTGCAAAGGAAAATCTGACTACATGTGGGCATATGGAGGCCAAGAATTATCTGGAGTGTCATTCCTTCGGAGCTGCCCATCTTGTATTTTGAGGCAGTTTCTCACTATCCTGTGTCTTACCAGCCAGCAAGCCCCAAGCATCTGTCTCTTCACAGTGTTGGGATTACATGTTACCATTCCCAAGTTTTAATTTTATTTTATTGAGACAGGATCTCACAATGTCACCTTGGCTGCTCTGCCATCCCGTATAGACCAGGCTGGCCTTGAACTCATAGAGATCCACCTGCTTCCACCTCCCAAGTGTTGGGATTAAAGGTGTGCGCCAGCGTGCCTGGCCATGTTCACCTTTTTTATGTAGGTTCTGGGGATGTAACTCAGGTCTTTATGTTTGCATGGCAAACATTTTATTTACTGAGATATCTGCCTAACCCACTATGCTACATTTTATAATACAAGCTAAACATTTGAAATCCAAAATGCTCTACAGTCAGAAACCTTTTGAGTGCCTATAGGCTGCCATGAGTGGAAAATTTCACACCTGACTGTGATAAGTCAGTCAGAATGCAGATGCAAGAAGTACTATATAGAATTACCTTCGGGCTTTGTGTGTAAAGTATGTCTAAATGCAAATTTTATCCTTAGACTTATGTCCTATCCCAAGCTGTCTCATGACGCATATGCAGATGTTATAAAAATCCAACCAAATCTCACATCTGAAGTATGTCCAGCCTCAAGCATGCCAGGTGGTGGGTGATACTCAGCCTGTAAGCCCTTGTCCTGACTCGCCTTTGGAATGGGAGTTATATTTAACACTGAAGTGCTCCAGAAGTCCCGGTGTCTCAGAAACACTTGCAGGGCTTGCTGTGCCAGGAAGGTGGTGGGAAGCGAGAGGCTGAGGCTGGGATCAAGCTCTTTTGCACATGACTGATCGATATGGCAGCCCTTCTTGTTGGACTTTGGCATATCTGATTACAGGTGGTTAACTGAGGCCCCATGGGGGTAAGTCACTTGAGTTTCTGTAGCTGATCCATGGCTGAGGTGGCATTAGATCCAGGTCTGTCTCTTCTACTAAGTATTGTAGGACCCCACCCCCTCCCCTGCCCCTAAGCAGAGGTTCAGGGACAGTCTGCTGTTTGTCAGCAATACAATGAAGGTTGCCAGCCATGCTGTGACTTCTGGTGACTCATCCCCCATGAATGCAGGTGAGCTGACAGAGTCCTCTGCAGCTCCTGGGCTCTGGAGTCTCGGTCAGCATTGCCTCTCAGCCCTGTGCTTGGCCACAGTGTCTATGCTTTGTACCTCTCCATGTGCCCAGAAAGAGTAAGACATTGCTTTCTGATGCCCAGGCGTCTTCCGATTCTGCAGAGCCCCTGATTTCCAGTCCTGTTGTTTTGGAGACCTGACCTCAGCCATACCTTTCTAGACAACCTGCTATGACAGGTGGACCCCTGCTGTCCAGTGGTAGGTCCAGTGGGACTTATCTGTTGAGGATTATCCTTGGACTGCAAGCAATGGCTTCCCTGTCCAGCAAAGCCTTCCACACAAACCTTGCCCCCGGGGCTTCTGTTTGTTTTGCTTTGCGCTGACCTGAATTGAATACCTTCACAGGTTTCTGCAGTGGGGCTGACAGTGGTTGGGACATGCAGGGACAATGGCTGTGCCCACCTGGAGGGCAAGGGTCAGGCCTGGTAGAGCAGCCCTGTCAGCGCTTCAAAAGCTGAGGCCTCTGTCCTGCTAGGTCCCACCCACGGATCAGTGACCAGTAGCACACAGGTGTGCCTGGCTATTGATGTCCCCATGACCGGGACAAGGGGAGGTGCAAGGCTACATACAGGCAGCTTACCTGGGGATTAAAGCATGGACACAGGTGTCCAGTCAATGCCAAGGGGAGGAGGCTGGGTTGGACGCACACGAAGGGGAAGGGGTGGCAAGCTGAGTGCCTTGGGCTCCCCAGAAAACATCTGCTCCTGGCTAGGCCTCGGCTGCAAGATTCAGGACTGCTTTCCTGTTCTTGGCTGGCCTTTTTGTTTTTTTGTTTTTGTCTCTTTTCTTTAAAGAACTTCTAGAAACATAAAAAGATTGAATATAATCATTATTTTTCTCTTCTCTTTTTTCTTTTCCCATGTAATCCAGGCTAGCTTGTAACTTGAAATTTTACCTCAACCTCCTGAGTGCTGGGATGATAGTCCATAGTCCTACTATGCCACTCCTATGTGCCACAGGGCCCTCGAGACATAGCTGTCTTGCCATTCATTCATTCATTCACTCATTCACTCATTCACTCATTCATTCAGCTGATGGGTCAGTATTTCTAAATGACGTTTCTGTCCTGTATTCTGGGACAAATGTTGCACATACATAAATAATTTCCAAAAGGCTTGCCTGTCCTGAAATAGAGACAAAAATATGAACAAGTAACTGGGTATGAAATGAATTTTTCAGGCCAGAGCAGGATGTCTGTGCAAGTGTGCTTGGAGTAAGCCATAGTTTAAGTGCATCTGACAGGATTCTGAGCTGGTTTCCAAGAGCAAATGGAGGGGGGGGGAACAGACACAGAGATGCTGGATCTGGGGCTCTGGGGCAGCTGCAGGCCGGCCACTAAGGTGAGGAGAGGTAGTGTCAATAAAGCCATACCTGGTGAGGCTAGAATGTGTGCCTGAGGCCTATGCTAGGCTGAGCAGCTGTGCTCTGGACTCCATACTAAATCTGAGGACTGTGTAAGCCAGTCTGGGTCGGAAACACAGATGTGACCTGAGAGATTCAAATGTGATGGATGCCTCAGATAGAAGCCAGGGTGATGGGCTGCATGGCTCTTACTGTTCTGAATGCAGATGATGGACAGCAGAAGTTCCTGGGAATGACATTTTTCTAGATCTCTAGCCAAGGTTGTCGTGGCACCACAATGACCCACCCATCAAGGTGGATAGGGCAGTCATCCTAGGCTCAGACAAAGGCTGGGTCAATGGGAAGGCAGGTCCTGCTAAGGATGCCAGAGTCTGCCCCTGAGAAAGTCCCATCGTGAGTGATATGGTGATCCTGAACCCTGGAGCAAGCCCTGCTGGGTCTACACCTTCATCTCCACGGGATGATGAGCTACTGCCTTTGGGATGCCAGGGTCACTGGAGGTCAGGCACATCCAGCTTGCCAGTTGTCTTGTGCATCAGACCTTAATTACCTACTTTTGGCCAGGAACTAGGACTGTAGGATAAGAAAGAGGAAAAGATTTCCTGCCCTGGGAAACTGGCAGTCTGGTTTTAAAAAAAAGGTAATTCTGGGTGGGATGATGCCAGTGCTAACATTAGCATGTGAATGCTACCGCACCAGGCACAGTTCCAGAAACTTTATAAAAATGAACTCACTTTGACTAGACGTGGTACATACCTCATCTTCAGTACTTAAGAGACTGAGGCAGGAGGATGGAGAGTTAGAGGCTATTCTAACTGGCTATATAGAGACCCTACTTCAAGTAACTTAAAGAGAAGTTATATTGTTTTCAAAAAAGTAGATAAGAGTTAGAGGTCATTGTGTTAAGTGAGATAAGCCAGACTCAGAAAGGAAAACTTACGTTTTCTGTTATATGTTGAAGCTAGAAATCAAAGAAAAAAAAGTGGCTGGAGAGATCCTTAGTTAATAGCACCTACTGCTCTGACACAGGACTGGAGTTCAGTTCCCAGCACCTATATCGAGTACCTCAGAACTGCCTGTAATTCCTGCTCCCAGGGATCCAGCAGCCTCTTTTGGCCTCTCCCAGTGCTTGCACACACATGTCCATCCACACATGCATACAAATACACACACACATAAAGAGGCGTGCACGTGGCACACAACATGTATGTGCAAACAAAATACCCATACACATAAAATAATATCAAATTTAAAACATTAGCAATAAAAAAAACTAAGTTGAAAAAAATAGATGTATCTATCAGGAAGACATTTATATTTTTGGTAGTTTAATTTTGGCAGATGGCTGGGGCCTCAAACTACAGAGGGATTCTTTTCAGTATGGCTGTAGTGGCAATGACCTCATACCGCGATTTCATATGCTGATTCGTAACTCTGCCAAGATGTCCCCTCAGCTCATCCAGGGTATCTTAGTGAGCTGCTCTACAAGTTCACTGGGTGTAGGTGGGATGGAATGCTGGTCCTTGCAGTACTTGGGATCTTGTGGGGGAACCTCAAGATCAGCAACGTGTCCACTGTGACCACTGTGTCTCATGGCTCTGCTGAACTTGCCTACAAAGCTTCATACTTTCAGTTCGGCTTCGAAGCTACTATGTAAAACCATTGATGCCTGCTACAAGTTGAAAAAAGTAATTTACAAATTATAATGCTGTGAAAATAAGAGAGGAATTAAAAACAGCTCCAAACCCCAGGACTTCTGTCTTCTCTGTGTTTGGGGGACAATTCACTGTGGTGGGAAGTGGACCTGAGCCCAGGGATTTGTAAACTGAACGTGGTCCCAGGAAACAACAGCAGCAGCGGCTGAAGAGAGGGGGGAGGCCCGCTGACGTAGCATGTAGTAAAAGTGCAAAGAAAACTGGTTGAGGACTTGGCAGCCCCCATTTCAGAGCATTTCAGGGAACTAACTGCTAAGAAAACACATGCCTCGACGAGCGTGTCTTTAGCCGGTGGCTGAGCCTCCGCCCGGATCTGATTTTGCGGTAGTCATGCTTGAGTTCCCTTCAGCTGACAGGTGTAACCTGCATGAGCCGGGGCTGAAATGTTCCGTGTCCTGGGGCATGTACCACCTTCCAGAATCTGATCTATGGAAAAAGTGACATGGTCCACGGAGGTCAGTGGGGCCTGACTCATTTTCTGGTCCATGTGTAACACGAATACTTGCGATTTTGGAATTTTTTAAGAGCACATTTTAAAAATTATGCAAACAATACTAGTGCCTGTTCAAACTCAAGCTACATAGAAGGCCACACAAAGCAAACAACAGGAAGATATTCCCCTCTCTCTCCAAGTCGTTCCCCTCACTACCCCCGCCTCAACCCCATTCTGCCTCAGGGATTAAGCGCTGTTAGGAGTTTGCACTTTACAGTGGCATGTATAAGCATTCGTAAAATAGTGTTCATAAATACTAGCTCATATTTTCATAACTTGACTTATTTCATTCAGCAACATGTCTTGGACAATTATTTTCCATTTCCCTTCAATATACCACAGTTTAACTGTTCTTTTGCCCTTTCCAAATTCTCGGTTACCACTGAGCACGCTTTGGATGTGTGTCCCTGTGCACTCTTGTTCGGGTTCTGTGGGAGCAGAGAAATGCTGAGGCGAGGGGAAGAAGGTACAGCTAGAGAACTGCCCTGAGCTGCCAGCTCCTCTTCTAAAAGTGTCTCTCCTGTTGGTGTTCCCACAAACCCCAAACACAAACATTCTCCTGCTCAAACCTTCGGCATCTGTCCTAAGAATCTTCGTTGTTATTTTAATTTTTCCATTACTTGTTCATTCACATGACTGAGTATATTTTTATGTTCTAAACTAGGGTTGGTTTTACCTCCAAGGGACATTTGGCAATGTCTGGAGACACGTTGAATCTCACAATTGGGCAGCAATGCTGGTGATAGGGATGGTGAGGGTGGTGGTGGTGGTGGTGGTGGTGGTGGTGGTGGTGGTGAGGGTGGTGGTGGTGGTGGTGGTGGTGGTATAAATGCTGTGTTAGCATCCCTGGTCACAAAGCCAAAAGTGTGCAGGTTGAGAGTCCTGGCTGTTTAGTCTTCTGTTTATCCTCTGTGAATTGTATGTATGTAGAATTCTTATCTGGAATTCTTCATCTTTTAGAGCTCTTTACCATTGGTTTATCATACGTATTACAAAAATTTCTCCATCTGATGTTTATATTTGTCTTTGATGTACTAGACATTAAAAACGTTTAAGTTGAAATACATAGCTGTTTACCCTGTTTGCACATCGATATTATTCTTTATTCAATTCTAAGAGCAACACATGGCTGTGCTACTTCAGTTTTCCACTGCTGTGACAAAGTACTCAAGAAAATGAATTTAATTCAAGCAAAAGTCTATTTTAGTTCTTCATTTCGGAGGTTTTAGTCCACGGTTACTAGGACCTGTTGCTTAGGACATGTGGTGACACAGAACATTGTGTGATAGAGGAAACAGATCCATTTCATGGTATCTGGAAAGCAAGAGAGAGAAAGGGGGAGGGACCTAAGTCTCAAAATCTCCTTCAGAGGACTGTGGCCCAGGAGCTAACCCAACTCAGCCCGACCTCCCAAAGCCCCACCACTTCCCAGCAGCACTGCAGCTGGTAACTGAGCCTCTAAAAATGTGGGTCTTTGTGTTGCACAAATCCTAATTGGTCTTAATAAAAACCCGGAACTAGATATTGGAGTAAATGCTGAAAGATCAGAGAGACAAAGGAACAAGCCACAGCCACTTCTTACTTCACCAACTCATCAGCCAAAAGGAGGCCGAACTCCTGTCTCCTGCCTTATATTCCTTTCTCTGCCCAGCCACATCACTTCCTGTCTCAACCTTCCTAGTGCTGAGATTAAAGGCATGTGACTCCCAAGTACTGGGATTAAAGGTGTGAGCCATCATCACCTGGCTCTGTTTCTACTTTAGACTGGATTAATCCCGTGTAGCCCAGGGTGGCCTTGAACTCACAGAGATCTGTCTGCCTCTGCCTCCCCAGTGCTGGGATTAAAGATGTGTGCCACCACTGCCTGGCCTCAATGACTAACTAGTGGCTTAGCTCCACACTCTAATCTTCAGGAGAGCTTTATTTGTTAGGGCATATACAAAATATCACCACACCTTTGGGAGACATTTAAAATCCATTCACAACCATAGTAACAAAATTTGGAAAATGTCAAGTGTAAAGCATTATTTATATCTCTTCCTATATTATTTTTTATCTCCCAGCTGTATTGAAGTAAAATTGATGATTAAAATGTGGACATCTCCAAAGTATAAATGTGTCTAAAGAAACTATTCCCGTCTGTTATCAGAACAAAGCAGCAGCTTCAGTATGGCATTTTGCACACATGAAAAGCGCTTTGAGCAGGTAGGATCCGCCACTCATTCCTCCACCCTGCTTTTGCTGGTGCCCTGCTCCTCCACCACAGCCCGTATTCTACTTCCATGCCTTTTTCTTTCTCTGTGTGAGAAGAAACTTGCAAGGTTTGTGTTTCTGAGTCCAGCTTCTCTGTTTAACCTCATTTGTAGTTCTGCTCATTGTTTGAAAATGACATGATTTTAGGTTTACTCTGTGGCGGGAAAATAGTCTGTTAGGGATACATGCCACATTAAAAAACAAAAAACAAAAAACAAAAAACAACCCAAACATTATTTATAACCTGTAGCAAATTAGGGAACCAACCCTTCCCCTTACCAGGAAAGTGAGCCCTGCACCTCACCTGGGCTGCATAGTAGAACTGACCCTGTTGATGGGGCACAGATCTGTCAGCAGGAGAGCTGTCCCTGCCTTTCATCAATGGCAGCACTGGGAAGAGTGTCCCCTGTACCTTGCCTGGGCAACACAATAGCACCCTGGCAGTGTAGGTGTAGGTGAGCTGGCCCTGTGGGCAAGAAAGCAGGAGAACTGGCCCTGCCCCTTGCTCCTTGCTGCATAAGGTGAGCTAGAAGGGCAGTGCTGGAGAGCTCCCCCTGGTGGTGAGGATGTGGGAGAGATAGTGGGCTGACCAATCCTGCAGCCACTCAGGCCCAGAAGCAGGGCTATGTGTGGGCCCTCCCAGACATCCACCCCATCTATGATCTGTTGCAGACCATGAATGGGCCAGTCCTGCAGACCCATACACAGGGCAACAACAGGATATCCAAGAAGAGTCCCAGTGAGGACACAGTATTGATAATGTAACAGAAACTAGAGGCCTTGAACCAGACCAATGACTCTTTGCAATGAACACTTGCTAGTAAAGATATGTGGACTAAAGGGTAAACTGTGTGACTCACTGAGTCACACTACAGCTTCCATGATGAGATTTTTCTTTCTTTCCTTTTTTCCTTTTCTTTTCTCTTAAATTTTATTTTGTTTTACTTTGGGTGACAGTTGCAAGGGCAGAGTGGATATGAAGGGACAGGAAGATGACTGGGATAGAGATGCGTGATGTGAAAGCCACAAAGAATATAAATGAAAAGTTAAAAAAATTATATTTTTTATGTGTAAGTCCGTGTGCTTACATGAATTTATGGGTACCATGTGCATGCTCACACAGATGCCAGCAGAGGGCATCAGAACCCCTGGAACCGGAGTTACAGATAGTTGTGAGCTGCCATGTGGGTGCTGGGAATTGAACCCAGGTCCTCTGCAGGTGCACCCAACCTTCTTAGCCATTGAGCTATTTCTCTCTAGATCCTTGTTTTGTTTTTGCTTTTTGTTTGTTTTTGTTTTCTAATGCTTAGATTATCTTATTTAATATGGTGTTCCCAAGGTTCAGCTATGGGATCATGTGGAGTTTCCACATATGACAGAATTTCTCTTTTGAAAGATTGAGTAATAATATCCAGGTGTGTGTGTGTGTGTGTGTGTGTGTGTGTGTGTGTGTGTGTTCACATCTTCTTTATCTATCCATCCATGAATGGACACAGGGTTGTTCCCATGTCTTGACTATTGTGAATAGTGCTGCTGTAAACATATGAGTGCAAGTTTCCCTGCAAATGGTTGATTTTGGCTTCCTTGGGTTGTATAACCAGACTCAAGTAGTGGGGTTAGTGATAATTTTATTTAATTTTTTTGAGGGGTTTCATCTTATTTTCCATAATAATCAAGGCCAGTTGAAAATCCCAGCAGTATTGTACATGGATTTCTCTTTCTTCAAACCTCACAAACATGTGTTACTTTTGTCTTTCTCAGAATAATCATGCTGAAGGGTGTGAGGTGCTGACTCACTGTGGCTGTGAGTTTCTCCCCTCTGACTGGGTGTTTTTCCTGAATGTATTTATGAGCACCACATGCACCCCTCATGCCTGCAGAGCTCAGAAGAAGGCATCAGATCGCCTGGAACTGGAGTTGTGGATGGTTGTGAACCACCATGTGGGTGTGGGAACAAGTGCTCTTAACTGGTGAGCCAGTTCTCCAGACTGCATTATTATTATTGTTGTTGTTGCTATTATTTTGTCTTTTCCATCTTACTAGTGGGCCAATTCATGTGTGGTATTTTGTTTGTATTCTGACAAAGTTTGCCTGGAGATCAAAGGGCAGAACCAGCCACTAGTTAATTATAGAGGCCAGGCAGTGGTAGCACACACCTTTAATCCCAGCACTTGGGAGAAGGAAGCAGGAAGGTCAGGAGTTCAGGGCCACCCTGGGCTACATGAGATTGAATCTAAAAGAGAAACAGAGCCAGGTGGTGGTGCACACCTTTAATGCCAGCACTAAGGAGGTGGAGACAGGAATAAAAGATGGGTGGAGACAGGATCTTGCCCCTCCCCCACTCGGGATGAAGATTCATAGAGACAGGATCCCCACACATTTGATCTGAGATTTCAAACCTCACAAACATGTGTTACTTTTGTCTTTCTCAGAATAATCATGCTGAAGGGTGTGAGGTGCTGACTCACTGTGGCTGTGAGTTTCTCTCCTCTGACTGGGTGTTTTTCTGCTTCTCTGATCTTTCAGCTTTCACCCTTGATATCTGAGTCTGGGATTTTATTGTTAAGACTGATTAGGTTTGCACTTCAGTCCCCATACGCAATAGGTGTCCCAAAGCATTTCTTTAAGCAGCATGAGCCTGCTACCATTCTCAGAGGATAAGATGGGTGCAGGAGAAGATAGCAGAATGGCTGTGTGTGTGGGGGGGGGGAGGGATGAGATGTGGAGGGCTAGCGTTCCTTGGCTGAGTCTTTGAGGGAACAGATGGGGCATGAAGGGTCAGTGAAGGAGCTTTCTCCAGTTTCGCCACTGACTCTCCATATGGAAGAGTCATTTTGGAGGCTGTTCTCTATGTCAGTTTCATCCTCTGTAAGGACCTCAGAGATGGTAAATACAGACTCCAGGAAAGTGGGCGCTCTCCTTTTCTTCCACACATTTTCCCGAGTCCCTTGCATGTCAGTGGACACTAACTAATCATTTGCGTGATAGTTGGATAGAGGTGAACAAGTGAACAAATGAATGGGCAGGCACGTCCCTGTGCTTCTTATCCTGCTCCATGCACCTGCAGGGCGTTATTAAGTTTGTAGATGCTCTGAAGCTCCTCTCAGATTAGATGCATTTTCATTTCTGTGGCTACACTGGATGCTGGCAGATACTTGGTGTTGCTGCCCGAGAAGAGATCTGTGGGTTAGCTCTAGGATGGGAGTATCTGAGCTCACTGGGGAACAACTACCAGTGCTTCTTTGATGAATTCTGGTTTCAGAGGAGACTCTGAACTGGCATGCCCGAGAACAGAGTTGTGGGCCAGCCACACACTCTCTCCTGCAGGTAAATGCAGCTCTGTCCACCACAGCTCTGTCCACCACAGCTCTGTTTTTCTTCATCATCTTGTATTTATCATAAAATCAACTTGCTGTGAGGGGCCTCGAGGCCTGGGCTTTTTGTACGGAAATGGGAACAATTAATGGGCTTATCTGATGAAAAGTAATGCCGCTAATGATTTATTAATTATCATGTGACTTATCTTTCTGCTTCTTATTAATCAAAGATGTCGTGGAACTCTGGAACTCCACATGAGGGGGAACAGACTAGATGTAGCCCTGTGTGTGGGGATGTGGGCTGGAGCCAGTGTCCCTAACTTCTCCTGAACTTGCTCCAGTGCTGCAGCCTGGGGAGCAAGTCTCCTTGGAGTGTGGACAGGGGGATGAGAGAGGCAAAGGAAGCACCATGTTGGGCTGTACACCACATGCCAGGAATTGTTCAGAGTACTTCATGGCGTCTTATGAGACTACGAAAGAGATGTATTACTGTTTTAAATTTTTATATGAGGAAATTGAGGCCTAGAAACATTAGGGGAGGTTGGCCAAGCGATGCATTTAGAAGGGTGGGATGTATGTATCTGAGGCAAGGGCGGATGGCTAAGAAGGCTTCAATTAAATCAGAAGTATGGTGCAGTACCCTGAGTAGAGCTGAACTGAGGTCCAGTAGGTATATTAAACCACAAGAGAAGGGGAAGGGTCACAGTTCTATCCTTGGTCCTCGAGACTTTCAATATCTCATAAGTGACATAAGATTCATACCTATGATGCAGGGCATACCTGCATGGATCACACTACTCTTCTTGGGGTTCAAGGTTGTTCCCAGGCCAGTGCTTCTCAGAGCCAGAGGATCCTTCATTAGTGTCAGGGAATTATAGATTGGAAAGGATTCTATAGATGGGGTACTGGTGTCCCAGCTAGTCTTAAGTCAACTTGACACAAGCTAGAGTCATCTGAAAGGAGGAGACCTCAATTGAGAAAATGCCTCCGTAAGATCCAGCTGTAGGGTGTTTTCTTAATTAGTGAGTGATGGGAGAGAGCTCAGCCCATTGTGGGTGGTGCTATCCTTGGGCTGGTGTTCCAAGGTTCTATAAGAAAGCAGGCTAAGTCATGAGGAATAAGTCAGTAAGCAGCACTCCTCCATGGCCTCTGCATCAGCTCCTGCCTTCAGGTTCCTGCCCTGCTTGAGTTCCTGTCCTGACTTGTTTCAATGATGGACTCTAATTTTGAAGTGTAATCCAAATAAACTGTTTTCCTCCCCAACTTGCTTTTGGTCAGAGTATTTCACGACAGCATAGAAACCCTAAGACAAGTTGGTACCAGGATAGTGGGTTGTTGCTATGACAGACCTGACCATATTGTTGGGGGGAAGGTTGTGGAAGGACTTTGGAACTTTGGGCTAGAAATGTCATTGAGTGTTGAAATCTCAGTAGGATGTTCTGTAGGAGCTTGGGAGATAAGAATGTTGGTAGTTATGCAGACAATGGAGGCCTGGCTTGTGAAGTTTCAGAGGGAAGCCTTTTGTGTGAAAAATCTGTGATTTCTGGTCAGCTGGAGCTGGAGAATCAGCTGTGATTCACAAAAGATAAGAACCTCTAAAGTCAAACCTTTGATTTGTTGGGACAATGGATGCTGGTCAGCTGGGGTGGACAAATTGACTGTGATTAAGAAGAGGCCAGCATCATTGAGGTGAAATCTTCTGGGAAGTGTTCCCTAAGGATCAGCACTCAGAAGCTGTATTCCAGAGGTGGTCAAGGTTGTACCTTGTGCTGGCAGCTGAACTTGGGAGTGTGAGAGTTACCCAGGTGGTGCTGGTTTGGAAGGTGTGAGGGGTCATTGAGAGCAGCTGAGTCCTGGCACTGTGCAGCAGGGCTGGAGTCCCTGAAGAGAGCCCAAGAGAGGCGATTGGTGAAAGTACAGTCCAGGTGAAGCAGAAAACCCCATCATGTTGGAGATGTCAGGACCATGGGATGACCACTAAGAACAGCAGCAGTGGAGCTGAGGAGCCATCATGAGCCTAGAAGACAAGCTGTGTGTGCTACAAAGGGCAGAGCCAGAACAGTGGCCGAAGCCCTTTGGAGGAGCCCAGAAGACAGGGAGAGAATCCCGGATAACTGGACACAGAGTTATTTATATTGTTGGAGTTTGGTTTTGCTTTGTTCAGACTGTGCCCTGGTTCTTCCCTCTTGAAGTAAGACAGTCTTTACCTAATTTTGATTTTACAGGAGCCCACAGTGGAGAGACTGAATTTTTAAAAGAGTTTTTAGGTTTTAAAAGTGATTTTGAATTTTTAAACAGACTGAATTTTAAAGTGTTTGAATTTGTAAAGACTCTGGGACTTTGGGAGTTTGTAACAATGTTTTATAATGTGAGGTTGATGTTAATGTGTGATCTTGAGGATGAACAAGAAAGGGAAGGTTATAGCTTAACAGTGATGTTTGTGTGTCAAGGATCAGTTGTCCTGGCTAGTTTTATGTCAGCTTGACACAAGCTAGAGTCATCTGAAAGGAGGGGACCTCAATTGAAAAAATGCCTCCGTAAGATGCAGCTGTAGGGTGTTTTCCTAATTAGTGATTGATAAGGTAGGGCCTAGCCCATTGTGAGTGGGCCTATCCATGGGCTGGTCATCCAGGGTTCTATAAGCAAGAAGGATGAGTAAGCCATGGGGCGGGGCAAGCCAGTAAGCAGCACCCTTCCATGCCCTCTGCATCAGCCACTGCCTCCAGTTTCCTGCTGTGGCTGAGTTCCTGTCCTGACTTCCTTCAATGGTGTGGAAGTGTAAGCCCAACAAACCCTTTTCTTCCCAGGTTGCTTTTGGTCACTGGCAAGGTATTTAAACAAGGCAAACTCCATGACTCGTGAAAAGGGTCAGGAATGACTGGTTTACAAAGCTGTTCAGCAGAGAGCCCATGTTATGGGTCTTGAAAGGAGGGGCTTCTGGGAGAGGCTGCAAAGCAGGCTGTGAAGACAAGGTCCTAAGGAATGGGGACTGGAGTTAGCAGTTCTTGCCTTCTATAAACTTTCCTGAGGCTATTGATAAAATGCTAATATATACGGATATGCATGTGTGAGAGTATGCGCACACATGTAGGAGTACATGGATATGTATGGATCTGTGTACTTGTGGGAGTCTACTCAGATATGAAATCCTATGCAAGCATTTGAAAAGCTGTGGATGGGAAGGAACACTATATAGTGTGTGTGTAAGAATGTGCAAACATTTGTGTGTTTTCTGTGTGATTCAGTGTGTGTGTGTGTTTGGGTATAAAATGAGTATGCTTGAGCAAGACAGCTCTGGGCACATGAGGAAGTATATGTGACTCTGGGAAAATGTCTATTGGTCTTCACCCTGTGTAAAGGTTGTGTGTGTTTGTGTACTGTGGGGATATGGACAATCTGAGACCTTGGGCAGTGGGGTAGAAGAAACAGGAAGAGGTGTGTGTGGGTAGAGAAGGTGAGATGACTGTTCTTCATGCTTGTTAGCTGAGGTGCCACCCTAGATGTGGACCTAGGTTGTATAGATGTGGGCTGTATAGACATTCAGACAAGGGAGTCCTCTTTTCTCCCACTGAAGAGGGAGCCCTATGGCCTTTGCCTTTTTTGGTGATTTGTGGATACCTTAGCAAGACCCACAGAAGGGACATAAGCCAGCCTAAAACCAGATCCGCCATCCGTGGGTTGAGGCCTGTCTAGCCTTAGCTCCCCACTCTGAACCCCAGTGCTTCTGAAGCTGAGCTCCTGCTGCCTCCTGCATATGCTGTGAATGACAACATGGCTGTCCTTTGTGGCAGAGAGAAGCATGTAAGATTGATTGCCAGGGCTCCTCTCTGCCAGGTGATGCCCTCCACAGCCTTACTTCTGCCCATCTGGGCTCGGGAAATGCCCTTGCTCCCTGAGTTCACAGATGTCACCAATGTCTATCTCATGTGGAAATCAACTGGGCCAAAGACCTACACTGCTTCCTGTACTGGATCGCTATCTAAAAATGTCTCCCTTTCACTCAGTAGAGTGCTTGAAAGCTTCAGAAGAAGTCATCTTGTGGAGACACGGGAGTGAGGAGGAGAGGCTCTGTAACAGTGACCCTCTGTTTGTCTTACTACAGCTCTTCTCCAGAGGGCGGGCGCTCTGAGTGGCAGGTCTTTCCTACTCCCTGTGCCATCCATCCCTGCCACCCATGAAGCTGGCCCACTCACATCCTGCATCCTGACACAGCCTTACTGGCACAGGCTCTGTGGCTTCCCATGGGGGTTTCCTGAGGGGGGGTCCTAGTACATTGCAGGTCCAGCCTAGGCAAGGTACCCACCTCCTCAAGATGCTTGTCTGGCAGGACTCTGCTCATGGCTGGGTCCAGAGGTGGGGGTGGGAAGGCCGGCGGGCGGCCGCCTGCATCCTGGTGGGCCTGGCTCTCTTCAAGCACTCCTGCTCCAGCTGCAAACTTCCAAACACATACTTTGGGAGGTCAGCCTGGCCCCAGGCTAGGGCACTCCATTATTCCTGTGACATATCTTTGAACACGCTACAACCCTTCCACTCCTGGCTCAGCCTTGTCTCCACCACAGAGCTGGCTTCCTCACCCCTCCTGAAGGACTGCTGAGCCCCAGACAGGCTTTTAGGTAGAAATAGCAGTACTATTGGCGGACACTGCCTGGAACCCCTCCTTTGCAGCATCTGGCCAACACTGGAGGAGGATGCTTGGCTCTGCTTTTTAGATGCAAATTCCCTTGAAGAGTAACATATGAGACTCTTAATACCCTAGCACAGGAGGCTTTTTCTATCTTTATCTCTAGCACTGGACTCTAAGATGAAGGAGCTTGGAAGAGGGGAGATGAATGTCCTGCTTTATGCTTCTTTGTTTTTTCCTTTGCCATGATCTAGCCTTGAGCCACTTCTGATTCCAACAACCCTGTTCACAGCCGTCCTTTCCACATGTTTTATTCTGAGGTGTTAAAAATGGTACCCTACTTACAGTGTCCATGGAAAAAGATCTGGGTAAGGCTAGATCTGTTTTGTAGCCCCCATCTTGCTATTATTTGCTGGATAACAGTCTTTTAACCTGTCTGAGCCCCAATTCCTCAAGCATCACCATTATGAAGTCCCTTTATCTATGATGTTGGACCTTTGTATAGCACATGCCCATGCTACTGAACCCAGTTTACTCCTGTCTGTAGCTGGGGGTCCTGCTGCCCATGAGGAGGGAGGGGCGGGGAATCATGCTACCTCATGTGTGTAATGTACTGGAGTGAGAATGATCTCTAGTCCCAGCCATGAGCTCCTATCTAGCCTAGCTACTCTTGGATCCAAAGAGTATGCAGAGCCAAGGCTCATTGCCTCCATGAGCTTGGTTAGGTGGATGCACTCCATCTAGGGAGTAGATCTTTCTCTTAAAGATCTGCTGTTACAGAAGAATCAGAACTGTAGAAATGATCCAGCACAATGCAGTTGGCTATTTTCTTTTCCTTTCATGCAAAGGGGAACTCACTTATTCCATACTTGAGTCTTCACTAGGTTATTTCATCCTCAGGACAAAGCAGATATTTGTGCTTTAGGCTCACAGGGTAGGAAGTGAAGCCTCAGATGTTAAATGTTTGTCCCATAAGAGCCAAGAAGGATGTGGCTGGGCTAGGGTCTGAAGCCAGGTCTGTCTTGCTTCATCTCATTGCGTCTCTAGGATCATCTGCAGTACACCTGGGCATCCACTCAGAGACCTCTCTCTTCTGTCGGTGCTCCAGTGCCCAGGCATTCTTTCTACCACACTTAGGCTTCCTGGCGGTTGGCTACCATCTTCTCAAGACGATGTTAGGGGTTCAGGATGTCATCAGGCTGCCACTGAGACCAGGAAGTGATTAATTTTAAAAGGAAAAATCTGAAAAGGGCAATATTTTAATCTAGTGGGAATATTAGAGGTCGATTCATCCAAAGTGACCTTCCTGGGCTCTCAGATGGCACCAAAAGCACCCTGCTTTCGTGAAAAGCTAATCTTCCACGGTCTGGCTGGATTCCAGTATTCTTTTCCCACCATTTCTAACTTACCTAGACTTCTTATCCACATGCCAAAGTTATAGTCAGTCTTGACAAATAAAAAGGGACAGAGAAAAGCTTCAGTGCCAATGTGATCGTTTATGTGGAAATGAGCCTTTACATCAGTCGTGGAGCCCTTGAGCAGTGCATGTCCTCTGCCTGGGTTTTGGTAGAATTTTCACACGTAGAATACCTGGGTTGCTCCTGTCAGGACTATCCCACTGGCAGATGACTGTGTCTAAACTGGCTGGGGGCAGAAGGGACTTACTTGTACTAGCTCATGTAAGCGTGAGCCCAGACTGTCTGCCTTCATCAAGGATGGACCTTGCTGTGCCTTCGCTCTGTGATTAGAACTCAGTCTCCATCTCATGTTTCTTCTATCTGCTTTCTTGGAAGCCTTAAAAAACAGAGGTAACACCGCCCTTCCCCAAGGCTTGAGAGAAGCTCTGACTGGCTCGATTTTAGGCACCATCTATCTTTGAACCAATCACTGGCCAGAGACAGAATGTTTGTGGTCCAGGTCCTTTGACCTCTGTGGGTTGGGACTAGGAAGCAGGAAGGTTTGCCTCATCCAAATGTAGCAAGAGAACTTAGAGGGAAGCACTGTCCTCATAGAAAGAGAATAGGTACTGGCCAGGCCCTAACCATGTAACCTGCCATTGCTAAATTGGTGATTTTAATCCCTGCTCGAGGGACCCCAGACCTCTGAGAAGGAACTCTGGGGATATCTGTAAATAGGGAAGTATTTTAAATTGTCTGAGGACTTGGTTTTTCTCTTTTGGCTGCTTCACTCTTGGGATTTCACATAAGTTTTCATTTTGATAAATCTTTTTGATTTTGCTGATAAGAAAAAGGCCTGGAAACCATTGTGATAGATGATATCTGAGGCTTCCATTTAGAGTATCCTTGTGAGTTAGATGCCAAAGTGAATAATTTTCCCCAATTGAGGGCACATGTTAAAGAGTAAATCTTTAGCTCCACCCTGCCCACTCTCTGGTGTCTGTTCTTTTCCAAATGACCCCACTGGCTTTATTACCATCTCTGTCAAGCTAGCGCCAAGTCTGCTGGCCCCCACCCCAAGGACCCACCTGTTTCCTGCTTTGCAAATATCTTGCAGATGCAAAAGGAAGCCGGTTTAGTGCAGAAGGAGGACACCTTCTTGTACCTGAGTGCCAACTCCTGACTTCCACCGCCAGAGTGCTGAGTCACTTAGAGATAGAGGTGCATCATAAATGTTTTGCTGTGATCTGCACTGCATGGACCAAAAGAAGCAGCTCTCAGGGATATGCTAATCCTAACATTTGAGATTCCAGGACAGGATACACATGGGGGCCTTTAAAACATGCATGCGTGTGTGTGTGTGTGTGTGTGTGTGTGTGTGTGTGTGTGTGTGTGTGTATATATATATATATATATATGCTGCTAGAGAGCTTCTCTCCAGGTCCTGCCAAGGCCCAGCAGTCCTGTAGCCCACTTATAAAATAAACACACAGACTCTTATATTACTTATAAACTGTATAGCCATGGCAGGCTTCTTGTTATCTACTTTTTCTATCTTAAATTAACCCATTTCTATTAATCTATACTTTGCCACGTGACTCGTGGCTTACCGGTACCTTACATCTCCCTTGTCATGGCGGCGGTGGCTGGCAGTGTCTCTCCTCCTCAGCCTTCCACTTCCCCAATTCTCTTCTCTGCTTGTCCCACCTATACTTCCTACCTGGCTACTGGCCAATCAGTGTTTTATTTATTAACCAGTCAGAGCAACACATTTGACATATAGACCATCCCACAGTGTGTGGATATATGTTATATATACACAAAGTAAAGTGTGTTATCTTTCCTCCTACTTTGACAAGGGCAGTTTTGCAGTGACCTAGAGGGATGAGCTTAAAGTCAGAACTCTCAGACTCATCAGAACTGTGCACTGCAATATGGCAACATGGGCTGAGCTGGCTCCCAATACACAGGCCAATCTGTTCTCCCTCACTGCTCTAGGAGGGGTCCTACATGCGGGAATATGGACACCCAAGTCACTGTCCAGACTCTGTAGACAGCTATCCTTGGCTGTCTCACAGGCCTGGAGCCTACACACCCTGGCGGCTCCTTTTGCCATTGGAGGACAGCATCATGGGAGATATCTATCCCCTAAGGAGATTCATAAAATCCAGTTGTAGATGCCCAGAACACATTCTAGAAGGCAGCGTATGTGGTCAGCCATGTCCTATTGGGATATGAAGTCCTCATTTGGGAGCAGTGGTACAGTTAGTGAAGAGCTAGAGCAGAGCCATCTAAGGCCTGAGCTTTCGGTTCAGAAGCAGAGGCTTGGAGATCAGATGGTTATTTATTACCATCAGTATTACTGGTCACATCCAGGGTCTGGATTATCTATTCTCAATGGTTCACAGTAACTGACTCCTGTCCAGTTGTTAGAAGGAGCAGAAGAACAGGGTGATAGATTAGAGGTTTTCACCGAACTGCCAAGATAAAATGGAGGTTGGACACCAAAGTGAGAAGTGAGGTAGTACTAGGTATGTGCTCTATCAAGGGGAATCCTAGAGAGCCTGCTTTGGTGACTTTAAGAACCCTTATTTCTGGAGGGAACTAGAGAAGGGAACGTTTTGATTGGGAGGATTTTGGAGAAAGCTGCTAGAACACAGAGGGTAAAATGTGTCTGCTCTGGCCTCAGGCTGGTGAGAAGGGCTGGGAGGCCCACTCTGAAAGCCCAAGAGGATCATACTGAGGAAGCATGCCATTGTGTTGTGCATCTTTAGGATCTGTGAGTGCTTCCTGTGGTGAGGTTGGGCCATGTACATGAGAGCCTGCCTGGGCCATTTGTACCACTGCCCCGGGGTTCTGCCTGGAAATGGTCTCTAAAGTCTCTACCACATCCGAGTCCAGGCTTCTCTCTCTATTCTGCCGGGACCCTGGCTGTGATCCTCTCAGCAAGTCTGCTCAGAACCTGCTTGTCATCTAGATTCTACTCTTATTTCATAGCAATATTCTTGGTACACACACACACACACACACACACACACACACACACACACAGAGCTGTGTAGCTGGCTATATAGCTGGAAGACTATTTCTTAGCATACATCATGGCTAGGGGCTGGCCTTGTGAGTAAGATTTTACCAATGGATTCTGGGAGGAAGAGCTGTATAAATGATGCATTTGGCATGTGCTTAACAGGGAATTGTTGTTGTTGGTCCCCCCCCCCCCAATTTCCTTGGTGTAAATATCCTGACCATGGCAGTTTTTGTTTCCTATATGGCAGCAAAAACTTCTGCTGTGTTCAGGAGGAGACAGCAGGTTAATGCTGTGGAAGAGAGAAGAAAATGTGGGCTTTCTGTCTCAGTTACTCATGTTGCCCAAGTTGTCCTTTTCTGTGTTTCTACAGAGATCCCAATGACCAGAAAATGTATCTGTGATGGGTCATGGTTTGGTTGGATTTTGCTTCGTGGACAGAATGGGCTCCATATCTTGTTTGTGCTAACCAAGTTCAGCTGCTCTTTTCCACTTTCCGCCTCATCTCTGTTTTGGTGACTTCCCTTCAGGGAATGCTGTCCTACACACATTATTCATGATCCCCCTTGCAAACATGCAAGTTCAGTGACTAAGGACTGTTCTTGCCATGTGACAGAGGAGTAAACCAAAGCCCAGATAATCCATCCTGGTCTTGTAATCTCTTGCTTAATAGTCTGACTTCCTCAACTGCCTGTAGGCTCTGGGAGGCGAAGATCTTATCTGATGTATGCCTGTCACAGCCTTAGCATCCAGCTTGTTGCCTGCTGTGGGGCTGCACTAGGTGAATGTTTCCTGACCTCCTCACTTTAGGGGGAAAAGTCCTTATTGCAGACTCAAGCTGCAGTCCTGGTTCTTCACATACTTTCAAATGCAAGAACTGTTGGCAGCACATTTGAGGTATCAGAAGACCCGCACTCTCTGGAAGCCAGAAGGAATCCAATCTGCCACTTCAGGGGTCCTGGTGTTTCCGTGAGTTCCCCAGCAGACTGCTCTGACACCTTGTGGACAGCCTCACTTTACAGGTGTGCCCAGTGCCCCTGGGGGCCTCTCTGTCACAGTTATGGAGGGTGCCAGTGGATGTGCCATCTTTCTTTGATACCCAGCCTGAGTGGCAACCCGTGTCATCAGTGTCCTTTTCTTCTTCGGGTCATGTGACTACCCAGTTATGAACAGAACCAGTGTCATGACTCTTTCTGCAACTCCTTCTGTAACTGGAGCCGATTTTGTTCTTTTCCCCCAGGGAGCATGTGGCAACATTTAGAAATATTTTAATTGTTGTCATCCAGAAGCAGAAGATTCTACTGTCACCCACTGGATAGGCCCTGGGAGTGCTGCTAAACATCCTACTATGTGCAGGATATCCCCTACTGTAAAGAAGTATCCATCCCAAATGCCGGTTGTGTGGTGGTTGGCAGAGCTTGGGCTGAGCTTCGTCGCCCTGGAGAACAAGGAGCCCCTGGCAGAAGCTGCAGAGGCAGGAGCAGTTTCAGGCCCTTCTTTTGTCTGCTGCTTTCCCTCCTCAGATTTTCTGCGAAGTTCAGATCACAGACATCTTTCCATGTGGGCCCATCCTGGACATGGTCACCCTTAATGGGCAGTGGCAGATTAGCTCCTGAAGTAGCCTGTAAGTCATCCTAACTCACCTGTGGCTGCTACAGAATGATAGATACATCATGAACCAAAAATCAAAACCTCCCATATGCCCACCTATACTTTGACTAATAATTTCTAGACTAAAACAAAATAAAGTAGTTGGCAAAATATCTAAAAAGTCAGTGGGAAGATATATTGTGGTGTTCTTGTAGAGTATATATACATTCAGGTATAGTATACACACACACATACACACACACACACACACACACACACACACACACACACACACATTCAGGATGCCTTCAGTAAGGAACTGTGACAACAGTAGTTTGAACGGATAGGAGTTTATTATGAGTAACCAAAGTCCAGAGTAGGCAGTTCATGTCTGATGTAGCAGCCTAGGAACCACTGAAAACTCCATCTAATTTCTGCTTTCTTCATTCAGGTCTCATGATGGCTACTGCGCCTCCAGACATGCCATCAGCATTCAAAAGGAAAAAGAACAAGCAAAAAGGCAGGAGTAAATCTGTTACTTTTTATAACTTTTACTGGAAGATTCACCCAGTGATTCATCTGTTGGTTTCATCTATTGGCTACAACATGCCACATGACTTCCGAGCCACACAGGAATCTGGGAAGGTAAGAATGTCTCTTTTAACTGCTTTAATAAGGAAGCTAAGGGAGTAAGAGGTCAGGAAACCAAATGGCTGGTGAGTAGGCAATCTGCTGTGTTAACCACAACAAATCCAATTTTAGAAACTGTGATGTAAAAAAAAAATTTTTTTTGTCTCTCATCTAAGTACTAACCAGGCTCAACTGTGCTTAGCTTCTGTGGGCAGATGAGATTGGGCATGTGTAGTCTGTCAGGTCCAAAGGAAACTCAATTCCCCAAACCCCAAAGGGCAGTTCAAAACCCCAGAAATGAACTCAACTTGGCCTAGAGGAGGATTTCTGGTGGTTAGATAAAAACCAGCATTCCTCAGGAGCTTGTGAAGCTGCTTCCCATCTACCAAAAGGAGTCATTCCCTTATCACTGGCAGAAGGGACATACACCTGTGGCACTTAGCAACATATCAAAGAACACTCTGGCCTCCAGGATCCCTCAGTGTCATCACAAGTACCCTCTACACATTTCAAAGCCCCTAGCATCCTAGCCCTTCTCATCTCCTCCCCTACCCTAAACTCTCTCCAGCTCATGGGCTTCCCTCCCCCAGCTACTCATTTCTCCTTATATTCTGCTTTTCTCTCTGTCTGTCTGTCTGTCTGTCTCTCTCTCTCTCTCTCTCTCTCTCTCTCTCTCTCTCTCTCTCTCTCTCTCCTCCTGTATGTTTTCTCTATTCTTTATCCCCCTTCTATTCTTCCCTCTCTGACAGATATCCCCTGGCCAGGTATCATCTGCTGTTCATCTTCCGAACTCTTATATTTTTGGTTGTGAGCCTAGCCTTTAACGGCTGAGCCATCTCTCCAGCCCTGCTGTTCATCTTCCATTTACTTCTTTCTCTCTGCTATAGATTCTTCCAGATGCCTCTGCCTGTTTTCTCTCTCATAGCTACAATAAAAACCTTTGCCCTAACCATGAAGAAGTCATGTCCTTATTCTGTATACAGTCTTGTCTGCACCCATCTCTCCCTGTCTCCACAGCTGCCTCCCATGGCCATCTCCCACCTAGGGGCTGTGGCAGGTTGCCTTCAGATTCCCTGACTTGTGATTGTTCTCTGGCCCTCAGAATAGTTCCTGGTTAAGGAATGGGCTCTCAAGATGGTGCCCAGCCACAGCCTTCTGAGACATGAAGAGTAACAACATCAACATGCCACTATGGAAATCAGTGTGGGAGTTCCTCAAAACACTACAAATAGAACTTACTTAAGATCCAACTAGAGTTGGGGATTTAGCTCAGTGGTAGAGCGCTCGCCTAGCAAGTGCAAGGCCCTGGTTTGATCCTCAGCTCAAAAAAAAAAAAAAAAATCCAGCTATACCCCTCTGGGGTGTGTACCCAAAAGATTCCATACTCTCTGAGAGAGGAACCTTCACACCCAATCACAATGGCTAGAAAATGGAATCAGCCTAAATGGCTGTCAGAAGATGAGTGGATAATGAGAATGTGGTGCATATACACAATGGAATTTTAGTAAGCTGTAAAAAGTGAAATTATGTCATTTGAAGGAAATGATAGATCTGGAAAGAATTATACTTGAGTGAGGTAAGCCAGACCCAGAAAGACAAATGATGTATATTCTCTCTTATATCTGTGGATCCCAGCTTCAAATTTATAATTTCTGTGTGTAAATCAGTGTCTCTATATGTCAGGAGGTAAGAAAAGGAATCCTGTGGGGAAGTACTAAAACACTGGATATGATGAGGTGGGATATACTGGGCATGAAAAGGTCTAAATGGTGTTGGGATGGGGAAGTACAGAAATCAGGGGACAGTTAACAAAAATTAAGGACGCATGAAAAAGCTATATAGAAAAGAAACCCACTTTATAAACTAAAATAATACAACCCCAAACTTCAATAATAATAAAATAATAAAAGCACTCGGACTGGAGATACCTTTATGCGTTAACGCTACTTTTAGAAATTATAGGCTTGTAACTAAAACCCTACTAACAGAAATGGGGTACCGTCCTGTGAGGGTAAGAGTCCTAGAGGTCCCCCCAAAATACTGCCATTTCTGCCACTCTTGGTTGTCCAAAGAACCCTGTTGCTGAAGACATTGCATACTTTGGTTATAGGCTATGGGGAAATCAAGTTGGAACAGTTTTGGAAACTCTCCCTCTGCTGGTAGTGTTCATAGCGGCAGAAGGTGTGCTTTGGGTTGCTGAGGGGGAACTCATCAACCGTCTCATCCAGCTGTAGACCAAGCTTGGAACAATATGGACTTGCCAGGCAGGATGTACCTACTGGAGCAATGACTGTATTGGGGGTAACCAACTGATTTGTTATTGGATTGGATGCTAACTCATGGGGAGGAATGAATATCTATTACTGTAAACTAGATAAAAATTCTATAGTTAGGATGGTTCTGGGTTCAAGGAGTGGGGTGGGGATGATTTACTACCATTGTTTCTCTAGATAGACACGTTATCAAACTTCTATCTAAATGTGTTTATACCCAGAGACTAGTGACATTCTAAGCCCGGTATGATGGTTAAATCAGAGACTTGTCAAAATGATGAGAATAAGTGACTGTTGAGTACTTGGCTCTAAATAGGATATCAATATCAACCTCTCAAGGCCCAGGGGGCATCATGGAAGAGAGGGTTTAAAGAATGAAAGAGTGAAGGCTTGAGCAATCTCAGAGTTCACTGTGGGGCCTGGGCTTCATTGCCAGTGTCCCATAATTCACCAGTTCTACAGACTAGAATTCTGACTTCAGTGATCCCAGAATTTGTCAGAGGACTGGGATTTTAGTGACAACAGCCCTAAAGTTCACTGCATGACCAGGGCTTAGGCCCCATTGGTCTCAGAGTCACTGTGAGAGGGAGGCTTGGGCCCCATTGGTCCCAGAATCCAACCACGTGGCATTAGAATACTACAGTTCACTGCAGATCAGAGCTTGGCTCTAGTAATCCCAAAGTCTGCTGGGAATCTGACTTCAGTGGGCCCAGAGTCCACTGCAGACTAGAGTTCTGAAGCCAGTTTACAGAGTTCAGAGGATTCAATGGACTCTGTAGGTTCCTAGAATTCAGTGTATGGCCAAAGTTTTGACCACATCTCATTGTATTGGTAACCAGTGTGGGGACCTGCTCTTGATCCTGCTGTCACTCAGCCAAGACCAGATGACCTCAATGACCCTACCTGGCAATCAGCTCCAAGATTCCTCTGTCTCTGAACTTCAGGCAGACATCCCTCTAGAACGACTTATAGAAAGTAAAACAACCATGAGTGGAAGAAGGGGGCGGGGTTAAAACTGGAAGACAAATTCATTCCAGTCTATGTGCAAAACCTGACAAATACCAAAACCATAACTCAACTACCAACCAACCCATTCCTAACCTACCAATTCAGGGACTGATGAAATGTCTGGAAAAGAATTCAGAGTCTTACTCTCTGGAAGAATTGACTAGATGGAAAACTCAGCATATGTGTGAACTAAAGAAATCTGTCCAAGACCTTGACAAGACAGTCTCCAAAGTGAATGAAACAGTTAACACATTCGAGGAGAAAAGCAAAAATGTAGAGGAAAAATTCATCAAGGAAATTGAAACATTGAAAAAGAATCATCAATTAAAAGCACTGGCTGCTCTTCCAGACAACTCAGGTTTAGTTCCCAGCTCCCACATAGTGGCTCACAATTATCCTTAACCTCCAGTTCCAGGAGAACAATGCCCACTTCTGGCTTCCTTGGGCACTGCATGCAAATGGTGTACAATAAATAAAAATAAATAAACCTTAAAAAAAAAAAGACCAAATAAAAATAGTGGGAATTGTGGTGATATTTTGTTTTTGATCTAACAAATAAAGCTTGACTGAAGATCAGAGTGTGGACCTAAGCCACTAGTTAGCCATAGAGGCCAGACAGTTGTGGCTCACACCTTTAATCCCAACACTCGGGAGGCAGAGGCAGACAGGGTAAGTTCAAGGCCACTTAGTGATGAAAGCATTAAGTGCCATTCAGTGTACTCCCCACAGCCCTTTGAGGAGGGCTCTCTAAACACACTGGTACAGAGCTCCATGAGTTTCTGCTTGGGTCAGGATTGTCACTCACTAGAGCTTTGGCTTAGTGCTATGGAGTGCTCCGTGCCTCGATTTCTATAAAAGAGACATGAGAGCAGGGTCTACGGTATAGGGCTGCTGTGAGGAGGAGGTGAATTCATGTCCATACAAAGCCTAGCACAGGTTCTGGTGAGGTGCAAACCCTTGGTAAACTGTCAGGTTTTAGTAATATTAGATTTTTGTTCAGAGTAGAAGAAATGAAGTCCATAAAAATGACAGGAACCCAGAATTTACACTAAGTGGGTCTACCTTTTTATGCACAGAGTCTGTGCTGTTCTGTCCTGTGATGGACAAATGAAGAGGCTGAGGCTGGAGGATGACAGGGTAATCCCCAAAAATCAGCAGATACAGAGCCTGTGTGAGGTTTCTTGCTTTCTAGAAAATCCTCAGGGATCTGGGCTGGCGGTGCAGGCCTGTTTCCCCAGCTACTTGGGAGGCTGAAGTAGGAGGATTGGAAGTTCAAGGCCAGCCTGGGCTGCACAGCGAGTAGAACACTAGTTGGCAAGTTAATGAGACCTTGTTTTGAAAGTAGAAAGAGGGCTGGGAATTTAGTGCAGCGGGAGATCGCTTGTCTAGCCCTACGTTCAATCCTCAACAGCACAAAACCCAAACTAAACAAACCTGAAAACCAAAATTCACCAAAGACACACTCAAAAAATTCCCTGGAAAACTTAGGCTACTGTTTTGGTGTCAGTCAGACTTTGGGTCACCCTGACAAAATGTCCAACGCAAACACCGTAAGGGGGAATTTTTGTTTTAGCTCAAAATTTGCTCCATTGATTCAGCGTGTGGTGAGGAAGATCTTCACAGAGCTGAGAGAGTGTGCAGGGTCCTTTTTACCTCATGGTGGACATGGGGCAGAGGGAGATGGAGGCACTGGGGACTGCCTCCAGCCTTCAAAGGCACACAACTAGTCATCTAGTTCCTCAATATTTTCCCCACCTCCTAAAATTGTGCCAGCCACTGGGGACCAAACCTTCAACACCTGATCCTATAAGGAATATTTAGTATTCAAGCCACAGCACATACAAAAAGAGTTGACAAAGCACCCCAAAACAGGGTCCTGTTCCACCCCAAGGTAGATGATGGGCTTCAGGAAAAGTTGGAAAAGTGTTTGCTGCCACATAGACCCCTCTCCAGGTTACCGCTGCTAGGGCAGAGCCACATAATGTGTACCCTCTGAGTCACAGGGACCCCTTTCCTGGGGACAAATGTGTGTCTTTGAGCCATGGTGACCTGGCCTCTCCTGGAACAAAAGGAATGCTCCTCACTGCTGAGCTTGATCCCTGAGCAATCACTGACCTCGCCCCCTTCACACACACTTCCTGCCCTAAACTGTCTTAGATGACTGAATGTGATGTCCCAGCTCCAGGGCCACTTGGAGCTATTTCCTGACAGAACATATTGTGGGGGGAGAGCTCTGAAGACATCTGGGTCTGCCTCTGGCTCATAGCTCACCCAGGAGTGATGGCTACAAGATCATCATGCTATTTTGGGCCATGCAGCCCCATGATGAGTGGTTGCGAGACACTGTTCCAGAATTGCAGGTCAGTCCTTGAGGTTGGGTAGACCTGACCCAAGATGCTTTGAGGCTGATGGATAAAAATGAATGTGATGAGAAACTTCTCTGAAAAAACTGAAAAGCCAAAGGAAAAAAATATTGACCAGAAGGAAGGATTCTAGATTATCTAAAGCAATTTGGCAGTCTGTGAATTCTACATGGCTTTAGAGATCAGCCCAACTATTGCCCAGTGTTCATGTTCATGGGCATTGATGACATCATGAGAAATATTGGGGTGCAGCGGGGGGGTGAGTAATGAGAGATCCAGGGTTCACATGAGAATCTGTTTAATATTCCAGCATCCAAACTGGTCCTAGGGCTGGGGATAACCACTCATTTGGTAAAGGGCTTATTTGCTATGCATGAGGACTTGGGTTTAGTTGTTAACACTTAATAAACTGGGTGCAGTGGTGCATGCATGAGCTCTCACACTGGAGAAGTGGAGGCAGGAGGATCAGACACTTCAGGTCGTCTTATGTTATGTAGCAAGCTTGAGGCTAGTCTGGGATACACAAGACATTATCTCAACCCTTAAACCCATTCCTTGCACAAACAAAAACAAACAAAACAGAGAACTTGGTCCTGAGTGCTGGCTGTTCAACCTGAGGTACACACATAAGCATGTGGGACTGATAAAGCCAGAGGTTAATGTCACTCACCTGCATTGTCTTCCATATTTAGAGATAGTTGGTGTTGAAACTCTTCTAGCTGAGAAAGAGTTTGGATGACTACTGTTTCCATGATGTTCTGAATATTTGCTGCCCACATTGTCTCTGAGGTTTAACCTTCCTCTTCCTTTCTTTTGGATGGTGAAATATGTTTTCCTAAGGGGATTTGGAGTCTGGACAGCGCTCCCTGGGAAGGACGTGAGTACACTCTGGTTGTGCTATGCTGTCAGAGAAGGGTCAGAAGAACTGACTATCCCATCTTCTGTGCCTGCCTCAGAACTGTATTTTATCTGGCAATCCTATGGGGAGAGGAGGTAAAGGGCAGGGAGTGAAAAGATTGGCCATCGCTAGGTGTGGTCTGGTGTTGACACTGTTTGCCAGCTTGGGAGAGCACACCCCTGGAGTGCTAGCTGCTGAATCCCTACAGCCCTGGCTAGGGCTAGGAATCCTTGGAAGGGCCAGGGTAAGGAATGGGCTCTTTCTTCTCCCACTCCCAAGGCACGATCCGGCCTTCAACTCTGCTCAAGGGCTTCAAGCTGCAATACTGAGGTGTGTCCCAGTTTCCTGTGCACCCCTGGCCATAGCAGATGGGAGCTGACAGGAAGCCTAAAAACACACAGCAGTCTGATGCCCCAGGAATCTCCACATCATCTATGGGCAAGCATTTCCTCCAGAGGTGGAGGAGATAATAAAGAAAGCAGTGTTTCTGTGTGCAGCAAATCCAGTGAAGCGTGTTTTCAGGCGATTCACATCAGCAGATTTTTAACATCCATGAACCCGTGTCGGCAAGGATGGGGGCAGCCTCGTGCCAAGACTCCTGGCGTTGCAATTGCTCTGGACTTAGGAGAAAGTGGTTGGTGAGTAGGTGGGAAGCTGTCCTGCTGGCTGGATTCCCCTAGTATACTGACTGCTAAATGCACACCCCTGCAGGGTTCCCAAGAGCTTAGTCCCAGATAGTTAAAGTTGCCACACCTAGGCAAAACCCTATCTAAATAGTCTGTCTTGAAGTTTGATTCAGAGAACACATCTTTATAGGGCAAAGTTGTTTGTGGCCCAGAGTCAGACGGACAACTTTTGACTGTTTGATGGTGGGACCGGCATCCAAAGGGCCCTGCTCTACCATGCTGGTGAATAGCCAAAATGCCGGCCCTCTGGAGATCCTGGGTATAGTAACAGGCCCGAAAATCATCCAAGAAGCAGCAGTTCATCCATCTTCCCACCATGTTCCCAGAAAGTTCAAGGAGCATAGGTTCCTTCCACCAATGGAGATCTTGGTCCCTAGTTTCAAGGAGCTGGTTAAGAAAATAAAGGGGAATGCAGACAGGTTGCCAGCAGAACTGTTGGTGATGAGTGAATTAGGACAGCGCTTTCCCTGAAGTTAAGGAATGGAATGAACTGTCACTCTCTTGAGCTTATCAGAGAAGGCTCTGTGAATGCAGTGTCGAGATGGAGGTGTGAGGCTCAGTTGCTGAGAATGGGCAGCAAACAGTTGAACCCTTGTCCTAGTCTAGGTATGGAGTTTGGATCTAGAATAATGAATGGGAATAAGAGGGGAGAATCCCTTTTCCAAAGCCTTGAATGCAGAAATGTAGAACTCATCTAAGAGTTAGTTAGCTCTAAAGGATCTCTAGCTGCCTGTCTGGTTTGGTTCTCTTTGGACCCAGATTATTTTCTATAGCAGTCAGGATCCAGCTGGGCCAGGCATCACATTTACTGGTGTTTGGAGGGAAAAGCTCTTTTAGTGAAGACATTACAAAGACCACAGATGAGGTAGATGGGGGATTATTTCTGGTGGCTCAGAGGTCCTAAAAACAGCTCTGCATCCCATTACCTCTGGAGCACCAACATTGGCCATGATGGTGTTTAAGTAGCAACAACAAAATACTAAGAATATTTGAAAACCGTGTCCTGTAAAAGGATACATTATTCTCATTTCAAGGTCACCACTGGCTCTTCACCAGCCCCAGAATTTGGCATCTCTATTTTATAGCCATCCCAAGAAGGAGATGACAACTACGCTCAGCATCATTCATTTGAAGCAGAACCCTCCCTCCAAAAGTTTACTATTATGTGAGTTGCGGTGATGCTCAGTACCTCTGATAGGTGTAGACGAGGTAGTTGGTGAAATTCAACATCCATTCATGATGAAGAAGTACTCAGCAAACCACAAAACAGAGCTGAGGACACAGTTTAGAGAGCACAGATTCAGAGAGATTTCATATGTTTGGGTTATTTCGGTTCTCTTGCCCTTTCAACCCTCCCCTTCACTCAAGGTGGGGGAAAGGGTTGGATGCTACTGGTAGTTTAGGGATTTTTGTTTTGCTTTGCTTGTTTACATTCAATTTAGGCAAATAGATAGATAGATAGATAGATAGATAGATAGATAGATAGATAGATAGATAGATAGATTTGTAACCAGAAAGCTGTAGATTCTGGAAGGTCCCTGGCCTACCAGTCTGTTTTCTATAGCCATTCACCCCACAAGCATCACTTATACAGACAAGCGATTGGCCTCTTCCCTGCCTGTGCTTCTTCCCAAAGAAGCTCCTTCCTCAGGTATCCAGGGGGCTGACCTCATGGGCTCCACTCTTTCCCCTGGCTACACATTAAACTATGAGTTTAATAAGAAATTACGAGCCATAGCCTGGGAGAAAACATAACCAACTGGTAAGTTTGGGGTCACCGTGACACAGCTAGGGTTATCTGAGAAGACAGAACCTCAACTGAGAAAATGCCTCTGTAAGATTGGCCTGTCATCAAGTCTGTGGGGGCATTTTCTTGATTAATGATTGATGTGGGGGGCCCAGCCCAGTGTGGTGATGGGCAAGTGGTCCTGGGTTGTGTAAGAGTCAGGCTGAGTAAGCCTTGGAGAGTAATCCAGTAAGCAGGTCTTCTCAGCGGCCTCCACATTAGTTCCTGCCTCAACTTTGCTTCATGATGGACTGTAAATGTAAGCTAAATAAACCTCCCCTCACCAAGTTGCTTTCAGCCATTGTATTTTGTCACAGAACTAGAAGGCAAACTTGGAGAACAATGCATCTATCCAATAAGGGACTTGAATCTAGAAAATATCGAGAACTTTTAAAATCAATAACAACAGGAGGAAAACTATTTTAAGATGAGTGATAAACATTTGAAAAAAGTATTTCCCAAAATTACGTCCCTAAATATTCATTTAATATATGAAAATGTCTCAGCATTATTATTTGTGAGGGAATATAGATTAAAATCAAAATGAGAAGGCTCACTACACCCCCTCATGGCTAATAAATAGACCACCAAACTGCACAGACAACTTGAGGATATTAAGTGTTGACAATGTGGAGCAAGGGAAATTCCTATGACAGTGAAATATGCATATTTATAGCCAATGATTTTACCTTGAATGTAAATGAATGGAGAAATGTGATAATAAAACCATATATAAACATGATTGTAGTAGAAGTACAAATATCCACTAAACACATAAAAAAGTGTTCACCATCTGTTTCTATTGCTGTGGAGAAACACTATGCTATGACCATGACAACTCTTAAAAAGGAAAACATTTAATTGGGGGCTGGCTTGCAGTTAAGAGGTTTAGTCCATGTATTATCATGGCGGGAAGCATGGAGGCTTCACAGATAGACATGGTGCTGGAGAAGAAGCTGAGAGTTCTGCATCTCAATCCTAAAGCAGGAGAGAGAGAGAGAGAGAGAGAGAGAGAGAGAGAGAGAGAGAGAGAGAGAGAGAGTCTGGCTTGAGAATTTGAAACCTCAAAGCCCACCCCAGGTGACACATTTCCTCCAACAAGGCCACACCTACTCCAACAAGGTCACACCTAGTAGTGCCACTCTCTGTGAGCCTATGGGGACATTTTCATCAAACCACCACACCACCTATAGCAATCAGAAGATTCCACTTACCCTAGTCAGAATGGCTACTGTTAAAACAAACAACAAATGCTGGCAAAGATACCAGGAGAAAAGGAACCATTATCCAGTCAGTAGAGGGGTAAATTAGTCCATGCACTATGGAAGTCAATAGTGATGTTCCTCAAACAGCAGAAAATAGAACTACCCACCCATACCACTTCTGGCAGTATACCTGAAAGCATACAAATCATCCTGTGATGGAGATCGCCACACACATGTTTGTAATGGTACTGTTTACAATAGCAAAGTCAGGTGGTGATATATTGTGCACCCCATTAAAACTTGTCTTGGGATTAGAGGACAGAGCCAGCCACTAGATAAGACACAGAGATCAGACAGTGATGGCACACACCCTTAATCCTATCACTTGGGAGACAGAGATCTGTCTGGATCTCTGTGAGTTTAAGGCCACACTGGCAACAGTCAGGTGTGGTGGCACACACCTTAATCCCAACACTTGAGATCTCATGCCTTTGCTTGGGAAGCACATATGCCTTTAATCCCAGGAATAAGGTGGCAGGGCAGAAAAAGGTATATAAGGCATGGAGAAACAGGAACTCACTGTCTTGAGACTGAGAATTTCCTAGAGGTGAGAGCTTGTTCTGCTTCTCTGATCTTTCAGCTTTCACCCCAATATTTGGCTCCAAGTTTTTTTTTTACTATAAGACCTTTTAAGATTTGTGTTACATCCATGGACTCAGTCTAGGTGTCCATCAACAGAGGAATAGGTAAAGAATATATAATACACACATACACAAGTATTGGTCAGCCATAAATGTGGATAAAATCATTTGAGTAAAATAAACTGTCATTTCCAGAAAACTGATCAAGAAATCATGTTAAATGAAATAATCCAGCCTGAGAATGGCAAATACTATTTTTTTTTAACCTCAAAGGCAGTCTCCATTTTTAAAAATATAAGAGTAGAAAGGAAATATTTCGAAACAAGTGGACCATCAGAAAGAGAGAAAAGGGACAAATGTATAAAATGGGATGAGTGTGATCTATTCTTTTATATAATATATACAAATAAGGGATAATAGCAACTTTATCCATAATAGTTCAAAACAGCACAAAATATTCTATAAGAAAGAGAAATCAATCAAAACCTACTCATACAGTGAAGTACAACACATCCACAAGAGAAGAATTGGTAACCATAGCAATATGAATACATCTCATTCACATTATCCTGAGCAAAAGAAACTGGATTTAAAGGAGTCACTGCAGCTTAAAAAACAAGGGAAATGGCTGCAGTGAGAGAAATCCAAATAATGTAGAATGAGGATTGCTAAGTGGGACAGGTGTGGGGGGTGATGTGGGCTGAGGATGGCTAACAGGTGTGGGAGGTGATGAGGGCTGAGGATAGCTAACAGGTGGGAGGTGATGTTAGCTGAGGATTGCTAACAGGTGTGGGAGGTGATGTGGGCTGAGGATTGCTAACAGGTGTGGGAGGTGATGAGGGCTGAGGATGGCTAACAGGTGTGGGAGGTGATGTGAGCTGAGGATGGCTAACAGGTGGGAGGTGATGTGGGCTGAGGATGGCTAACAGGTGTGGGAGGTGATGTGAGCTGAGGATGGCTAACAGGTGTGGGAGGTGATGTGGGCTGAGGATGGCTAACAGGTGGGAGGTGATGTGGGCTGAGGATGGCTAACAGGTGGGAGGTGATGTGGGCTGAGGATTGCTAACAGGTGTGGGAGGTGATGTGAGCTGAGGATGGCTAAGGTGTGGGAGGTGATGTGGGCTGAGGATGGATAAGGTGTGGGAGGTGATGTGGGCTGAGGATGGCTAACAGGTGTGGGAGGTGATGTGAGCTGAGGATGGCTAACAGGTGTGGGAGGTGATGTGGGCTGAGGATGGCTAAGGTGTGGGAGGTGATGTGGGCTGAGGATGGATAAGGTGTGGGAGGTGATGTGGGCTGAGGATTGCTAACAGGTGTGGGAGGTGATGTGGGCTGAGGATGGCTAACAGGTGTGGGAGGTGATGTGGGCTGAGGATTGCTAACAGGTGGGAGGTGATGTGGGCTGAGGATGGCTAACAGGTGGGAGGTGATGTGGGCTGAAGATGGCTAACAGGTGGGAGGTGATGTGGGCTGAGGATTGCTAACAGGTGTGGGAGGTGATGTGGGCTGAGGATGGCTAAGGTGTGGGAGGTGATGTGGGCTGAGGATTGCTAACAGGTGTGGGAGGTGATGTGGGCTGAGGAGGGCTAACAGGTGGGAGGTGATGTGGGCTAAGGATTGCTAACAGGTGTAGGAGGTGATGTGGGCTGAGGATTGCTAACAGGTGGGAGGTGATGTGGGCTGAGGATTGCTAACAGGTGTGGGAGGTGATGTGGGCTGAGGATGGCTAACAGGTGGGAGGTGATGTGGGCTGAGGATTGCTAACAGGTGTGGGAGGTGATGTGGGCTGAGGATGGCTAAGGTGTGGGAGGTGATGTGGGCTGAGGAGGGCTAACAGGTGTGGGAGGTGATGTGGGCTGAGGATGGCTAACAGGTGTAGGAGGTGATGTGGGCTGAGGATGGCTAACAGGTGGGAGGTGATGTGAGCTGAGGATGGCTAACAGGTATGGGAGGTGATGAGGGCTGAGGATGGCTAAGGTGTGGGAGGTGATGTGGGCTGAGGATGGCTAACAGGTGTGGGAGGTGATGTGGGCTGAGGATGACTAAGGTGTGGGAGGTGATGAGGGCTGAGGATGGCTAAGGTGTGGGAGAGCTACTGGTTTTCTAGCTCCAGGTATAGGTGAGAGTAACACTTCACTGAACTGAGCACTTAAAGTTTGTTTTGATTGTCATACCTCAAATGAGTTTCAACTTTTTAAAATACAAATTTTTTTACAAAGGGGGAAAAGGATTAACTGTAACAACAACAACAACAAACCCAGAAATTAGCATGAATTTTAGAGCGTTTTCCTCTTACCATTTGTTGAGAAGCTGATCCTTCCTCATTGAATGACCATGGAACCTTTGTCAAAATGTACTTGTTCACGTGAGGCTTTATTTCTGGGCTCTTTATTCCACACCTCTGGTCTATATGTCTCTTTTTACACCAGCCCCACACTGTTTCGTTTCCAGCATGGTAGCTTTGTAGTGTATTTTGAAATCAAATAGCGTGATGACTTCAGCTCTGTTCTTCAAGGTTGTTTTGGCTATTTGAGGGCCTTTAAGAGTCTACATGTCTTAGTGTTCTACTGCTGTGAAGAGACAGCATGACCATGGCAAATCTTACAATGGGAAGAATTTAACTGGGGCTAGCTTAGTCTCAATGGTCTAGTGTACTGTCATCATGGTGGAAGGCATGGCAGGACACAGGCAGACATGGTGCTGGAGAAGGAGCTGCTGACTTCTACATACAGATCCACAGGCAGAAGGAAGAGAGAGACCCTGAGCTTGGCATGAGCTTTTGGAATGTAGATTGTAAGTTTCTTGAAAACATAATTGACATTTTAAATAAGGATTGCATTGAGCCATAGACTGTTTAGGGCAATATTGACATGTTAACAATATTAATTCTTCCAATACATGAATGTGGGGTGTTTTTGTATTTGTATCTTTAAAAAATTTTCTTTCTACAGTGTTGTATAGTTTAAATCTATAAGTCATTCACCTTCTTAGTTACATTTTTGTTAATTTTTTTATTTAAAGATTTGTTTTAGTATACGTCAGTTGTACAAATAATGGGTCTCAGGGTGATATTTTTGTATATGCACATACGTTTTAACCATATTTACCTCCCTCTTACCCTCTTTTATCTTATGTTGTATAACAGTTTCCTCTGGTGCTGAAGCATTCCATTCTGCAGGGAAGCTCTCTAAGCAGGGAGGTAAACAACTCAAAACTAGATCCACTAGACCCTGCCAGAATAACCTATAAAAAGCTGTGAGCTGAGAGCCACTCTCGGACTACTCAAGCTTCAAAGAGATCCTGAGACCAGACTAGTGTAGGTGGTGGACTTTTTGTTCTGGCCACTAGTTCCCAAATAACTGACATGGAGACTTAATATTAATTATAAATGCCCAGTCAATAGCTCAGGCTTATTACTAACTAGCTCTTACAACTTAAATTAACCCATTTCTATTAATCTACATTCTACCACATGGTGTTGTGTCTCTTTCACCTTGCATCTCCTGTTTCCTCTCCATGTCTGGATGGGCCCACATGGAAAGATGTCTGTGATCTGAACTTTATTAAACCAATCACAGCATAATTTACATAGTGTACAAACTGATGCTTCTACAGCAGACCAGCCTGCCTGGGAGAAGCAGCTTAGCTGCCTGGAAGAGATTTAGACCAATGGAAGCTTCTACATACCTTATTTTTCACTGTCTGCCTCCACTCTCTTGAGGCCTACACAGAAAAGAGGAGCCTCGGGCTCCAACAAACACAGGATGCATTTGTGAGTAAATAAACTAAGGCTCACCAGAGAAGTAACCAGGAAATTGTATTGCAAACCAAAATAGAAGCACAGTCAACATTTCACAACAGTTCAGTATCCCAGGACATATCAAGAGAAGGCTGTTCCTTAAGAGCTTTCACAGACAAGTAAGAAATCTTAAATAAACAAACAAACAACTTTCATTAAGTCCTTGAGAACATACATTGTATTTAGAGCCCCTCTATCTCCTACTGGATCCACCACCCCACCCCTACCTACTCAACTTAGTGCCCTCATGTTTTCTTAAAGTATAATTTGTGCTTAATACTCTTGCATGTGTGGCCATGTACTGGAGGGTAGCCAACCTACCAGGGGCCATACCCTTTAAGAAAACTAACTCCCTCTCCTAACTCTCAATCTCTCTCTCTCTCTCTCTCTCTCTCTCTCTCTCTCTCTCTCTCTCTCATAATTGTATCAGCTTCCATCAGTTCCTCAGATAGGAATGGGGCTTCATGTCTATCTTCCTCCCCCCATACTATGATTTTTTTTTCTAGCTTACAATCGTGCAGGTATTATGCATGCTGATATAATTGCTATGTGTTCAAATTTTATCTGCCCTGTGGTGCCTGGAAAACACTGTTCTGTTGTAGTCATCCATCTCCTCTGGCTCTTAGGATCTCTCTGCCCCTCTCTTCCTTAATGATCCCCAAGCCTTGGGAGTAGGAGGTATGATATAGATTCTCTTATTCTCTGCACCATGAGATTCTTCACTGTCTGCCTCTGTAGGTCTCTCTGTTAGTTACCATCTATTGTAAAAAGAAGCTTCTCTGATAAAGGTTGAGAGATGCACAAATTGGGTACAATGTTAAGTATATAGGAGTCATTTTAATACTGTGTCCACTTAGCAGAGTAATATCAGTAGTAGGTTTTCCCTTAGGTCCGCTGACCTGTCTAGCCACAGGTTCTTGGTCTCATTATTTATGCCAGATATGAATTCTGTCTTGTGGAGTGAACTTTAAATCCACTCAAAAAGTGGTTGGTTATTCTCTTAGCTACTGTTCTATTGATGTGATGAAACACCATGACCAACGACACTTATAAAAGGAAGCATTTAATTGTTTAGGGGCCTTGCTTGCAATTTCAGAAGGTTAATCATGACCATCATGACAGGAAGTTTGGCATTGGAGCAGTATCTAAGAGCTTACATTCTGATCCACAGGCAGCAGGTAGAAAGCCAGTGAGACTGGGCCTGGTATGGGCTTTTGAGACCTCAAAGCCCACCTCCAGTGACACACCTCCTCCAACATGGCCATATATTCTGATCCTTCCTAAACAGTCTGCCAATTGGGGACCACACATTTAAACATATGAGACTATGGGGGCCGTTTTTGTTCAGTCTATCAGTTACTCCCATGATGTTTGTGTCACCATTGTATCAATGGGCATATCTTGCTAGGCTGGTCCTCACTGTGGTTTGCAGTGTTTACAGCTGAGTAAGACTGATGATTACCCAGTGATTAACTGGTGAGTAATTCTCCTCCAGCAGCATAAAACAAAACAGCAACAAAAAGATAAAGAAATCTCAACCTAGAAATATAAGAAATACGAAAACCAGGGCAATATGACACTGTCAAAAGTTCCTTATTCTCCAGGAAGTGGTTCCAATAATATGGAAAGAATTGAAATGCTGGGTGAGGAATTCAAAAGTATTTTTAAACAATTATTGAATTACAAAGAAAAAACATTTTTCTTTTGTTTTTTCAAGTCAGGGTTTCTCTGTGAAACAGTCCTAGCTGTCCTGAACTCACTCTTTAGAGTAGGCTGGCCTCAAACTCATAGAGATCCACCTGCCTCTGCCTCCTGAATGCTGGGATTAAAGGTGTGCACTACTACTTCCCAGCTAAAGAAAATATTTTTAAAAAACAACCAAGTGAATTAAGGAAGACAGTGCAGAACATGAATAAGAAGTTCAATAAAAAGACAGAAGTTTTGGGGGAAAATCAGAGAAGTTATTAAATGAACAGTTCAGTGAGTCAAATTTAAAAAGTAATGGGAAGCCTTGGCAGTAATCTAGAACAACAGAAGAGAGAATTCCTGGGCTAGAAGGCAAGGCTGACAAGTCAGAGCATCAGTAGTAAAGTTGGAAGGAAGAAAGCAAACAAGCATGCATGGAAGGATGGAAGGAAGGGAGGAAAGGAAAAAAGGTGGGTCAGGCAGGTATCAGTGGATAAAGTGCTCACCCAAGCATGAGACTTGAGCTTGCATGCAAAACATCCACATAAAAATCAGAGTGCAGAGGTGTTTGCCTGTAACCACCGCACTGGGAGTGGGAAATAGTCAGATCACCAGAGCCTGTTGGTAGCCAGCCTAGACAACAGGTGAGCTCCTGGTTCATTGAGAGACCTTGTCTCAAAAAAATAAGATGAAACATAATAGAGGAAAACAACCAATATCGACCTCTGACCTCTCCATGGACAGGTACACACACAGGCAGACATGCACACATGAACACATACACATGCATACAGCTCATGCATACAGGTCAATGGCTCATTAATAATAGCAGCAATAATATTATTATAGACAGAACATGGAAAACCTCTGGAACCTAATTAAAAGAGCAAATTCAGAAATTTTTAGTTAGAGGACATTGCTATGGTATAGTCTAAAGACTTAAGAAAAACAACAACAACTGTGTGATGGTCCAGTTTTAATTGTCAACTTCATGCAACCTAGGATCACCAGAAAAGAAGCTCAGTGAGAGAGGTTTTGGATCAGGGTTGGACTGTGAGAATGTCTGTGGGGAATTGATTGTTAGTGTTAATTGACGTGAGAAGATGCAGCCTGATACGGGCTCATTGTTCCCAAAGCCAGGGATCCTGGACTGTGTAAATGAGAAGTGGGCTGAGCAGCAGTAAGAGCCACACCCACTCTTTCCTCTCAGCTCTTGCTGTGACCACTAGCCTCAGGCTTCTGCCACTGTGACTTTCTTGCTGTGAATGGACTTTTACCTGGAATTGTAAACTGAAAATAAACCTTTCCCTTCCCATATTACTTTTTGTCAAGATAAAATTTTTTTTTTATCACAGTAACAGGAATGGAATGAAGACAACCTATTTATGGAAACAATTTTCAAAAACATCACCTGAATCTTGAGGATGAAAAGGACATTTATATGCAGGAGATATTAAGAATTCCAGAAGTTTTTCACCAGGAATGAACATCCTTACATCAAGAGTACAAAGAAAGAAAGATAGAAAATAGCGAGGGAGATATTCTGAGTCAGGAATAAAAGCAAACTCATCAAAATAGCAGAGGCTTCACACTAGAAATACTAAGCCCCAAAGATGTGGAGGTGTAGTTCAAGTCTTGAAAGCAAGTTAGGTAACTTAAGTGAGTATTGCAAAAGATTCTTTTCTTCTTCTTCTTCTTCTTCTTCTTCTTCTTCTTCTTCTTCTTCTTCTTCTTCTTCTTCTTCTCCTTCTTCTCCTCCTTCTCCTTCTCCTTCTCCTTCTCCTTCTCCTCCTTCTTCCTCCTCCTCCTCTTCCTCCTCCTCCTCCTCCTCCTTCTTTTTCTTTTTCTTTTTCTTTTGAGACAGGGTTTCTCGGTGTAACCGCCCTGGCTGTTTCTGTGTTCTGAGTGCTGGGATTAAAGGTGTGCACCACCAATACCTGACTTGCAAAGGATTCTTAAAGGAAGGCAAGAGGAATGTGAGTATAACCATGAGAGCTCAGGAAAGAAAAAACCCTGGGAGAAGAGGAGATAAAGGAGAATTAGGAAAGATCCAAACATTAGGAAAAGAACACATTGACAATGATTAGTGAATAGCTTTCAATCATAAGCCTAAAATGTGAATAATATAAATTTCAAGTAAAAGACACAGACTGGCTGATTGCCTTAAAAAAAAAATCACAATCCATCTCCTTGCTTCCTGAAAGAAATACAATATCTCAACAAAGACACACACAGACTGAAAGAAAGAGGGATGGGAAATGATATCCCAACAAAATAGAATTTGGAAGCGAGAATAAGTAGTTACATTTTTACCAAGAATGATTCAAGCCAAAGCTAGTCAGATGATAAAGAGGAACATAAATCAAGAATATATGGGTGTGGCTATGCACAGAATGTTGCTGTGCCAGCTTCATAAAACAAATACTAGACACAGAGGGGCACAACAGGCCATAATACAGTAGATAACCTCAATAGCATGTTCTCACCAATGTATGGGTCATACAGACCAAAAAAGGTCAACATCAATCTTCAGTTAAATTATACTATAGATCAAATGTAAGAGATATCCACTGGATAGTTCATCTAACAACTACAAAACAAATATTCTTTTCAGCAGATCATGGGACTTTGCTACAAAAAGTTTATCAAAAATTGAATGTTATATAATTAGAATAAGTTCCTGCATAATATCAGATCATAATAGAGTGAAACTAAAAACCAACATAAAGAGAAATCACAGAATTTACAAACACATGGAGATTGAACAACAAACTTTTCAACATTCAGGGAGTCATTGAAACCCAGGGTAAATTTTTGAAATTCTTAGAATCAAATATCAATTGCACTAGTTGGTTTTGTTAACACAAATCAGAGTCACCTGGAAAGTTCAATTAAGGAATTTCTTCCATTGGGATGGTCTATGAGCATGTCTATGAGGTATTTTGATTAATAATTGATATGAGGGGGTGGGCCGGGAAGGTAGTCCTGGGTTGTATAGGAAAGGGGGACCCCTAGGCAGTGAGACTGGATCCTGTCCTTAGTGCATGAGCCGGCTTTTTGGAACCTAGGGCCTATGCTGAGACACTTTGCTCAGCCTTGGTGCAGGGAGGAGGGGACTGGACCTGTCTCAACTGAATGTACCAGGTCTGCTGACTCCCCAGGGGATACCTTGCCTTGGAGGAGGTGGGAATGGGGGGTGGGTTGGGGGAGAAGGCTGAGGGGTGGGAGGAGGGAGGACAGAGGAATCATGGTTGATATGTAAAACAAATAGAAAATCTCTTTAAAGAAAGAAAGAAAGAAAGAAAGAAAGAAAGAAAGAAAGCGGTGTGAATAAGCCTTGGAGAGCAAGCCAGTATATAGCCCTCCTCCATCGCCTCTGTTTCAGTTCCTAACTCCAGGTTCTTGCCTAGAGTTCCTGTCCTGACTTCCCTCAGATGTGAATTGTGACCTGGGAGTTGTAATGAAATAACCCTTTTCCTCCCCAAGGTGGCTTTGGTCACTGTTTCATCACAGCAACAGAGACGCTAAGCAGAACAATGATCAAACTGTAGAATCATCGAAAGTACCCATCAGTGAGTGAGTGGATGAAGACAGCGTGCTTTGCATGCACAGTGGAGAATTAATTTGTGTCGTTTGCAGAGGAACTGAAGATTATTATGGAATAAGAAACAAGACTCAAAAGACACAGTTCACACATCTCCTACCTGGGGAATATCAGAAAGAAAAGCATGGAAATATAGGAGGCTGTTAGGAAAGAGTAAAGGCAGTGTGACAGAACTTTCCATGGAGAGACACAATACACATGTCTATTCACCCCAGATAGGGACCCAGTGATAGCCCGAACCATCACCAAAGTCCAGCTTGGTGATCCAGTGAATTTTATTGGGGTTACTTACAGGGTCAGAAGTGACTCAAAGGCAGCTGCATTTTAGTTACTTGTCATCAATGCTGGACATGAGTTATGGGAATAGGCTGTGCTGTGTGTCCCCCATAAGTATGAAATTTACGTCCTTTGTGGGTTCTTTCTTCTGATCCTGCTCATGTAGGTGACATGGAGTAGGCCTCCAGGCCTCTGTAGCTCTCCAGGCTCTAATTAGAGCCTGGTCATTGGCTCTAGAATTGGCTCTTTCCTCTTCTTTGAGTTAAGCTATCTTATGACGTTTAAAAGGATGTCCACCACATACAGAGTAGGATGTGCAGACTCTTAGTGGCCTGAAGGTGTGGCTTGGTCACAGAGACTCTTCCCATCTCACTCAGTTTGTTCTACTCCCAGCACACATGGTAGAGAGGAGGAAAAAAAACAGAAATAGCAGCTAATAGCAGGGACCAGATATACAAAAGAAGTAAAAAGTATGCATGTCATCTGTGACACCTGCAGCCCCCAACAGCAACTGGTGGTGCAGAAATAATATCAACTAGAAAGTTCTAAAAGATAGTAAACAGAGAGAGGAAGGGTAATTAAGAGAGAAGAAAATAAAGGTTAGGATATCTAGGACGTGGCAAGGGATAAAGAAAGTAAAAGATGAATGGTGTAATTACAAAAGAAAAAAGGAGATAATCTTAAAAGATATTGTTAGAAGAGGAAAACAGAATAGTAAAAAACAGATTATAAGGAAGGAAAATACGTATCAAGAAAAAAACCAAAAAGCACACACATATTCAACATGTAGACACATATAAACACACATACATACATGCACACACTAATACAAACATACATACACCATGTGCACATACATATGTAAACACATGCACACACACACACACACACACACACACACACACACACACACACGAGCCATATACCAAAAGAAAAGAAGTATTGCCTCACTGGGTGATTGAAGCTGTGCCTTCCATGGTCTGCCTGTGACTTTCTGGGCTGTGTGTCCTTTGGAGAGAGCAAACACTTGAGGAACGCTCACCCCTTTCTTTTCTGTTGTTCTCTAGTCCATCAGTGGAGCAGTTTGGGACTGGAGCTGATTAGAACAGCATTATGTCCCCGCTCCCTAGTGTCTGTTTGCTCTGCACAGATGAGCTCAGCGTGCCCCCAGGGCTGGAGCCACAATCTGCTGTTCATCTGGCTCCCAGGCACTGGGTGCAGCCCACCCTGGGAGAGCGGTGGGTTGCTGGGTAAGAGGGTGCAGCCTGCTATCCAGTTATCACTGCCGATGACTATAGCTCTATGAGGCCAGTCCCTACACATTACTAACTGCAAGTGTTTGTTTCAGTCTATAGCTGGCTGCCCCAAGCCACCAGAATCAAGGAAAAAGTGAACTCCACATCATCCATGTCATTAACCCGGACCCAACATAGTTGTTTCTTCAATGAGCTTGCTACAGTGGTTCTACCAACGTCATTCTGGGCAGGGACAGTATGGCCATATGACTGTGCATCATGGGAGAGGGAAGGCTTGGGTATGATCTGGACATGGCTCCCTGTCACTGCATGCTTGCCCCCTGACAAGTACAGAGCATCAGCCACTCTCCTCTGCAGCTGTCAGAGCAGCTGAACTCACCCTGCCTTTCCCTTCTACATCTGTCTGTGGATGGAGTATTCTCTGTTGGATTTCTCCTGATCTGACTGCTATTGATCCTCCCCTCTGCTGCACTGCTGGGTGACCACAGGCTCCAAGCTGAGAGCCAGCACCCACCTCAGGCTTGGTCCAGTACTGAACCTCAGTGCAGCCCCCAGGTAGCCAACAAACTATTTTCTGGATGCTTTGACTCCAAGCTATCCAGAAGCTTGAAGGCATTGCCTCCTTCTCAGGTGCCATCCTACCTTGAAGCTCTTTCATCAATTTTTGATGCTATCATTAATGAGACATTTTCCTAATTTACTTTCCATGTATTTGGTTTTTAGTGTACAGAAACATAGCTGATTTGGATGTGTTGTATGTATGTGTCGTACAACTTTCCTGGGGTTATTTATTAGTTATTGCCATTTTTATTGAGTCTTAGGGCATTCTGTATGTTAACTAACATAGGGTTAGCTCACTTGCTCTCTTTTTTCTGGTCTGTTTTGACTTAGACTTACAATGTTAGAAATGGTAGGGGTGGTATCAAAGCATTGTTGTTGATTGTGACGCTATCAGCTGGAATTTCATATATAGACTCTTTCCATCTTGGGACACTTAAAAAGCACATTATTAATATTTTTAACCAAAGCATACTTGCATTGGCATAAGGAAAAACATATAGACCAATAGGGTAGAATAAAGAACCCAGAGTTAAATGTGTGCATATACAGTCAACTTCTTAGATGATATTGCCAAGAATACACAAGAACATACATACTAGTCTCTTCAACAAATGGTGTTGGGAAAACTGGCTATCTAATAGGCAAAACAGTTAAATCGGGCTCTTATACCATATAAAAAGGTAAACATAAAAATACATCATATAAAATTCTCAAGGAACTAATAACAATTGCAAAAATAGCAAATATATAAAATAAAGACTTACAGACTTAAAAATAAAGGCCTGCCACTGTAAAAGTTGCAGAAGAAAGCATAGTGAAAATGTACATAACATTGGCCATGTGTAAATTATTTCACACATGCACACATCTGACATCAAATCACAGGTATTTAAAAAGTGAAGTGAGATTATATCAAGCAGAATGGGTCACAGTGAAAGGGACAAGAGAGAAAGATCAGCTAGGGAATGGGAGGGTATTTGTGGATCGTGTACCTTGCAGGGGTTAGTATCTCAGATACACAAGGCATTCCTGTAGCTCTGTAGCAAGACACCCAGTCACCTGATATGAAAAATGTGTGAGGCCCCAGCAGACATTCCTGGAAAGAAGGCTCACAGGTGGCCAGCAGACACATGAAAGGAGGCCCAGCTTCACTCCTCACCAGGAAAATGCAAATCCAATGCACAATGAGACCCCCCTCCTCATGCCTGTCAGCACAGCCATTATCAAATGAACGACAGACAAGATGCTCTGCAGAGACACTGGATCCCTTGTACATGGTTGGTGGGAATATAAAATGGGGCAACAGTCATAGAAAATTGGGACAGTGTAGGGATTCCTTGAAAAATGAAAGCTACAACTCCATCTGAGATGGCAGTCCTGCTCTGAGTGTCCACAATAACTGGACAGAATATTGAAGGGCTATTTAACACTCCCATGTTCATTTCAGCACTACCCATGGTAGCTCAGATGTATAAAGGCCCAAATGACAGAGGATTAGTAGATAAGAAAAATATGGTATATATACACACAGTGGAATATTATTCAACCTTGAACGGGAAGCAATCTCTATTGCGTGCTTGAACATGGATGACATTTGAACATATTACACTAAGTGAAATATACTAGTAAGAGAAAGTACAGTCTCACTTTCATCATGTTTTCTTGTTGGTCCAACTAAATGCCATAGACCAGATGCCAAAACTCAGAAGTGAGGTCATGTGGGCTAATGGTTCTGGAGCATGAGAACTCAAGGGCACGACCTGGCATATACTGAGGAGTTTTTCCTGCATTGTGACATAGGGCATCACATTGAGTCTGTACTTGCTAGTTTTATGTCAACTTTACACAAGCTGGAGTTATTTGGGAAGAGGAAACTGTGGCTGAGAAAACACCCCTACCAGACTGGTTGTGGTCAAGTCTATTGGACACTTTCTTGATTGATGATTGATGTGAGAAGCCCAGCTCAGTGTGTTCAGTGCCACCCCTGGGCTGGTGGTCCTGGGTGCTCTAAGAAAGCAGGCTGAGCCAGCCATGATGAGTAAGCCAATAGTAAGTACCCCTCCATGGCCTCTGCATCAGCTCCTGCCTCCAGGTTCCTGCCCTGTGTGAGTTCCTGCTCTGACTTCCCTCAGCAGTGGACTGTGACCTTAGAGTTGTAAGCTGAAATAAACCCTTTCCTCCCCAAGTTGTTTATGGTCCTGGGATTTTATCACAGCAATAGAAACCTGAATTAAGACAGAGTCCCAACCTCATGACCTCATAAACTCTAATTACCTCTTAAAGACCCACTCCTATCTACCATTAGTATGTTGTAACCCAACATACTGCGTTCTGCCCCTGGAGAGTGCAGAGTAAGTGCAGCTAAGGAGTCAAAGACTGGAGAAAGAGAAATGACATGCAGTGGGAAGAACAGCATGAGATCTGTTTCCAAGACAATGTGCCCTTCCAACAGAGAAACATGGAGATTTGACCACAGAACAAATGGTTCACAGAGGAAAGCTTTTAGAGACCAGTACATTTCTGAGCATGCTCAGTTAGCAAGTGTGTTTCTGATCGTGCTCATTTAAAGATCATAGTTGAAGAAGGAAAGATGGTGGGCACATTCAGGCCTGCTCGGCTGTCATGGAACCCATATTTGAAAGATTAAAGTGGTGGGCATCCACACTTCTGAACATGCTTAGCTTGCATTGTAGGTGAGGGATAGAGTGCTACAGGATGCTCAGCTTCCTTTAAGTTTTAGCTGAAAACAGGGAAAAGTGTGGTTTGAAGGTCAATGATGTGAGGAGTTTTCCTGAAAAGCTTTCTACCTCACATTGGAATTAAGTTTTCAATACATGAAATTTGGGGGACACATTGAACCCACAGTGTGTGAAGTGCTCTGGAGGAGTCAGAGCTCTGGAGACTGGAGTAGAGCAGTTCTTCCAGGGTGCAGAGAACCAGGAGGCCAAACACCAAGTTGAAGTAGGCAAGGTAAGAAAGTTCTAGAGTCTGCTGCTCAGCATCCCACCCACCGTCAGACATCCTGCTTTGTGCGGTCTTTAAATCTGTGAGAAGATAGGTCTCACATTCAATGTCAAATTATAATGCAATTTAAAATGTTTTTAAGGGAACTTTGGAGAAAATGGCATTAGGTGAATTCCCTGGTCTGAGCCCTCTAGGAGTAGAGCCCCTAGGCTGGTGATGTCTGATTTTGAATGTCCAGTTGGGTGAAGAAAAGGGTGATGACCCCTTGATGCTTCCCCCACCACCCTCCCACCTCCAAAGGGAAAATAAGAACCAGAGTGCCCCAGGCTCTCCAGGGAGGTCTGTTCTGACAGCTTCCTTCCCAACAATGAGCTGACACTGGATATCTGCAATCACCAGCCAGTTACTCTTCCTGTAGGGGCTCAATCAGCTTGTCAGATCCCAAGAATGAGGTGGGGTCTCTGGATATGCAGGTTCCGGTTGGACAACCTCAGAGACCTTAAATGCATTCCAGCTCTCCAGGTTCTAAAGCAACTGCTTTGCCTGCTTATGTTCAGAAGGATGCTTTAGAAAAGAAAAGTAAAGAAAAGAAAAAAAAAAAAAAGATTGCCAACCAAGCTAGTTGGTTTCAATTTCCTTTGCCTAAAGATGTCATGGATTGTGTTGTGTGCTGTGCCCGTCAGATCTGCCACTGCAGTCATGGGCTTGCTAGGAGAGAGGAGGTCAGCATTAGACGATGTTTCATTGGATCACAGCTCTGTCCTGTCTTCCTATGGCTGACTTAGACTTTACAGCATATTGTTGGCTCTCTAGAGACACAGTCTCTAACCTCAAAGAGCTCATAGTTGATGGAAATGGATGGTACTAGATCCTAAGCACCAATAGGGTGTAGGATAATGGTATGGCGTGGGGCAGGTGGGAAGGATGGATGGTGCCACCTATGTGATTGGAGGACTAGAACTCCAAGAGTGACACAGGACTTCTGGATTGTAGACATGCATCTATTGTTACTGTCCATCACTGTGTATACTGAAACCATGCCTTACTGTCTGGTACCCATGTAGTGTGAGAGAAGAAAGCTATCTTAGTGATCCCACAGAAGCCCCATTAGGCAGATGTCAGCTATTTGACGATTAGTGGCAGACAGGAAAGCCCTCAGGTGTTGATGCTTACTGGAGTCCTATATGCTGCTGCCAGTGAACCAAGTACCATTGCTCTGGTGTTGGACTTGCAGAACCAGATCTTGAAGATTTTGTTTCTCTGCATAAGGCCAGAGTCTCAAGAACACTCCCAACACTGAAGATGCCTCCATAACCGCCGGTCCTGCCTCTTGCTCTTGAAGATGAAGGTGGGGCAGTGTTGGCTGTTTGGACCACCATCCAGACAGAGCCCTTTCAGGATGGGGTGTGGATCTTACTGAAGCTCCAGACCTGAAGGTACTCACAGTGTTGAATCTACGGTCTAGATCCGAAAGGGGTTATGCAGTTGTGTAGATGAGTCCTGACTGGTAACTATACTAATGCACAGTAGACTGAGTACTTCATTTCCCTGTGCTTTGCCTGAGCTAGAAACTACACCAATGCATAGGTGATTGAATTCTTTGTTTCACTGTGCCTTGCCTGGACTCAGCAATATTAGAGGATGCTGGAGTCTTCAGGATACATGATGTTTTCCAGGTGCACTTGTTCCAAGACCCAGTAGCATACATGTTTCTTTCCATCTTCATTCATTGCAAGCACATTTTCTGTGTATTTTTTATCACAGGTAAAACTGCTTTAAAATCTTCTTCTGTTAATTCCAACATCTTGGTCTCTGTTAGTTGTCTTTTCTTTGGGGAATTAGTTGTATTTTCTTTTCTTTTTGAGGGGGGGGTATATTGAATAATTTTTGGTGCCCTGGACATTGAAGGTAAAATATGGAGATGAAGACCATGTTATATCATTATGTATAGAGTGTTGGTGTTTGTTTTCTCTGGCAAGTTAAACAGTTGGATTTAGTCTGCAAAAATGTCTCAGGGAAGCAGCTCAAATCTCAGCTGAGTTCCTTTGTCGTCATCTGGGCAGTCTGGAGCCTACCCTGTGAGCACACGCTTCATTGCTGGCCAGGGGACTGGTTTATGCCAAGAACTCAAAGCCCCAGTCCCTGACTTCTTCTCTGGAACTGCTCCTTTCTTTCCCAGCATCTGAGCTTTTTGATGAGTTTTGTTCTCTGTTTTATTTAAAATTAGACAAACTTTGGGTTTTCTGCAAGAGGTTTAGTCACCGCACATGATGCCTGATGCTCAATGTCTACTTAGGATGACTCTGAACTACTGTAAAGTAGGACATAAAAGTTGCAGTCACTCAAAGTTCTATACCTCTTCCTTCCAAATGTCAACTCTCTCTCCTTCCAAATCTGTCTTCCAGCTTTTGTTTTCCAGTGTCTGTAGATAGTTGTAGCTTTTATTTTGCCTAGAGTCAACAGTTGTACATGTGAGAGGTCTGGTCCAATAGTTTATGTCATATCAGAAGTGGTTCTCTTTCTAATTTTAAAAAAATGACCATTTTAAGATTGATATTCTTTGGGAGATTGTCTCACATTTGCAAGATGGCTAGGATGCTCCCAGCCATCATGTCAACACAACAGGCTGGAGGAACAAGAAAGGAAAAGCTGTGCTTTCTAGCTACAACAGCCACCGTTTCAAGGGTGTTACTATAGCCTCCCCAACAGCTTCCACTGGTCAAAGTTGAATTGCGGGGTTAGCAATGGTATGTGATTAGTAAGCTGGGCACATTGCTAGTCACATGGGCATTAGTTACATGATGACAAAAGAGGAATAATGACTCTTAGGAAACAGGTACAACTGTGACGTAAGAATAGTATAGGGCGGGGGTGGGGTGGGAGGAGGGAGGACAGAGGAATCTGTGACTGATATGAAAAATTAAATTAATTATAAAATTTAAAAAAGAATAGTGTAGGGAACTGAAACCAGTAATACAATCCATGTTTAGTGGCACATCCCTGTAATCCCATCACTCACGAGGCAGAATCGATAAAAACTCGATCTCAGGAAGGTTTGGGCTACATAGTGAGACCCTGTCTCAAAGAAAACAATTGTAATTC